>NC_056727.1:618418697-618516197 GCF_019279795.1 Protopterus annectens | reverse complement strand
TTACTGTTGATGTACTGTAATGCTGCACCCACCCTTTACCAATGCCACAGGTGTGCCTACTGACATCACATCTCTCACACAATTATGTAGGTCCCACTGGTATACCTCCAGGGCAGCAGCCTGTAGCTGGTCAGTATGGTGTTTGTTCAGGTTTGCCAATACACCAGTCATGTTATGGCCATGGTATATTCCATGCACACATTTAACACACCTACCCATAATGCATGTTTCACATGTTCACATATTGTTGCTGTTAACTGCACTGCATCACAGTGGTCACCATGATGATGTATCTGAAGGGGATGTAAGACTCCTGCAATACAACTAACATCCTGTCATTGCAAGATGTGTGCACAGAGATGAACATAATGGTGGGACAAATGGCCTACAGTAAGGCATGTCTGAAACATCACCCTTATACAGTGCTACAGCAGTGTATATACCACTATTACAATAGCAACTGTTACAGATCTACACTATGGCATATCACAATACTGCATTTCACAGCCCGTACAACCTGTAATGTGGTCCTAACATGAATGTGTAATATGGAATCCTATATTAGGACAGCAAATATGGGGAATACATACCTTCACAAACACTGGAAGCATATGTGTGCATACACTCCAGATAACAGGTCCTCAATGTCACACCAATAAATGGTCTGCTGTCCAAGACGTTTGGCCATCAAATGTGCTCACTTACCTGCAACAGAGGCAGCTGTGACTTGCACACATCTTACAAGCTATGGAATGGATCCCATACCCAACAGGTAGCACCCAGGAGTTGGACATGTAGCCATACCTCACCATTGTATATACCATGGCAAACAGTGCAGATAGTCATGTATGTGGTGAAGATGTATGGGACAGGATTAATGTAGAAAATAAACAGATGGCATTCCAAGACAGATGACAACACATGTTGCAAACTGGTCATGCAGGCTGCCTAGTAACATGCCACAACACTGAGGGAGTTGCAGGAATATCTAGCAAGTACTGGTTGTGCAGTACCCATGTCAGCAATTGCCTGGAATCTGCATAAGTGTAGCCCATCGGTTAGGGTAATCAGATGGAACAGTTGTACCACTGGAAACATCAGCCAGGCCTCTCTACAGGTAGCATATGCATAACAGCAAAGGTCCCCAAAAGGTATGCATTGCAATGTGTACTGGTGTGCCAAGACTGCATTGGAAACCTACAGAGAGTATCAAGTGCGATACATGTGCTGCACAACACCTCAACCCACCTCAGGCCCACCATCCCCATCTGTACCTTGCCGGTGCCAGTGTACACCTGTATGTTTGCCATTCATTAGCAGGGACTAGGCTGGTACACACGGTGTTCAGTGTTTGGGACACTGTAAAATGACACACCTGTGTAGGCCATACTGTTCAAGCATCCGCAAAAAGGTTGAGGGTGGGGAGGGGGTGTCATCATGACACAACAGTGCACTGAAGCAGAGATTCAAATGATGCTACAAATGGCTGAATCTGCACACAGTCAAGGTCAGGAACTCTGACAGACATAACCCTGACTCCACAGCAATAGTGAAGGCACTGTGTGACCTCCAAAGGATGTGCACATGAGTTGACCTTGCAGTCATGCAGAGTTGGGGAACATTTGTAGGGCAGACTGACCAAATACTGGCAAATGCAGATGGCCCATGCTAGTATACCCCTGCCAGGAATAGTGACTGCTGTAGTACACATAACAGTAGGTGCAACAAACCATCATGATATGGGCATGCACACATATGCACCCACAAATTGTATGCATCTCAATCAGCATCGCACAACTAACACATTTGTTTGACACTGCATTTGATTGCACAGGTCATATGTCACACATCAGGTTTGTGTAATGTTAACATTTGCAGTAATGTGGCCCCATGGCACACCAAGGAAGAGGGCTCCATATCAATAAGGGTGTGTACACTCCCCATAGCCACGATAAGATTTGAAGGTTGTCAGTGTAATTGTATTTTATTGGCCATACATGCACTGATGATATCTGTAAATCAGACATCAGGCTTTCACAAATGACATCTGTCCACATATCATCCCAGGTATGTGTTGGATAAGCACATAGGGGGTGTGAGCAGCAGAGAAAATATAACGGACACAAATATACACATCCAGCAATGGTGTGTACACCTGTGAGGTATGATGCACAGTACATCCCAGGGTGCAGAACAGGTGCACCAATACTGTGTACATGGGTGCAGTGTGTTCCAGGGGAAGGGTCATCATCTACTAACACAACCCATGCATCACAGAGATGTATAATGTTGCTAGCAGGGATTGACTATAGCTGCACTGCATGCTGTTGAGTACCATATGTCATGCATGTTAACAGATGGGTTATGAGAGGTCTGTGTGTAATATCTTTGTACAACCTCACCTGTAAGTGTATGTGTGTAGGGGGTAATTTGTCTGTAAGTGTAATCTGTTGGAGTGGAGGGGGGTTGATGTATGTGGGATATGTGTGTGTGTGTGCCTATGTATGCACATGTGTGAGTGTGGGGTTGGTCATACCTCTCAACTTCCCTTGGAAATCATGCAGTACATGGACATGGACAGACACATGAGACACCAGGAATACTTTTATGACCTGTAATCTCAGGACAGCTGATAGTATAATCATGTATGTAGCATGAAACATGCATTGGGAGGGAAAACTAGACACCAGGGATACTGTTTTAATTGCAATCAGCAGAAAGGTGAATGAATACCCACATAATTTGCATTGGGGAATTACTAGGCAACACCAGAGAGTGTTTCCAAATATTACTGTAGTCCACATAAAAAGTTAATAGAGCAACATATCTTGCATCTACTGAACAATAGTTATGTATGACACTCCAGTTCATGATATTATTGAGTGACTGTAGTAGCCCATAACATATGGGGACCATGCTCAAAATGTCTGGACAAAACCAGGGTGAACACTGGATGACATCAAGGAGTCTTTGACAAAATTACTCCAATCAAGTCAAAGAGATAATGGAGTAACAGCTCATGTTTTGTGATCACTTTTCTAGGCAATTAGAAGAATGATACATTAATGATTGGCATTACTGACTGTATTTATTTAAGACTGATGCAGGATGGGGAACATAAGAGAAAAATCTAGGGACGGTCTGTAAACTCAGGGAAAGGTAAGTAGTATGGTGGAATGTCAGTGTGTGTGTGTGTGTGTGTGTGTGTGTGTGTGTGTGTGTGTGTGTGTGTGTGTGTGTGTACTGTTAAGCAATGACATACAGGTCTTAAAGTGCATTTCTTGTTTTCACCTCACAGGTGGTGAGGTGGGTCAGGGTCCCTCCTGCTGGCAATATGATGTTGGTGTCCATACAGACACTGAAAATAAATTAATGATAGGTATGTTGAGGCACAGGTGGAGTTGTCAGGGGCTGAAGCTGCACCATCATTTGACATACTGCTGTAATCCACACCATCCCCACACACAGTCACAATGCCTATAGTATACCCCATCACCAGTGGCTATAGCAGAGGGACAATTGGCAGTTGGTGGCATGGGACAGGACAGTGTGGCATCTATGGCATGTGTGTCTGGACACAGCAGCCATAGCCAGATGTCCAGCAGGGTACCACATAGGCAGATGTACAGGGCTGCTCATTGGAGGGCTGCTGGTCATCGTGGCCCTGGCAGAAGTGTCATATCTGGTACCACCAGATGCAAGTTTCAGGCTGTCATGGAGGTGCAGGAATGCATGGAATGCATGGAATGGTACACCAGACAGGCTCTGAGGCTGCAGAGGGCTACTCATTCAGCTGTTACTGACAATATCTGTGATCTTGCAGGTGCCCTCCATTATTTTTCAGAGGTCATGGATAGATGGTTGGGTGAGATGGTGGGAATCCTCAACCATGGAATGTCCATGCTCGAGCATGTGGTGGGAGTGGTGCGATGGCCATGTGGACATAGGCCAGCAACACCAACAGCTGGAAGTCAACATGGCCATGCAAGAACACTGAGCTGTTTTAGTAGTGGCAGTACCAGCCCCAGCACTGCAGGGTGGCGCTGTCCATACCACACCACAGCAGGCCACGTGCATGTGGCCCTGACCAGTCCCAGGAGGGACCTGGATCCAGCAGACATATGTCATCATCAGGGGAGAGTACCATATCGTGGACCATATTGCACCTGGTGGTGCCCATGGAACCCCTGGCAGGCACAGTTCTCATGTCCATGGCCAGAGACAGTAAACTGCACACCCTGCCAGGTATGGTCTGCAGCTGTCCAACAAACACCTGCATAGGGCAGCCACATGGCCGAACTGTGAGCATGCATACTCACACACAATACAAATGCAGCTAGGGCAACCCCATACCTACACACACCACATCATTACAGCCATATCAATAATTAAACCCCCTCATTCACACACATGGTGTCAAATGTATGACTCAGCCTAGTTCTCTGGCAAACCAACAACACACCCTGTGCATATGATAATACATGTGTCACATCCCTGTCATCCATAACATTGATGCAGGGACAGGCTAATATGGTTCTGATGCACATGGTGACTGTACTACAGTGTACTAATGTAATGCTGTGTAACATGTCAGCAGTAATGTTTAATGCTTACATGTATGTAAGTGTAGCTGTCCAGCAATGGTGAATTATAGCTGTTATTAACACAGAGTGACTGTGGTCTCCATAATGTATTCCGTTTGTGTTGTAGGTGTCCATGTGACAGCAGATGGATGGTCTGCTGTTGTATCATACAAGGAGTATGGCACTGTTCTGACAACTTGGCTGTGCAATATCCTGGTTACAGGTGAACACATGTCACAGGTCTGTATAACAGTTACTGCATATGCCACATGGCTGATAGGTTTGAGGGTGGTGTATACATGTGAGAGCATGGTGGCTGCTGTCAGCAGCCCTTCTACAGTGGACAATGTTAAGTATACTGGGTGATACACACCACATGTTTGTGTATAACACACAGAGGCTTTGGTGTTGATGCACTACATAGAGAATACTGTACACATGGATGTATGTGCCTGTGCAAGGAACACATTCTAGCCTATGTAATTCCACCAAGACAGAATAAGCACAACAACACATTGGGAAATAAGCAATCCGCTAGTTTAATGTCATTGACGATGGTACTGGCAGGGTATATGTCCCCTTCCCCAATGTAGTGCAATCCTCAGCTCAGTAAACATAGGTGTGCTGGTGTGGGGGGCACAGTCCTACCCTTTGGAGGGTGAGAAGTGCTGTAAAACCACAGATAATGTGATAGACAACTACTTAATCTGTTAACATGAACTGTACAGTATTACAGCTAGCTAAGCAGAGGGGTACACTCAACAGTAACTGCAATGATGGTGACTGTGTCCACATGAGCCACACCTAGCTATATATACCAACCCCAGTATCGCTGCACACCTATACAGTGGAGAAGAGGGCATTTACACATCTACCACTAGTTGTGATGGAATGTATTTCCACAGGATTATACCTGTGAAATGTTAGCATATGCCAGGCAGTTCTCAGACAGATGACCTCCTGGAACATGTATATTCTGAAAACTGAAGTAGATTCCTTCACATACACACACTCTTACCTGGCAACACTGAGACTAGAACCCCTACCTAGGTATGTAGTGCTACTGATGTGTGTAGCCTTAACTGCACACACACATAGCTTTTATGATGAGGTGTGTTCCAGGTTGCATGTTATGTGAAGACTATCCCCAGGCCTGTACAGTATGGTAATGGCGGATGTACTGGTTGTTTCTGGACAATACATAGTGTGACATACTGCCATATACACATTGACAAACACATAACAGTCAGACACACATCTGAGAGACCTGGGTTTATCACTGCTAGCTACCTTGTCAGTATGCCCATTGTGTTACAGGTAAGTTGCACACAGCACATGCATAACTGGGCTGGATAATGTTATCAGTTACCTGTATGGTTGATGGTGACAGTGGTCCCCATACAGTGGAACATGGAACATGTACCAGGGGTACCATGGTGTAAAGACAGTATACCCAGAACCCACACCCCACAGTGGATATTGTACGCACTGAAACCCATGATAACACCCTGAGTGTGGGATTCAGCAGTCAAGCTTTCAGTTCCTGTCTGCATGGGTGTCATGAAGTTTGTCACTTCTGACTTGTGTAGCATGAAGTTGGCTTTGGAAAAGTTTTTTACAGAGGGTTCCTTACTGGGGAGGGGGTAGAGGAGGGATGTGGATGTCAAGGATGGTTAGCTTATGGTCAGACCTGACCACCGATGGGGTGGAGCATCGATTTCTCATGTTGGTAATGATCAGGTTTAGGATATTGGAGCCCCTGGTTGGACTATGGATTAGTTGATCCAGGGCATTGGAAATTATGAATTCCAAGAACCATTGGCCAAAGGTATTGGCACATGAGTAGTTTTCCTAGTTAATGACAGGGTAGTTGAAATCACCCAGTATTAGGGTGTTTGGTTGTATCTTAATATTTTCCAGTATGTTTAGAAAGGTGTAGTGAGAATCTTGGGGCATAGTGGGGGATCTGTAGCAAGCTATACAATTTGGATTGCAGTCTTACCTAGTATTAGTTGCACCTGGAGAATTTCAGACTCCCTTTGTTGGGCAACTAGCCTGGTGGTGTAAATATCCTTGGTGAATATGGACACTCCTCCACCTTTAGTGTTTCAGTCTTGGTTTGGTGGCTGAAAGGTGTGGTAAGAGTAGTAGCCTGGTATTGCAAGGGTGCTCTCTGGAGCCTTGAACCAGGTCTCTGTTACTGCACAGATATTGATGCTCTCCATTTTTAGGATTGCCTAGTGACTGTGAATGGCCACAAAAGCATTGATTCCTACACACACACACACACACACACACACACACACACACACACACACACACACACACACACACACACACACACACACACACACACACACACACATAACCAAACACACATACAGTCTCATAGTTGCCATGTCTGGGATTAGAACTCCTACCTAATTAGTACATCACCCTATAGCATTACATAGTTATAGCACACACCACAGAGCTTATAAGGCAACTCATTCACCAAAGGTGTATTTCAAGATGAATGAAATCAGCAGGCTTGCCAAAGTAGGTCAATGGGGAGTGTAGTGACTGTGAATGCCCACGAAAGCATTGATTCCTACAACCAACCACACACACAGTTGCCATGTTGTGATTAGAACTCCTACATAACTAGTACAGCACACTACAGCATTATGCAGTTATAGCATGTGCAATGGAGCTTATAAGGTACTCTTTCCCCAAAGGTGGATTTCAAGGTGAATGACATCAGCAGGCTTGCCAAAGTAGGGCAATGGGGAGTGCAGTATGTGTGAATGGGCCATAAACCATTCACTTGGAAGTGCACACACAACACTCAGTCACACACAGGTTTACATTTAACAGGTACGTGTATACAACTGCTAGATGAATAATGACTTGTACAGTCATGTTACACAGTTATCACAAGCACCACAGACACTATAGTGCTGAGGGATACCAGAGGCAAATGTCTGCAGTGATTGACATTTGCACATCATGTGGTTTTAGCCAATTGGATGTGTGTTGTGTGGGACAGGCCTCATGATGGGAGGCTCTTTGTCACTGTCTGTCACTCTCTTCCACACATCTATGTATGTGTAAGTTTGGCCTATTATAGTGTGTTGCCCTTGGATATATGTGTGCATTCCTATCCAATGTGTCTGCAAAGCATGACTGGTATGTAATGTGGAGTGTGTGAACAAACATCTGTGACTGTCAGATATGTATAGTCCACTGTTGTTGCCAAACATGGGCTTCATTTCTGTAAGTGTGGGAGCATGTCCAGTATGACCTTCTGTATTGAATGTGTGAATCCATTCCAGGTAGGTTGTACTCCAGTGCAGGTTTTATGTTCTACACCTACAGCTAGCAACCTGTTTCTGCAGAATATCTGTAGACTGGTTGACAATATGGGGTCACAATGGTCAAAGGATAGTGGGTTACTGTAGGTAATTGTGTCTGTGCTGCTTCTGCTACATGGTTTTGGTGTTAGTAGAGATATTCAGACATATGTACTGTTTTACAATGTGATGTTTTATGTCAGGTATACATATTTGCTTGCAGTAATTTCCTGGGGAACACAGGGTGAATGAAGCTTTGTCCAGTATTGTGATCTGCAGCCTACATATTCTTGCACAATCATGGCATTCTGGAGGGGAAGCTGCAGGCACTTGCTGATGGGTCTGTGTAAATGGTTCAGCACCTTGGTACAGTGGTTGCCGAGGATCCTATGCTTGTACATCCATCGACGTGACAGTATGGCCATATCCTGCTGTGGCCATATCTCACAGTTGTACATATCCACACAGGTTACACAGAGGTAAGGCTCATATTTTTGGTCATTACCCCTTCACATTGTGGTTTACGAGCAGGTTTGTAGCCACCCATTCCTGTGTTTGCAGGCAGCGATAGTATTTCACACAGCTGAGTTTCAGACTTCACACATTCCATGGCATCCATGCTTCTACCCCCTCCTGTTACTCTATCCTCTTCTAAACATTATGCAAACATTATCTGATAAGTTCCCTATAGTTATCACTTCATCCCGGCAGTATTTTGGGATTGGTCCACAGTTCATGCTGTAGGACATGGTGGACATGCTACTGGTATTTGTCAACATGGACTTGCATTTGGGTCCTGTGGACTGTGTTATGTTGTTATTTGGGAGCCCATTAAATAATATACATTGGCAGTATGGGTGAGACACAGGCCTTTGACAGAGGACTATAGGGCATTTGGTAGTGATGCAGGCCATCTGTGGCAAGCCATTGAATTGTGTCACTCCTACAGTCCCAGGCTACAAGCCACTATATTCTCCTGGGGTGACAGGGTAGGTATGAAAGGTGTTAATGTCAATAGTTTCTGTCCTTATTGATCAAGTGGTGTGGCTGCTGGCAGGGTGCTGCTTACAGCTTGGGACACACCTTCATGGGACACCTCTTCAGCATACTGCATTCTGTGGCTATTCCCATACAGAGGTGGGGGTCATATTGTACTCATTCCCAACAGCAGGGATAAGACTTTTAAGGTACCTTTGGCTGATAGTGGGGTGAGCTGGGTGCATGTGTGCTATGGAAGCTGCTTGCAGCTGACTCACAGATATATGTGGGACATTCCACTTATGCTGGCTTGTGCAGGGACATCAGCAGTTTCTCAGTACTTCATACCTGTGACTTTTGTGGTCTGCCAGTGTTTGGACAGATGACATCAGTATTCCATACTACAAACCCAACTAATGTGCTGCTAACCTGTATGTACAGTTTCAAATGTGTGTGTCCATTTGACAGTAACATTTTATACACTCTCTGTCTAGGGTACTTCCACCTGTGTACTGTTTGTATGTCTGGGCCCACATTCATGCCATGTCCATCTTTCAGATGGTGAAAGATATTACATGTGAGCAATTAGTATGGCTTACTGCTGGAATGTGTCTTGCTGGGATGCATTGTGTTTGGCACTGCAGTTGTGAGAACATGGCCCTGTCATCGGCAGTACTGACCATTGGCCACCAGGACACAACCCACCATGCCTACATGCTGACCACTCTCACACAATATACAACACACACCAACCTAACACACAGCCCTGCATATTGTACATGTGCTACAATCTATCCTGCTACTTTGGCCAGCTTAGGTAATCTGTGCTCCACTGTTATTATACCTACACATACATGTTACTACATTTCTACATAGGATTGTGGGGGGGGTGCACACCTGACAACTGTACACATTTGCTATGACTGCACTGGTATTTCAGGTACTCCATTTCATTCTGTAGTCTGACCTATCATGCAGACTAGAGGCATATCAGTGTACTGCCGTTCTTAGTTTTTTTTGACCTACATTTCAATTTCAGACTTCTTACCCTTCAGAACTGACATTCCACTGACTGACCTGTTGTAGTCTGTCTGTGTAGGTCTGGATGGGGCTGTTCTCCATAGCCATCAATCAGAGGCCTTAGTACAGCCTTTCTTTGTGTTTGTCTATGCCTGTCCTGCTGGCTGAGACTGTTGTTGGGTATGTGAGCCTCACTGACTTGCATGTGTGTGTCCTATGGACACACATTTGGCCCACCACATGTTCTGCAGTGAGTTTTGTCACCTTGTCTAGTACTGGCTGCTATGTGGACACCAGTATTTGTTACAGATTTCATGCTGCCGATATAGGTGTCTGTTATCTGCTGGCATCCCATTCAGCCACACGATTCCCTAACATGCTCACATCCATACCATAGATACAGGTAGCAGAACATTCTACTCCATTCGGCAATTGATAGTGAGTGTGACTTACCTTGTGGCTCTGCCAGTATTGAGGATGGTGCTGGAGGGCTGACTATGTCAGATGCACATAGTATACTCCCAATACATGGTTAAGCACAGGTAGTGTCATGTTTGCCATCCCTTTAATGTATGTGTGAGTCAGAGTGAGGTGTTGTTCACTAGGTTCCTACCATGTCATTGTATGTGCTATGCGTAGCCTCTTTGCCAAGGCCTGGGTATACTGGGCACACCTCCTTCTGCCTACTGGGGCAGGCTCAGGTTGTTCCTCCTCCAAGTCACTTTGTGCCTGTGCAGGCCTTGGCATTGGTGGGGGGGCTGTGTGGCCCTGCCCCATGCTGTTCCTGCTGCAGCTGTTTCTGCAGGATCATATTGTGTATCATAACACATACAATGACAATTTGGGTACATGTAGCTGGTGAGTACTGCAAGGCTTCACCGGATATGTCCAGGCACTGGAAACGTGACTTGAGCATCCCAAACACATGCTCTATTATGATTCTGGTCTGTGCATGTGCCTCATTATGGAGGACTTGTTTGGGTGTGTGTACATTTCTGATGGGTGTCATCAGCCACGGCTTCAGTGCATAACCGGCATCTCCCACTAGGTGGCCATATGGGATGTCTCCATTGGCAAATCTCTGGTACAGCTGCGTCATATGCCAGATGTGGGAGTCATGATAGCTTCCAGGGCTGCGAACACACATATTAATTATAATGCCCTGGGCATCACACATGACCTGGCAGTTGATGAAGGGGAAGCCCTTGCGGTTTATGTAGACTCTACCCCATTCACCGGGTGGTGCTTTGATGTGTATATGCGTGCAGTCTATAGCACCCACTACCTCAGGGTATTCTGCTATTTGGTGGAAGAGATGCCTATTGCTGGTCAATGCCTCATGGGTGTTGAGGAAATATACGTGCTCACTGGCATGTGCTGACATGGCATCCAGGAACTGGTGGAGTACCCTGGATGCTGATGCCTGTGGAGATCCCCATGATATCTCCAGTTGGCCTTTGGAAGGTACCTATGGTTAGTATTCTTAAGCATACACATACCTTGGTATCCACTGGGATGGGTTCCCCTCTGTTGGTTCTGTCTGTGAGGCATGGCCGGTACAGCTCAAAATTTGCTGTAGGAGGCCCTGTCCACCATATAGTGCTCCACTATCTCCAGCTCATGTAGCCCCTGGTAGGTTACCCTAAGTCTGTACATTCTTCTCTTTCTCCTCTCTGTGGGTTGGTCATCAGCATTCTCATCCTCACTACCCTCAGCCTCTTCCACATGTTGATTTGTGAGAGTGAATGCAGCCCCTATCTTTTTGTTGCTTTTGTTAGGTAAAATTTCCCCATTTGTGTACCCCAGTGGTGTAGAGTTTGTGGGAAAAAAATAGAGGGAAAGGTGTTTGCATAGTTTGTAGCAGTGTGCTGTGCTGCCTGTGTAATTGGCTGATTCTGATACATTTCACCTGCCAACTATGCTAGTTCTCCTTGATTATCTTCCTACTGCTGTTTTCCCTTCCCATTGCCTTCCTGTTTAAGCTCAGGGGTGCACTGTGCAAACACAGTGCTCAGATGTGAATGGAGCTGCTATTTCCTGGTTTACTTTTTTTTTGTTTAAACCCCTGTGTTTGGCACGCACACCCATTTAGGCAATGTAAAGAGTGCTAGGCAGCTTCAGACATACCCCCTTCCTTAGCTCTGCTAAGCTAAGGGCAAAACCGAGCCACAGAGCTCCAATAAGCTTGCAGTATGCCTGATATGCACCTCTATGATGTCAGCTAACTCTTAGGCTTGCACCATGGTTTTCCTGCACCTACAAGGTTGGGTGCAGGCTAACTATGAGGGGAAATCTGTGATTCAGTATCATTCCCCTCATTTGCATAGAATTGCCTGCTAATGTCTAGTTATAAGTCCCACACCAAGCCTTCCCCCTTAGCAACCACTATTCACTGGCCTTGTTGTCTTCTGCCTGCTATTGACTATGATGGCAAAATTGTGATTTTGCAGAAAAAGCTTTTTTCAGGTTTTTACTTTTATTTTCCATCCGATCCCATTTGCAAGCCGCTGCCCTATGCTTAAATGGCCAAAATCGGCCAACAAAATAATAAAAGTTATTTTATTTTAATTTGCAACTGTTTTCCATGCCAGTGGCTATATATTTGGCCATTGGCATGCTTTCCACATGATATACATCCTTTATTTGGAGCTGTCATGACTCCATTTTGTAGTTTTCATAAATGTACTTGGTTACTAACCAAGTACATTTCTGCAGGTTACACTAATCCTGCATGGATGGCTGCCAGCTTCCTGGATCACTAATTCACCTCATTTGCATGGGTTTCACCTGCAAATGGGGTAATTAGCATACAGGAGTTGTGTTCACACAGGAATAGTGCAGGAGCGCTCGTGCATGTCCCAGGAGCTTGTTCCTGGATCGCTTGGTGGCCATATTGCCTCCAGCAGCTCCTGCACTATTCCTGCACGCTGCGCAGAGCTTGCTGATTCTCGGGGTTAGTTTTTTTTTCTTTATACATTTTTATTTACCTGTAATAATTGACCTTGTTAGTAACTGTCAGCTGATGTGTTCTTTAAAATCTTAGTTCTCTGTAATTATTTCACCATGATATTTATTGTCTTTTCTACTACTGGAGCTTTTCTCCTAGGGCCTCCACTGAAAAGGGGCTTTTGCCCAGTCAGACTAACCCATTTAACAAATTTCACATAATAATAATAATTAAAATAATGTTAACTATTTTTAAATCATTTTAGATTGTTTGCAGGCTGTAGGGGCTGTGAGACTTTTGTTGCATTGGATCACCATATTCCCTTTACTCACTACTCTGAATGGAAATTATTTTATTTGAATTAGAGTCAGTTTGTGTGAGTTACATTTTCTAAAGATTTTATAGTATTCTGTGCAATCCCTTAAACAAATACAGCACCTAATTACCTGACAGACTCCTAGTATCAATACAGAAGTTTCCAGACAAAAGCAATTAACTACAACAACCAGATCAAACCAAACTCTGGAATGCACATAGGTTTATCGATGATTTAATTTTTATTTGTGAAGGTGGTTCCAATGAAACACAAGATTTTATATCTCATTTACATAAAAATCCATACGAATTAAGTTTTGATGGACTATAGCAAGGTAGTAAAGTAGTATATTTAGATATGATTTTGGAGGGTAAAACAACTGGAGAAGTGGTTAGCAGAATACACAGGAAATTTATAGATGGTGGACAGTATTTACATGCTTCTAGCTGCCATGCTCCCCATGTCATAAAAGCTCTCCCGTATGGAGAAGTTTTGAGGTTGTCCAGAATCTGCTCAGATTAAAATGTTTTACAACAAGAAATGAGGACAACAACTAACATGCTTTTACAAAGGGGATATGATTCAGTGATTGTAGGCATGACAGTGGATAAAATTTTGGGTGATGTAAGTATAATAAGTAAGAAACAAATTGGTTACATAGGGGAACGTGTTTATAATATTCAAAAAGGTAATAAAATTGACCTGGTATATTTTGTTTCTACATACATTAGAAGTGATGAATTAATTAAATTAATTAAATACTGTTGCGTTTTTAATACAAGATAAATGTCTGTCCACCATCTTACCAAATCAACCCTTTTCCTCATTTACTAAGGGGAAAAATTTAAAGAATATGTTGGTTCATGGAGATTTTAGTATGCCAACACTCAATCCCGCTAGACCACTAAATAATATAGGTACAGTGAGATGCGGGAGGTGTAAAATTTGCACACATATTGTGGATAAGGTGGAATATATTAATAATTGTAAATTTGATGTTAGAGGCACATATATGTGTGAAAGCAAAGGTGTTATATATGCGTTGTTTTGCCCTTGTAAATTATTTTATGTAGGCGAAACAAAGCGGATATTTCACATTAGATTTATGGAACATTTGAGAGATGTAAAACATCAGAAGGAAGACAAAATGATTTCCTTACATTTTAAAACCCATCATCAAGGAAATGTTCATCTTTTGAAAGGTACTATTTTAGAACAAGTTGATTGTATGTGGGAGAATGAGGAAGTGTTGTATCAAAAATTATTATATAAAGAATGTATTTATATCTTAAAGTATAATACAATGGTCGCTGAGGGACTAAATAATGAATTAAATTGGAAGTGTTTACTTTAAGTATTTAATGTATTTAATTATTTAATTGTTTAATTAATTGGTGTTAAAGAATTTTAGGGATATATAAGTGTGTTTTAGAAATTAATTAGTATTCCATGAAGGTGGCAACACCGAGGCGCTAGAATCTGTTACTATAGAATAAATATTCTTATTTTACTATTTGTGCATTCCAGAATTTGGTTTGAATCTGGTTGTTGCAGTTTTTTCATACATCGTTGTTGCAGTTTATCAAAAGCAATTAACCAGCATATTACTTGTCAGAAGACCACAATTTCAGCTCAACTATTTACCTCACAAAACAGCAAAAAAGTTTCATTTGCTCCCATTTTTAATAAACCTATTTATGCCATATATAAAAATAGCAGTAATAGATTACATTAAGCTACATCCTGCCACATCAACCAACCAGCACAACTAGCAAATGACTTAAAATCATCAATATAAATCTAGGAAGCATCAAGAAGAACACTGCATTTTATGCCTGAGTTTATTGCAGCTTAGAATGTAAGGCATGTGTTGTTGTAGGCATACATTACTGTACAGTTATTTGGCCACATCTTGTTAGTTTACATTATGCGAGTGTCATGTCTAATGTCAGGTAACTAGTGGTAAATGGAAAAAAAAAGATGTGCTTTGCTTGTAAATTTAATGTTTCACTTTGCTCCAACTTTGTGTGACCTCATAGTATATTTGAGTATTTTTTTTATCAGTCCTTTGCTGACACGGTTAGTCCCACTAGGCTAGTAGCCTCTTTTCAGGGAGATCCAAAGAGGTATTTATGCTACTGGTGGAAATTTTGACAAGGCATCAGGGACCTTCCCCTACTCTTGGTAGTTGGGGGAAGTCTTTGTATGTTACACATCTTGACTTCATGTTTCCTGTCCAGGTGTGGAGGCAGCTAGGAGGAATAGGGAGAAAACATGGCTGATTCAGCTTTTTCTGAAAATAGAGTGAATGTTGTTGAAATGTAGTTGAAATGGATCGCTACTAGAAGTTTTTTCTGATGATGCGGGTGCAGAAATAAACAGTGACATTGAGGGGAAAGGATATTGTAGCTATAAATGAGATAGATTCAGAGAAAAACTTTCAGAGGAGATTGTTTGAAGGCTAGACAGTTACCTCTGAAAAATGAATAATTTCAATCCTCCTATCGGGGGGTTACAGGATGATTATTTGGAAGAAATGGTAAACCAAAGTGAGCCAGAAAGTGGAGCAGCAATTTCATGGAGTGACATCATGGAAAAATATTGAAACACAGGTGCCCAGTAGGAAGGTAGCTGGAATAAAGAAGCTGAACCATGACAAAGTAAAATCTTTTTTAATACAAAATGGTGAGTGCTTTCACAATGGTAACCATTGCTTCATCAGACAGTTCATTCAAACAGTAACAGCACTTAAATACTTTAATTCATTACTAAAACAACCAATCCTACCACTCAAAGTTAATTCAGCACTCAGCAATCAATTAATTACTATGGTTACGTTTTGCCCTTAGTTAATTGCTGAAGTCAGAAAAACACTGTTTAAAAACCACATGCACAAAAGGTAAAAACAAGGACATGTGGATGAATATAAATAAAATACATAAAAAGTCATGGAAAAATAGAAGAAGAAAAATGAAAATAAGAGAATATGCCTGAAAAAGTTCCAGAGACAAAACGTTATAGGTTCATAGATTAGTACTAGACTAACTGCCCTTGTGAGCCATTTTAAGCCTAGCCAATTACTCGCTGTGAGAATCAAACCCTCCACCTCGTGTCTATAAGGTAAGCACCTTAACCATTACACCACCCTCCAACACTATGCACAAGCTGTTAGAGAATGAGTAAAGAAGAAATAAAAGAAACAAAAAAGTATACAGTACATGTGGGAAGTAAAAAAGAAGAATGTTTGGACGGGTATGAAGTTTGGGACTCTGTCATAGCATCTCTGGGTATCAAAGCAAAAGAGGTAAGAGCATTTATTTTAATTAATAAAGAGACTTTTTGTGACTTGATATTTGAGACTGGGCAGGCCATGGAAAATTGTTTGGGTTCATATGAACGAAAGAAAAATATTTATCCATGATCAGAATATGTGGTACAAGCTTTTTACAGACAGACAAACAAAAAAAGAATAATGATCCAGTTTAGAACTGAAGTTGAAGCAAAAGAACTGAAATAACATTTGTTAACTATATGTAAAGAAGTAATGGACACTACAAAAGTATATGATGAAAGAGGACTATGGACTGGGGATGGGAATGTGGAGTAATACTGAAAATGGAAAATGATAATGTTAAGCATGTACCTAGTATTATTAATGTTCATTGTAATAGGGGTTTGGTGAAATACAGGGGTCAACCAAAGACTTGTTATTTTTGTGGAAAAAAATGATCATTTAATCAATGAATGTAATAAAAAAGGTGTTATTTATGTGGTAAAACAGGGCATAATGCAAAAATGTGATTTAAAGTGCATAAAATGTGGCAATACTGGTCATTTGTGGCTAGAATAAGAAATGAATGTGCAAGAAAATGAAAATGAAGGTATACAGGGGAAAGAGATAGAAAATGCGTTATACAAGAAAATATACAATAAGATGTGACTAATAAAAAGTTATACATGAAGTTAAGTAACAACGAAAAAGAAACAGAGGAGGCAAGTGAGGAAGAAGCTGATTGGTGCACAGTAAGAAATAAAAAGTATTTGAAAGGGAAAAGAGTTAAGGAAAGGAAAAGAAAATTCAAAAATATAATTCTTCGAGAAAAACAATAAATTAAATGAATAAACATTTTATTACACTAACTGTTCTTGAAAGCTGAAAATATTATCTTTAAAAGTGAACAGTATAAAAAATCTTAAGAGGAGAATAGATATATTACAATTGTATACTACAGTAGATGCATATATTGTTTTAGAAGATATCAGATTATTAACAGAGGAAGAAAGAACACAAACTGAAAAACTTTGGAATGCTGCAGTAGTTTGGAACATGGAGAAAGAAACGTGCTCTGGCATATTTATATTATGTCAAGAAAGCATTAAAATATTAGATGTAACTATAGTGGAACTAGGACAAATTACAGTAATAGACTTGAGATTAAAACAATATGTGTATAGAATTGTAGCTTTATATGGATATGTAAAAAAAAAGAGAGAAACAATGTTTAAAAATATTCTTGAATATGTTTGCGTAAATATGGACATTATGATGGTGGGTGATTTTAATTGTAATTTAAGAAAAAATAAGAGCAATTGTGATATTGAAATGGTTAAAGAAATAATGAGAAGTGGAAACGTAAGTGTATGGGAGAATAACCACTGGGCCTACAAAAAGAATGAAATTAGGACATAAATAAATATTTTTAAATATCTGATAATTTAAAGGTTATAAAAAAGGAATTAAGTATGCTGGATTTTCAGATCATGTGGCTATATAGGTTAAAGTACAGGAAAATGAAAACTATATAAGCATAGGAAAAGGAATAAAGAATATTGTTGAAAAGGAATTAGATTTAGAAGAGAAAAAACTTCTGGAATTATGGAAAAATCATGTGAATATGAGAGAGTTTTATGAGAACTGGACTCTTTGGTGGCGTAATTTAAATAGAAATATAAAAAAAGTGTTTTTAGAATGTATAAGGAAGAAAAGAACAAAAGAAAAAAGAGATATAAGATATTAAGTCAAGAAATATTTAGAGACTTAGTAGAGAAGAAAAATTATTTTTATGAAAAAGAAAGAGAAATATATAAAATTAATAAAATTAAAATGAATACCTTGTTATACAAACAAAACTATTGTTTACAAGGAAAGAAAGAAGAGGTAGCACCATATTTGAGTAAAATAATAAAAAAAAGGAAAAATAATAAGAGAATGAAAAAATAAGGAAGGTAAGCAAACAAGACAGCAAGAAGGAATATACAAAATAATTAAAGATTATGTATTGGAATTATTTGTTAAAAGAAAAGAAAACATAGAACAAATTAATAAAGGTGAACATTTAAATAATGAAAATAATCCCCCATATTCAGCAAGCAGCTGTGCAGGAATAAGTTATTCCTGCATGGCAGGGATGGTTCCTGTTCAGCACAGCAGAGCACCATGCACGTGCTGCCATGCTGCAATATGTACATGAAAATGTATACGAGCACAGGGGTGTGTCTGAGAACAGTGCTCTCACAAGATACATGCCCCTGCATAACAGAACTGCCATATGGCAATGCAAAAAGAGTGAGATCACTCTTTGAACATCAGAGGTGTAGCCAAAATGTTGTATAGTGTACGGCTGTAAAATAAAAGTGTAGTGGCCACTGTAAAAATAGTGGCAAAGCATTAAAGAATGAAGTTAGAAAATAATGACAGAATTTGAAGTGCAGACTTCATACCTTTCAGAAAATGCATGAAAATATAAAACCTGTTAGTCTAACAGCCATAACGTTTGCAAGAGAAATTCTTAAAAAATGACCGTAATGTTTTTTTTCACATCAGCAAGAAAGTTTAACTGTGGCTGCATGGGTGTGCCCATCACTTAGCTATGCTTAGCCCAGCTGAAATGGCAGGATAAGTTAAAAAGTAATAGACATCCAGCATAGGCATAAGTGCAATAGTGTAGCAATTAGAGCATATGCCTTGCATGTATTCATTAACAGTTTGAGCTTCACCAAAGCCATTTCCATTTTGTAAGTGTAAACATCAAAAATTTCATTTTTTGCATATTTATGTAAGAAGTAACTGATTTTTTCTCAACCAAAGTAGTGTATTAGGCTCAGATGTGAGGTGTCAGTGTAATAAAGTAGTGAAACCACCATATAAACACAAATGCCCCATACAGTATAGTCACACAAGAATAAATTAATCACAGTACATTGGAGGATGTCAGAGAAGGTAAATAAATCTATATTATGTAATGAAGATGAATCAATCCTATACAGGTGATAGACCAATATAATAAAACATAAGCAATGCTAAGTATTGCACAGCTATGTTGACCGGGTGTAACATTGTGTACATATGAATACTAAGCAATGGATAGCTCAGCTAAGTGAATTTGCCCATTGGTAAGCAAAGTTGAGCCTGCCTTTTTAAGCACTGCCAACTTTAGCTAAGCAGGTTTGCCCATAGCTTAGTTTAACTCAGCATTTTCAAAACCATCCAATCATGGCAAAGGGTGGGAAATTGGCCATATTTAAACCCCGCAGGCAGGAATACAGCTCATAACTGGTTGTAGCTCTCCACTCTAGGCAGTATGGCAGGGGTTGGAGAGGGCATGCACTTCCGGGTGCAGTGCTGAGGCATACAGGAGTCCAAGGTCATGGTAGGACTCCTGGTAAAAAAACATGACATGCAACTGCTGCAGGACCAGTACCAAGGCTCCCAATATATTCCTATCACCCCTTTTTTCTTTTCCTTTAAAGAAATTAGCACAGAGGTAAGTGGTAGTAAGCACTTTTAAGCAGTAGTAAGCAGGATTAAGCCTGTTTGCACTGCACTAACTAATGCCTACACAGATTAAGTGCTTTCAGTCTGTCTGTAAGCATATTTAACCAGAAGTTAGCATTGCTTACAGCCACACATACCCATGCAAACTTGCTTACAACTGGTTAAAAGAACCTTAATCACTATGTATCCAACAGCCCTTGTTCTGCCCAGCAACAAAAAAAAAAAAAAATCAGCCCTTGCAAGTCTTGAACCCAGGACCCTATACACCATAGTGGCAACAATTCACCACTAAGCCATCTGAGCTGTAGGTATGTTTGATGTTTTCTCAAACATAGCATGCAGCACAGTCATTCAACAATAGGGAAAATGTATGTAGTGCATTCGGACATCAGATCCAGACTCTGAACCTCTCACTGCAAAACATCTGACCAAAGGCACTGTAAAAGGGGGTGAAGGGGCCCAAAAATAGGGACCTCTTGTAATTATTGCCATTATCCCTTTCTCCATGCCTGAACTGCTCTGCTTGCAATAAAATAACCAGCCCTTGCATGTCCCTGCGCAAGATAGCCACAATAAGTTACCACTAAGCCATCTGAGCTGTTAAGTGTTGGGATGATTTCTCTAACATATGCAGAACAGTCAGTCTACCATAGGGAATGTACAATGTGGAAGAACTAAACATTCTAATGATACACACACACACATATATATATATATATATATATATATAGCTATATATATATATATATATATATATTTATAGCTATATATATATATATATATATATATAGAGAGAGAGAGAGAGAGAGTATATATAGATATATAGATAGATATACAGCATATCAAACAGCCATTATTCTTGCATTTGCCTCCTTTTCAAATGGCCAGTGTCTTATTCTTTCGTACAAATGAGAATTATTGCATGAAATATATACCCACACACAATGCAAAGGACATGACACCACACAGTTTGCATACATATAAATGTTTACTTGTGTACTATTTCAGTTGTTTATGACATTTCTTATAGCATTTAAGTGTTCGGAATACATAACAACTGATTAATGCAACTTTCAAAGAAAACATATGCTACAGTAATCTGCAAAACATAACATACTTTGCTGTCTAGGCTAAAGCCTTTAAGTAATACAACAGTAAAAAACACACCTGCCATGAAGACTGGAATCAGTCAACACTTATAATTACAGATGTAGTTCAAAAGCCTCCAATTACGCTCTGTAGTCAATCCCTAGGGGGAAAAGTATAAATTGTCACAATGTAAATTTGTCTGTTACATAACAATTCTTAACTTAAAACCTTCACTATCACACTGACAAACAGAACGGTGTGAAGACAATAAGCTCTATCCCACTACTGTTCCCATGGTAAAATGTATGAAAATGTACAGCCATATACTTTTATGTTTCTTATTACTGATATTCCTCACATGTTGTAACAGGTTAAAAACATTTAATACTCCTCCTCCACAAAATATCTTACAAGGGCATATAACAGTGTTCTCTATACACTGATCTCCAGACTGTACAAGGTCACACATGTTTTGTCCAGCTGTAGGCCTCATATATATGGGCCCTACCCCACAACTTGTGTGGGAGTCCACAACATCACTGGAATGATAGCAGGAATGTCATCCCTAAATAATGATAGACCATACCTATCAACCTCTTACTGCATGACATCTGGATAAAGCCTGGTATATAAGTGGAGCACAGAAACTGAAACACAGGGCCATATTTGAAATATTAGTGTTATACACTGTGAAAGTTGCTGGTGTTACAGGATTGGTTGCAACATACCCTTACTCAGGAATATGAAGTCAGACACACAAATGGATGTTGCCATGTACTGACAGCAATCAACAGAGAGAATGCCACTGATATGTCAGGGACAAGACCTTTGTGGGGAACAGACAAAACATAACCAATACTCTGGCCATCCTGTGGATAGGCCCACATTTGACAGCTATGCAGACAGACTGCATTCCATGCAAAACTAGCATGTACACACAAACCCTGTAAAATTAGCAGTATGCAATGCATATAACAGCAATACTCACACACTGTGCCTAGGTCTGGAACCTTATACAAACATGTAGTTGGCCTGTGTCCACAAGTCCTGTTGTAAGAGGTATTCCTACCGGCTGTCTGTAACACTGCTGCCCCCACACATGAAGGATGTCTTCCATACAGGAAAGGTAAAGAGATAACCCCCCACATGATGTAGTTATTTGCTACAAACTTCATAGGTTTGTAATAGGCATATCTACGATCTGTCCCTGTATATCCTCCCCAATGTTAGGCTTTGTCCACATGTGATGCTCTGAGAGGTGGATAGTTTGCATCACAGCTGAGGAGCCTGACACACCCTGGGAAAGGACAGCTCACATATGGCAATCACTAGAGTGTCTGTCAGACTGTCATGTCTGTGCCACTACTAGGCCAATTAATTGATGTTGCCCATATCCATATTTTATCTGTGAATATGAGTATTATACATGTTTGTATTGTAAATCTAGGATACCTATCTAGGGCATGAGCATAGTAAAGCACAGTTGCAGATGTGTGTGCTAAACTGCATGTGATATATTGAATTAATAATATTCAACTGTGCAATGTTCTTATAGACAATGTTCACAGTTGTGACAGATATCTGTAGTCACTTACACATATACTTGTGTTATGGCAGCTATATTAATAGCTATATTAATACTTTATCAAAATTGATTTCCCTGTTTTGTCACCCAGTGATGTGGACCAATGACCAGAAGTCCTGGTATAACAGGTTGAGAAGTATGATTGAGCTGTAAGACTGTAAATACAATGTGCCATAATGACATAGAACACAAATGTATACCTGGTATCCCCTGAGCATGTGTATGTATGTATGTGTATGTTCAGCTGAAAGGCACAGAAGTAATAACATGGGTCACAAGCAGTCTGGAAAATAGGATGTGCATGTTGCACATGTGTGTAATATCACTGTCATTGCATACAACAAAATAAAATATTTACTGCTACTGATTGTTGCATTGCCATGACACTGATATGGGTACTACAATAGGCATGCTTATCACATAGTAATCAGAGAAGTATATACACTGTGTTATGACCCGCTGTCCATGCCTACCATATCATCACCCATATACACTGGATATCAAAGTGTACACACGCCTGCTGGAATGCCAGGTCTGTGTGCTTTGTGCCAATGAGACCACAGAAAGTCATGTCAAAAGATTTCTCACCTCAAATGTGACCTATAACCTGTACATAGGTTCATAGGTTCATAGGTAGGTACTAGGCTATCAGCCCAAGGGCCTAAGTAAGCCTAGCCAACAAGGTTCCCTGGCTTATCTATTGAAAAAGAAACAAAGCTGTTTCATGGAAGGTGAGCAACCATTGCCAAGTGAAGATGTGAAATGACATTAGAGTACAAACCAAGACAAATGGATGCTGTAATCATCTCAGCAGGTGTTTACACAACATATCCATGTAAGGGTGTGCACACACATTCACCTGACTTACTGTACTGAGTATTAATTCCCATATGTTTCCACAGGACAGGTTATGTTCCCTATTGAACTGAGCAGGTTATAGGACACATCACAGGTGAGGATTGTGCTGACATGTGCTTTTGTGGGTCATGTTCCAATTGCACAAGTACCATGCATTGTAACAGGGGTGTGTACACTTCATATTCACTGCAGTTATATGGAATCAGCAGTACCTTACCTGTGCAGCTATCCTCCACCCAACGCTAGAGTAATCCCTCTTGGTGGACAGCACCAAAACACAAAGCACATAATAGCTTGCTATAGTGGCTGTACAGGGACAAATAGGTGCAGACCACAACTTGGAAGCAAGAGCACCTCTATCTGAGCAAGTATGTAGGTTCACAGGTAACTTCCTGTAAGGCTGGCTATGACTAGAAATCAGATATATCCAAACCACCAAGGTCAATTGCAACCATGTCTACACATATGTACGCAGGTTCAGAGCCAGTAACACAAGTCAACCTGTACTGGGGGCAAAGGACACCTCATACACAGATGCCAGGGACACAGGCAATCTGAATCAGACAGGACAGATGGGAACAGTGACACCCTGTCCACAACATTAGTACAGGGGGATATGCACATCAATCACACTCCTGCCCACATCAGTGGTGAGCATGGACATAATACCAACTGATGGCAACAACAGCAAGTCTCCATGCATGAGAACATCATAGTTTGCCTCCTACATGAACACAGGCATGTGATCACAGTTCCATCACACACTACAGTCAAACACACATGCCACCATCCACTCACCATCCACATGGAAGATGGCCAATGTCATCCCTCTACACAGAAATTAATGGTGAATAGTGGATTATGCCATTAAGTGTCCAACATTGGGGAAACTGGACAGGTCAGGGCCAGGGGTGTAATGCAAGATGTCAAAGCCATGATAGCTTACAGTGTTATGGTATAGTATGGATTATCTGCAAGTAATATCCACTGTTGTGCACATGGACAACCGTATGAGGTCTTGTGACCTTTTTTCCTGTTTATATCTTCCAGGTACAATGTCCTGGGAATGTCTGCCCGCATTCACAAACCTGGAAAGTGATATAATCATCCAGTACCTCATCATGCATCATGCCATCCCATCTGCAGGGCCAGGATCTGCAGGAGAGGACCGCCCTGTGGAATGAGCTCATCCACAGGGTAAATGATGTTGGCCTGCGCAACCAAAATTATGAGCAGGTGCGGCATCGCTGTGCAGATCTGATCCACCATGCCTGTCAGCATTCTGCTGCAGTTAGCAGGGACCAGCTAGCCACAGGTGGGGGTCATGCCATCCACCCCCCACTGACACATGCAGAGGAGCCCCTTGCCAGCCTTGGGGCACCTGCCCACTAGCCAAGCCAGCAGGCTGAAGACATCATTGTAGAGGTGGATGCCACTCACACAATGAATGAGGAGTGTTCAGGTAATGCCCCAGGGCAAATTACTAGACCATTGTTGCTTATCCTTTTTCATCTGTAAAGTATTTGCATGCATCTGTCAGCTAAGATAGTCTGTTGCTGCAGTGCAGTAATGAACAGATGTGAATAATGTCTAGTATCGTGGGTTTGTACTGTCAATGTGCTGATATGCTGCTCCCACCCAGTACCAATGCCACAGGTGTGTCTACTGACATTACTTCTCTCACACAACTATTTACGTCTCTCTGGTATACAACTGGGGCAGCAGCCCGTAGCTGGTGAGTATGGAATTGTTTTGTTCAGGTTTGCCAGTACACCAGCCATGTTATGGCCATGCTGTTTGCCATGCACACATTTAACACACCTACCCATAATGCATGCTGTACATGTTCACTTATTGTTGGTGTTAACTGCACTGCATCACAGTGGTCACCATGATGCCATATCTGAAGGGTATGTAAGAGTCCTGCAGTATACCTAACAACCTGTCAGTGCAAGATGTGTGGACAGAGATGAACATAATGGTGGGACAAATGGCCTACAGTAGGGACATGTCTGAAACCTTACCCTTATACAGTGGCTACAACAGTGTATACACCACTATTACAATGGCAACTGTTCCTGATATAAACAATGGCAAGTCACAATACCACATTCCACACCTTTTACAGCCTGTAATGTGATCCTGAAATGAGCAATGAATGGGTAATATGAAATCATATGTTAGGACAACAAATATGGAGAATACATACCTTAACAAACACTGGAAGCATATGTGTGCACACACTCCAAATAACATATTGTGGAAGCAGCTTGTGATGTACTGAAAGCATTCACTCTTCTTGACTACAGACCTTCCATTAAGTACAGGCCCTCAATCTCACACCAAGTAATGGTCTGCTGTCCAAGACGTATGTCCATGACATTTTCCCACTCACCTGCAACAGAGACAGCCATGGCTTGCACACATCTTACAAAGCATGAAATGGATCCCATATCCGAAAGGTAGTAGTCAGGAGTGGGAAAAGTATCCTTACCTCACCATTGCATATACCATGGCAAACAGTGCAGACAGTCATGTATGTGTGCATGAAGTATGGGACAACATTGATGTAGAAAATAAACAGATGCCCATCCAAAACCGATGACAAAAATGTTGCAAACTGGTCATGGAGGCTGTGCAGAAATATGCAGCAACACTGAGGGACTTGCAGAAATGTCTAGCAAGTGCTGCCTGTGCAGTACCTGTGTCAACAGTTGCCTGGATTCTGCATAAGTGTGGCCTATGGTTTAGGGTAATAAGACAGAAGAGTTGTCCCATATGATACATCATCCAGGGCTCTCTACAGGTAACATAAGCATAACATCATGTCTCCCAAAGGCATGTGTTGCAATGTGTAATGGTGTCATGGGACCAAGGCTCAAACCTACAGACAGTATTCATAAAGATACATGTGGTGCAGAAGCAACACCTCATTCCACCTCATAGACACCATCCCCAATATTTAGCTTGCTGGTGCTAGTGTACACTTTTAGGTTTGCTGTTCATTAGCTGGAACAAGGCAGGTAGACATGGTGTTTGGAATTTGGAACACTGCAAAATAACACTGATGTGTGGTCCATAGTTGTCAAGCATCTGCAATAAGGATGAGGATGGGGAGGGATGCATACCTCTCAACTGTACCAAATTCCTAGGTTTTTACCAGTTTTGAGGGCAAAATATTGAGATGTCATGAATTCCTGACTGGCCCCCTTAATTTCCAAATTTCCTGGACTTTTTTTTAAAACAGTTTACCACTTTAAATTTTTTTTACACATTTTACCACTTTAAATGTATGGCTGATGTCACCACCCATCACCAGCCTACAGGGGTGTCAGTGATGACATCAGCTACTGCCTGTTGGACTGGGGGGGATAGAAGAATATGAACAGCAATGGCAGGGAAGATGTGCGTATAACTTTTGCAGAGTCCACCCACATCATGTCCCAGCCTCCAGGTAAGAACATTCATTGTTCTTCAGACCATTTCAGTTTATCTCTTTGGGCATTACCATTTTACCTGCTATTGTTGGGGCATTATGTGTACAAATTTTATCTGCTGCTGGGCCATTTCTCTCTGTAGGCTGTTTCAGTTTTGCTGCCTGCTGCTCATTTCAATTTAATCTGAGCATGTACTTGAGCGTGTCCTGCTGGTTTCAATTTATTTTATCTGAGCCCTGAGTAATTTCAATTTATTTTAAATGAGGTGTGCTGCTCGTTTCTTTTGCTGCTGCAGTTTCTTTTAAACGCTTGTATTGGCTGGGCAAGTGTAGCTTCTGCTCATTTCAATTTATGTTATTTTATCTGAGCCCTGAGCCATTTCAATTTATTTTAAATGAGGTGTGCTTTTCAATGTCTTACTTTAGCTGCTGGTTGTGTGATGCTCATTTCAATGTATTTTTATTTACCTGCTGGTTTATCTGAGCCGTGCTGCTCATTGTTTCAATGTATGTTAAACCGTATCGGGCTGGGCAATTATTTTAGGTGTGTGTGAGTGTATGTGTGCATGTTTACCTAGTGTGAGCTCTACAAACTACAAGCAGATAGTACGTGAGATCCCATGGATTAACTGAGACTCCACTACTATTTGTTTCTCTCTTTAGCTGCCAGAAGCTAACTTATTTTACATAAAGGGTCTCCATGAACCATAACATAAAGAAACAAATGGAATAAGATGCAACAAGAATCACTCCATTGCCATGAAGTAGACAAATGGAATAAGATTCAACAAGAATCACTCGTCATTGCCATGAAGTCTTGACCTGGAAGAATATTTCAGGTCCTTTTGTTCTGCTGGGAGAAAGTGTCTAAACTACAATACACTACTGTGCTGAAACTAGATTGTAATGTGTTTTTCAGGTTAAGCCTGTTTGTTTAAGCTTAAACCCCTACAGCACACGGCATGCATATATACATTCAGCCTCATTTGTAAGACCCTTGTACTTCCATTGTCATACATATATTGACCCCTAGCATGCAATTTTGCCACGTGATACAGAATGGCAATATGATTCCTCAGTGTCTAATGAAACAATATTACATTACCCTCTGGTGGGAAAAATCTGAACCTAGTGGTAAACTTTGAAGCCAGCAATAAAGAGAAAGCTGAAGGAAATTGTGTTTTTCAGCCAACACTAATGACTGCAAATGAAACTTTGCAGAATTTTCCCCTGTAGCCAGTTCATTTCCTTGGCTAAAATGTGTCTCTCAACAGAAAAGCTCATTTATTTATTTTAATTTATGTACAAATTCACCTCCGAATTACCAACTAGTTATTTCTCTGTATTTTCCTCTTACACATGGGTAAGATGAACTTTTGTAAAGTGATGTGAAACACAAAAGTTAAGATAATATGTTAAAATATATCCAATAAATTCTGTTAATGTGCTCATATTACCATTTCACATCCATTTACAACTGCAGTAGATGACATTTTTCACATTTTTAGCTAAGCTTGTTTCTGCATTGCAAAAGATGATTTTAAAATAACTGTTTTAACATTTCTCAAGAGAATATAGTATCTTCTTTACATCTACATAGGGAATCAGTGATAGTCACTGTCGTAGATTTTTCAGATATTGTTGAGTGGGACACCTCCTCTAGTCTGCTGTCCAGTCAGGTGCATTTGTCTGTAATGTGGTTTAAGTAGGAGCTTAAAATGTAGAACTTGACCCAACAACTTCAAGTTTGCTGAATTCTGCAGGCCATAGGCCAGATGCAGGTCACTACAGTATATACAGTGTGCACGGATAAATCAGTGAAGTTTAGTCATGTACCTGAGAAATAAACCAGAACTGGCCTTCAAGGACTGCCCAAATGAGGGACAGAGTATAGCAAGACTGTGACATGATATAGTCCATGACATGGCATATAACTAGCATGTGTCCCTCTAGCTAGATTTCCTAAAAAGTGACATACAATGGACGAGTTGACAAGGTCTATACTGGTTGGCATTCAAAAAAATGAAAGAAGTAATGCACACCATTCTTTTTAGACTATTGAATTTGAAGTCATACAATGCATAAACTAGTTAAATATGCATTCTTAAAAACAGTGGAAAAAGTGTGCGCGGCTGGGGCCATATTTTGGCTGTTTGTTCTTCAGTTTGCATTTGAAAGTTGATATCCCACAATTCCATTGGAGTGGGTGGGGTTACACAATTATGCCTGCAAATTTTATGTTAATCAGCGTACAGATTTGTACCTATTTTTCATGGGCCTTTGTCCAGATTTTTGATGTTTCCAGGTCGAGAGATATGGAGGGGTGTCAGCTTGAAACACAACAGTGAACTGAATCATACATCCAAAGCTTGCTAAGAATGGCTGTATCTGAACACAGTGAAGGTTATGAATTGTGCCAGACATAACCCTGGATCTACAGAAATAGTGAAGCCACTGTGTGACCTCCAAAGGCTGTGCACATCAGCCGACCTTGCAATCTGGTGGAGTTGGGGGACATTTGTAGAGCAGAGTGACCAAATAATGGCAAGTGCAGATGGGCCATGCTAGCATACCCCTTCCAGGAATAGTGACTGCTGTAGTTCACTTAATAGGAGCTTCAACAAACCATTGTGTTAAGGGTGTGCACACTTATGCAACCCACATATTGTATGCATCTCAATCAGCATCTGCATGCCTAACACATTTGTTTGATATTGCATTGGACTGCACAGGTCATATGTCACATATTAGGTGTGAGTAATTTTAACAAATGCAGTATTGTGACACCATCATAGAAAAGGCTGGCGTGTCAACAAGGGTGTGTACACTCCTCATATCTACATTAAACTTTGAAGGTTGTCAGTGTAACTGGATTTAATTGCACATACATGCAGTTCTGATGAGATCTGAAAATCAAAGGACAGGCATTAATTACTGACATCAGTCCTCACATCATCCCAGGTATGTGTCAGACAAACACATAGAGCAACAGAGAAAACATAACTGCCACACATATATATACATTGCAAATGGCGCTGCATAACTATGGTGGGTGGCACAGTACACAGTGTGCTGTACAGGTGTACAGAAATACTGTGGTGTGGGGTGCAATGTGTTTGAGGGAAGAGGCATCACCTGAGTATGGCTGCAGTGCATGCTGTTGAGTGCATGCTGACTGCTGGGAAATGAGAGTTCTGTGTAATATCTTTGTGCCACCTCACCTGTAAGTGTGTGTGTGTGTGTGTGTGTGTGTGTGTGTGTGTGTGTGTGTGTGTGTGTGTGTGTGTGTGTGTGTGTGTGTAGAAGTAATGTACAGGTCTTAATATACATTTATTGTCTGCCTCTCACAGGCGGCGAGGTGGGTCTGGCTCCCTCCTGCAGGCAAACTGATGTTAGTGTCCATACAGACTCTGACAATAATGATAGGCATATTGAGGCACAGTCAGGGTTGTCAGGGGTGGAATCTGTGCCATTGGTTGACATCCCACTTTTATCCACCCAATCCGTACGCTCAGTCACTATGCTTATACATACCCCATCACCAGTGGCTATAGATGAGGTACAGCTGATGGGTGGTGGCACGGGACAGGAAAGTGTGGTGACTATGGTGACTATGGTAAGTGTGTCTGTACACAGCAGCCATAGCCAGATGACCAGTGAGGTACCACACAGGCAGATGTACAGGGCTGCTCATAGGAGGGCTGCTGGCCACCATGCCCACAGCAGGTGTCACCAGATGCATGTTTCAGGCCATCATAGAGGCACAGGCATGTATGGAATGTTATACCAGAGATAGTCTGAGGCTCCAGAGGGCAATTCTTCCTGCTGTACGTGACTACATCCGTGATGTTGCAGGTGCCCACATTTATTTTGCATAGGTCATGGATAGATGGTTGGATGAGATGGTGGGAATCCTTGACCATGTGGTGTCTGTGGTAGCGCATGTGGTGGAAGTAGGGCATCGGCCATGTGGGCATAGGTCAGCAACATCAACAGGTGGAGGTCTATGTGGACATGCAACAACTCACAGCCACTCCCGTAGTGCCAGTACCAGCACCAGCACTGCAGGGGGGTGCTGTCCCCATCACAATGCAGCAGGCCACATGCAAGTGGTCCTGGCCAGTCCCAACAGGGATGCAGATCCAGCAGACTATTGTTATCATCAGGGGAGAGTACCATATCTGGGATTCTGCCTGGTAGTGCCCGTGCAACCCCTGGCAGGCACAGTTCCATTGTCCATGGCCGGACATGGTGAACTGTACACCCTGCCATGTACAGTCTGCAGCTGTCCAACAAACTCCTGTATAGGGCAGCCACATGGCAGAAATATGTGCATACATTTACACACATCACCAATACAGCTAGGGCACCTCCATACCTACACACACCACTTCTGTACAGCCCATTTAATAAAGAACCCCCTAACCCACACACATGGTGTCAACCAAACAGCTCAGCCTAGGCTTCTGGCAAACTTACAACATACCCTGTGCATATGAGGATACCTGTGCCACATCTCTGTCATCCATACCATTGATGCAGGGACATGCTAATATGGTTCTGATGCACAGGGTGAATGTACTAAAGTTTAGCAATATACTGCTGTTTAACATGTTGTCAGCTGGAATGATTAATGCTTACACATCAGGGTGTGTAGCTGTCCAGCCATGATGCATTATAGCTGTCATTAACACTGACTGATTGTGGTCTCCATAATGTATTCTGTTTGTGTACTAGGTGTCTATGTGTCAGCAGTATGTTGGTCTGCTGTCCTTTCCTACAAGGGGTGTGGACTGTGGTGACACATTGACTGTGTCATATCCCGGGTATAGCTGAACACAAGTAATAGGTCTGTATAACAGCTGCATGTGCCACATGGCTGATAGGCTTGAGAGATGTATACAGGTGAATGCATGGTGGCTGATATAAGCAGCTCTTCTACAGTGGACAATGGTAAATGTTCTAGGTGGCACTCACCAAATGTTTGCGTATAACACACACACACGGGTTTTGGTGTTGATGCAATACACAGAGAATACTGTTCAGATGGATGTACTTCATTTTGCAGTAAACTCATTTTGGCCTATGTAATTCCACGAAGAACAAATTGCCAAAACATCACATCAGTAAATAATCAGTCCACCAGTTTAATGTCATTGACAATGGTACTGGCAGGGTATATGTCCTCTTCCCCAATGTAGTACAATCCTGGAGTTGGTAAACATAGGTGTGCTGGTGTGGGTGGCACAACCCCCCCCCCACTTTGGAGGGTGTGGGTGGCGTAGAACCACACAAAGTGTGATTAACAACTACTTAACCTGTTAACATATACTGTACAAATATAACAGCACACTAAGTGGGGGGATACCACAACAAAACAATAACCCAATGTGGGTGGCTGTGCCCACAACAACCACACCCAACTATATATACCAACTCCAGTATCACTGTACAGCTGTACAGTGGGGAAGAGGGCATTTACACATTCACTACTAGTTTTGATGGAATGAATTTCCACAAGATGATTGCTTTGAAATGTTACCTTTTGCCAGTTAGTTTTCAGACAAATGATCTCCTGGAACATATATCTTCTGCAAACTGAAGTAGATCCCTACACATACACACGCACACTTACTTGGCAACACTGAGTGTAGGACTCCTACCTAGGTACTTATTGCTACCAATGTGTTTGTTCTTAGTTGCATACACCACAGAGCTTTTAGGGTGAGGTGTGTCCTGAGTTTCCTGTTAAGTGAAGAACATCACCAGGCCTTGTACGGTATGGTAATGGGGGATGTACTGGGTGTTAATGAACAATACATAGTATGATATACTGTCATATACACATTGACAAACACATACAGTCATAGACACATTTGACAGACCTGGGTTTAGCAGTGCTAACTACCTTGTCAGTGAGTCCATACTGTTACAGAGTTTTTGCACACAGCACATGCATCATTGGGCTGGATAGTGTAATCAGTTACCTGTATGATTGATGGTGACAGTGGTCCTCATACAGTGGACCTTGGGCCATGTACTGGGGGGGTACCATGGTGTAATGACAGTATACTCAGCACACACACCCCACATTGGATATTGTTCTCACTGAAACCCATGACAATGCTCTGACATATCCACAATCACACATTGACCAGGATTGCAATGCAAAGCCTTGTCTATCTAATCAGTGATACTACAGGAATATGCATTTATTGCACATTCAACAGGGATAGTAGGGTGAGGGTTTGTCATGGCTCTCCTAATGTCAGCAACATCACCATCCCTTATAATGTATGGCAAGGTTTAGTGTATTTGGAGAATGTGGTCTCAGAATGCTGTCTCCTACAAATGCACACTCACACACAATTGCACACACACCCACACACACACACACACACACACACACACACACACACACACACACACACACACACACACACACACACACACACACACACACACACACTCATGTTTGCAAGGACTATGGCTATCTACCCATTTGCTATGCTATTACTGCAAGCTCCAGGTAGCCCATAGGAGGAAGAGTGTCACAAGGTACATTTAATGTGAATTAAAGCAGCATCCCTTTCTAAGTATAGCAATGAGGGTGTAGTGGGTGAGACGGCCCTCAGATGATTTTCAGCTACATGTTAACAAACACAGACACTGTTATACTCAATAAGGTAGACACATATGTGTCAGTACTGAGGTCCATAGGTGCAGGTGTTACTAGGTGTGTACCAGACTAATGTCCATGGAGAGTTGAGAAGAGTAGGGCATGTGAGTACAGTGTTATCATTCCACCTGGCATTTGTCAGTAGGCCATCTATCAACTGATGCCACTTCAGTGATCCCCAGGGTGACAGTTAAATTCAACATCCACTCATCTGATTTTCTCTTGAAGAGGGCCAGTGAGGTGCTCCAACTGACATTCATCCAACATATGTTGCATAACATGGCCAGTGTCTGGGTTAGGGACCTGTATCCAAACATGTTCTGTTGACTGTGGTAGTCTGGTTGAGGTATCCATGGCACGTGGTGCATACAGAGTCGGGATTCCTAGCTGTGGCATTCATAAAACAGCTGAGCAAACATGTAAGTGTCATTCAATCAGAGATTGCTTGTAAGCAGCCAAGATGAATACCTGACATCTGCATGTCTGTACAGAGGACAGACAGAAAGTATCTAGCCAACAGGTTATGCATTAGGATGAATGTTTTGACAGCTAGACATCTGAAACTGATTGGTATGCCATTACTACATGACAGCAGTCCTCAATGACATGTCCTAAAAACATAGTAGTCTACAGTTAATATCAACATATCAGATCAATATCCAATAGGAGATGCATAAAAACATACGGGTCGAACACCAAGAACATGATAGTCAGTACTCAGAGTCCAGCTTTGCATGCAGGGATGTATGGTTCCAGTACTACAATCTGCATTCTACTCTTACTTGGAAAAACACTGTTAAAAATAGTAACGTAATGATACAATACATGCAAGTGTGACTGCATATAACCTGGGATACTACCAAAGTATGAAACACATACAAAGAGAAAATATTGTGGTACTACACATGTATACTCAGATGTCCCATACAGTATATTCACACCTCTTGCTACTGCAATGACAGCACATAGAAGTATGTTATGTACATGGAATTAAATACATTTATTAAATATGTCATTACCCTGCTATTTTATCAGACTGGAATGTGATCACTGGTTACAAGGGCTGAGCTATGCTTAGCAGGTGTAAGCATAGCTTAAATGTAAATGCTAAGCAGATTTGCACACCAATAAGCGAAGCCTACATGGTGTAAGCGCTTATTCATTTAACCATACGTTAACATGGCTTACCGTCAGGCAAACCTGCACAAAACTGCCTTAACCACGCTGTAGCCAACAGTCCTTGTTTTGCCTAGCAGCACAATAAACAACCCTTGCAGATCTTGAACCCAGAACCCTGTACACAATAGTCACAGCAGTTAACCACTAAGCCATCTGAGCTGTAAAAATATCTGTTGCCTTTTCAAATATATCATTCAGTACACATACTGAATAGTAGTGAACAATTGCTTTGACTACTACAATTGTTTAGTACTTGTAAGTGAAATAGTGTTGAATCAGTCATGTTCTTATATGTAAATATACACATAGATTACTATAGTGGGATACATCTGAGAAGGTATATGCAACACTCATGTTTACACATAAAAGGATACAGATATATGTTTATACATATGTAGATATACATATATATATATATATATATATATACACACACACACACACACACACACACACACACACACACACACACACACACACACACACACACACACATATATTCATGCACTATATATATATATATATATATATATATATATATATATATATATATATACATATATATTGGTATATATTTCTAGCTCTCTCTCTCTCTTATATAAAACATATGCCCATGACATGTAGTGGAGTCATACCTCAGCACCATAACTCTCAACCTCTTAGTGCAAGGGAACATGATGCATGTATTGCAGTTATAAATGTAGAATGTTGCTACAGTGACAGAGGTTGTGTCAACATACATGTTGTGAAGCAAGGCTATTCTGAAACTGACATGTACACCATCAGTTACTGACAGACATCATAACATCATCATAGTGAAGTACTACACAAATCACAGTAATGATCCTGTGGAATACAGAAGAAATATGAGCAATAAACATGGACAGTCTGAAACAACCTTGTCAGTCAGGTGGTATACGTAGAACACCTTACTGCAAGAAATGTGGAGCAAGCCTGACAAAGGGGATGTTTAAAGCCATGAAAATGGGGATATATCAGAAATACTGGACTAGATAAGCTCACACAGTTGATGCATTCACACCCCCTGTCTGTCCCAATACATATTAACTGGAGGAGCAGTGGTCCCAAGCCACATACTTTACACTAGTTAGTGACATACATCTTCACACCAGCCCACTGCTTTGTCAGAAATACACAACATGTATGGTGGCCAGACAACAATACAGCTGACAAATACCTGCACATAACATTACACTAGGGTAAATACACTGAGCTGCTAGGCATGTCACCAAGCATTGTCTACACTACAGGCAGACTGCCACAACACTAACCCAATTTACCTATGGGGGAATGCACATGTAATTGCAAATATAGTAGGCACTACAGGCATGTAGCAGCATGGAGTAACAGATACCAGTGTGAAAGTGCATACCCACAACCAATCTCAACACATTCACAGTCACATAATGGTAAGCCTAAGTAATAGTACAGTCTATGGCCTGTGTGAACAAAAGTCATCATCATGTTTGCCACTCACACACTAACCCTACATATACTGGCCCAATTCACAGTGTAGTCTGATGCTTTACTGTGGTCTGGGACATGTCTCAGTCTGGCCCTACAAACATGTAGGCTGATAGGGTATCAGAAACTGGAGCAGTGGGATGGAGCCTAGATGGCCAACTGAGTGCAGTGAATTTTGAGAGCTCCATAAAGTAGTATAATAATATAGGACAATTTTATTATTTTTCAAGTTTAAAACATCAGAAATCTATAGATAAACTACTAAACTACATAAATATCAATTTTGGTGGAGATATACAAAAATGTTAATGTCATGTAATTTGGAGATATATTGAGTCACTGAATATGAACGACTCAAGGAATTCTTATCCAGATGCTGCTTAGAAAAAAGAACTGCAATTAATGACATCTACCTTAGAGGAACTATCTTTGAAGATGGATGGCTTTAAAAATGACTTAGAAAACAAATTAAATTCTCAAAAATAGAATGATACTCTTAAAGGAACTATTACAGCAATACCATACAAAAATAGCAAAAATAGAGACTTCTCTAAATGATTTTGAAGGAGGGATTCAAAGAGTAAAAATTCTTGCTTAACAAATATAGATGACTTAGAAAACAGGGAAAGGAGAAACAACACAAGGAGCTTTGGTCTTCCTGAAAACACTGAAGGAGAAACATTATTTCATTCTTAACAACCTGGATTCCTGTATTTTTAGACTTGAAAGAGGGACTTTCATTTGGAATTGAAAGGGCACATAGAGCACTGAGGAAACCTACTTTTTACTCAACAAATACTCCACCTAGATCCATAGTTATAAAATTCCTTTTATTTCTGGACAAGGAACTAATATTAAAATCTGCTTGGTGAAAATCACTCTTAAAATACAATCAAAGCCTGATAAGGTTTGACAATGATTACTCTTCCAGAATACTAGAACAAAGGAAAAAAGTCTGGCCAATAATAAAACTGTTGAAAATAAACAACATTAAAGCACAGCTGGCTTTTCCAGCCAAGATAAAAATACTTTTTGCCAGTGATAAGAGAACCTTTAATGATTTAGAAGAAGCTACTACATTCATCAAAAACAACACAGTGGCTATCCCAGATGAAATGGAATGGATGGCTCCTACACTTAAAAGAATAAAAGAAACAAATCCTTGGACTGATGCTAGAAAGAAGAAACAAAAAACTGGTTCCAAGATAGCTGTCCCAAAAAAATAACTCTTACAACTACATCTTCAAAGTATCAATGGCTATGGTACATCACTTGTCATCTGTTTTTATTTAAAAAAGGAGGGATTCTTAAACAACTGAGAAACAGTAATGATTTATTCTGAATGTTCAAAGACTCCAATAATTCTTCACAAACAAACGTAGGTCAAGATGAGTTACTATTTACATTATATATAAGCCAAACAAAGCAACATATAATACAAACACAGAAGATGTTCTTCGTGTTTCACTGTTGCAGTCATTACATTTGGGTAATCTGCTGGCAGGTTGCCCTCAATTGGCCTGATTCTTGAGTCCTGCGTCGGTTGCTGTCCCTTCTTCCATGATGTCAGGTTGTCAGGGTAATAAAACATGCAGCTGACATCATTACATCAGTCTTTCTTGCCGTGCGATGCCTGAAGCAGAAGCAGTTTGCAAGTGCCAGTTGGCCGACTCCTGAAATCTGAAATTTTTGTTTTCGAGTTTCAGAACCGAAGTCTTCAACTTAAAGCTAAGTACTCCATTGGGGAAACTTTTTCTTGCTCCTTACCGATGTCAGTAAAAGTTAATAATTGCATTACTTGTGGAAAGCAAATACCTCATAAAGATTTTCATTCATACTGTATTCCTTGCCTAGGCCCTGACCATGACATACCTTGCTCTCGGTTTTGTGCTTTATTTAATCAGCACACTATCCTTTGTCGGTATATTTTTGCCTCTAAATATTTCAGTTCTCAGTATAATTATCCAGAAATGTCATTGGTTAGCCATCCGACTACTGGGATTCTGAAAAAATGCAAAGATAAAGACAGAGACAGGCCGCAGAGGTCCAAAACTGCCGATGACGCTTCTCCTAAGCCAGTCGCCAGTTCGCCGGTACTCAGTGAGGCACTTTTGCAGCCCCTGATACCTGCTACATCTGATTTGCAGGCCTCTACTGAGACCCGTTCAGAGAGAAATACTTCAACTATGGCACCCGCAGATGTCTCTACCTTGGATGGGTCTGGAGCTGCTGTGCAGGCACCGGCTTCTGAGGGCATATTCAGGCCAACAGACTTGTATATTAAATCAACACCTCCTTCATTACTAAGGCCTAAATCTCGATCCATGTCTAAAAACTGGCACCCAGGCCTCATGCTCAGGCCCCTATGCCTAAAAAACAAATGATAAAAAGGGCTGAAGATCTAATAACTCTAATCAGGGGTAGTCAACCCCCCCCCCCACCAAGAGACCTAGGGCTGAGCTTGATTATGAATCTTCTGATCAGGATTCTGTTTCTTCTGACTCTTCTGATGACCTGGATTTGTCCATACCTACTTATGAGGATTCTGATGCAAAGGATTCTATTCCCTCTGCTTCCCCTTCTGAGGATTTTTCTTTTGGGGAAACTTTACATACTTTAAGAGAGCATTTTCACTGGGAAAGTCAGGAATTTTCTGATTCAAAAAGAGGCTTAGGGATTTCCTTCTTCTACCTCAGCATAGGCCTTTGGCTATACCCCCTGTACTAGACATTGTTGATGATGTTTTCTCGGAATCCAGTTTGGCCCCTGATTCCCTGTCTCCTGCTCCTAGTAAATCTGACAGATACTACAGGGTTCCTGAATCCCACAAGTTCCTTTTCAAAAATCCTGTTGCAGATCCAGAGACTATTTCTCAGGGGCCCAAGGACATTAAGGCATCTACTGCTAAAAATCCTACCCCTTCTGATAGAGACTCCAGGGCACTGGATAGATGGGGTAAAAAGGTTTATACTTCTGCAACCTTGGCAATCAGAGCTTTAAACTTCCTATTTCATATGTTAAAATATCAGCAACATGTTATTGGACTGCTTAAACAGAAAATGATGTTGATTCCTGACTGTGTGGAAAATAAAGATTTACAGGACTTAATGCATTCTGCTGAACAAGTTGGAAAAAATACTTTGCAATGTGGTTTTGATTCCTTAGAAGCCTCCTGCAGGGCTGCTGTTACTGTGTCTGTGCTTAGAAGGCATGCTTGGCTTAAAGAGCAATCTTTGCCTGATCACGTTAAAGCTAAATTGTTGGGTGCTCCTTTAAATCAGGACCGCCTGTTTGGCAACAAGGCTGAAGAAGTTCTTAAAAAGATAGAAGATAAAGTTAAATCTCTGCAAACTGTTAAATATTTTCTACAAGTGCAACCTCCAAGATTTAGTAGGCACTGGCCTACTAAGAATTGGTCCTTTCCAGACCCTTTCAGATCCTCTCAAACCAAACCCAGACACAGCAAAAACCCCAGGTTTCAGTCCCAGGGGACTCTCAGAACTAAGTAGTGGGAGGCCTCCACTTCCAAATCTGGAAATAACAAGCCACCCCCCTGTGGTAAACAGTCTCAATGGCTTCCTTTTAAAATTCCCAAGCACTTATCTTTTGACCACCCCTTTGAGGGGAAAGATTGCTCTTCATGCAAAGAACTGGGAACTCATAACCCAGGACAAAATGGGTTTTAAATATAGTTCCCAGGGATACAGATTTCATTTCCACACATTGCCAACACCAAACGGGTGGCCATACCTGTCCCCAAATCAGCGTATAGAGGCTTAAAATCAAGTACTTTCCCTCTTAAGCATGGGGGCTATTCAACTGGTACCAGAAGAGGAAAAGGGACAAGGATTCTATTTCAGGCTTTTTCTGGTACCCAGAAAAGACAAATCATTGTGTCCAATCCTGGACCTGTCTACCCTAAACACCTTTCTGGAGATTCCAAAATTCAAGATGCTGACTCTTCACCAGTTACTTCCTACGCTAGGCAAAGACACCTGGTTGGCAACTCTAGATTTAAAAGAAGCATACCTGCATATACCAATCAGGGAATCTTGCAGAAGATACCTATGCTTCAAAGCGGCCTACTTGCATTATCAGTTCTCTGCACTGCCCTTTGGCTTGTCTGCTGCACCCAGGGTATTCCCAAAGTGCCTGGCTCCAGTTATTGCATTTTGCAGGCAAATAAATATACAAATATACCCATACCTGGACAATTGTCTAATTCAGGCAGAAAATCAGGGCATACTTCTAAATCATCTGATGTTTGTAAAAAGGGTTCTAACTTGTCTGGGGTACACCATAAATGAAAAGAAATCACAGATGGTACCCTGTCAGCAGATTACATTCCTGGGTGCAAGCTTGAATACAACTGCCCAGATGGCTTTCCTCATGCCAGAAAAGCAAATTCATTTGATAACTTACTTCGAACAAGTGGCCACAAAAACCCTGCTATCTGCAAGGCAAATACTGCAAGCCTTGGGGTTCATGGCCTCCTGCATTCTTCTAATTCCATATGGAAGACTGCATATGAGGAAACTACAGTGGTATCTAAAAAGTCTATGGAGTCAACATTGTCACAGCCTGGAAACAATGATTCCTATCATACCTTGCCTATGCCTGGAGTTCCCATGGTGGACAGAGGCCTGCCACCAAAACAAGGGACTACCATTCACACTACCCCCTGCCACCCAAACCTTAACTACAGATGCATCAGATTATGCATGGGGGATCACCTGGCAGGGAAGTGCATTCAGGGCAAATGGAACCCAAATCAAATGCACCTACATATCAATCAAAAAAAATGTTAGCTGTACAGAATGCTCTGACAGCCTTCAAGGACTACATTCTTCCAGGACAACTAATGGTAAAGATGGACAGCACCACAGTTATGTGGCACATAAACAAGCAAGGGGGTACACATTCCTACCCCCTCTGCAGACTAGCTATGACATTTTGGAACACAGCCTTAAGCTACCAAGTGCACCTACAAGCTCAATTCCTGCCAGGAAAATTGAATACACTGGCAGACGGACTAAGCAGAAACCTCATGGATCCACATGAGTGGAAACTGGAACCACGGATTTTCAACATGTCGACAAGCGAATGGGGGAGCCCAGACATAGATCTATTTGCTTCACACCAGAACTACCAGTTGGACAAGTTTTGCACAAGGACTCCCCACAAACAAGCCTGGAAAGTGGATGTTTTGTCCTTCAGCTGGAAAAACCTATCAGTCTATGCCTTCCCCCTCTGCCTCTGCTCTCCAAAGTTTTACTAAAAGTCAAACAGGACACACCAAGGATGATTTTGATTGCTTCAGACTAGCCACACCAACACTGGTACCCCCTCCTGCGCAGTGTGTCACAAATATCTCCATGGCACCTGCCTCAGACCCCTTTCTTGCTGTCTCAGCAGGAGAACCAAATTCTGCACCCTCAGCTTCCAACATTGAACCTTGCAGCCTGGCTAATCACTTAAATTCACCCTTATCATCCTTCAGCAAACCTGTGCTGGATGTCATCTTGAAGGCAAGGAGACCTAGTACAAGAAAATCATATGCTGACAAATGGAAAAGATTCTGTGCCTGGAACCAGTTTTTAGGAATGAGCACAGTAGCACCCAATTTACCTCAGATTTTGCAATATTTAACTGAGATGCTTCACAAGGGCCTGTCTTTTTCCTCCATTAAAATCCACACCTCAGCTATTTCAGCTCATTATAACATAGAACCACCCCTCTTCTCTCATCCTCTGCTCAAGCAGTATCTCAGAGGGGCAAAACACTTGAGACCACCCAGGAGAGCTCCTACCCCTGCCTGGGACCTTAACTTTGTTTTGGAGAAACTCACTTTACCTCCTTTCGAGCCAACTGCTACTGCAGACTTAAAATTTCTTTTTTGGAAAACAGCCTTCCTTTTAGCAATCATTTCAGCTAGAAGGATATCTGAATTACAGGCCCTTATGGCAGTGGAGCCTTTCATCATCTTTCATGCGGACAGGGTATCTCTCAGGACCAAACCATCCTTCATGCCCAAGGTGGTTTCCAGTGTGGCTCTTAATCAGTCCATTCATTTGCCAACCTTCTTTCCCAATCCACAGAATAAAGAGGAACGGATTCTGCATTCCTTGGATGTGCACAGACAACTAAGATTCTACTTGGAAAGAACTAAATCATGAAGAAAATCTGAACAATTGCTGGTAGCATTTGCTGCAGGGGCAGAGAGGAAAGCTATTTCAAAACAAACCATTTCTAAATGGATAAGCCATTGCATTCATTGCTGTTATAAGCACCATGGAAAACCTATCCCCCAGGGGATCATATCTCACTCCACCAGGGCTGCATCTACTTCTGCAGCCTTTCTCAGAGGTGTTCCTACCAGGGATATCCTAGAAGCTGCTACCTAAAGTTCTGTACATACTTTCTCCAAGCATTATCCTTTACCAATTTTCTCTAAATCTAGAGCTGGCTTTGCCACTGCTGTCTTGCAAGGCCTTATAGCTGGCCCTAATGCTGTATAAACTCCTCCTCCCAACCATAGCTTTGGGAATCTACCCAAATGTAATGACTGCAACAGTGAAAATAGAAGAACATAGTACAGTCGTGTACACTTACCATAAATGTAGATGTTCGAGTGTATTCACTGTTGCAGTCCTGGTTACCCTCCCTCCAGCCCCCTACTTTTTTCTCTATATCTCTACTTTCCTTTACTATGCTTAAAAGCCTTTTTGGTGTATTTGCTTTTGGTTGGAGGTATAGTTTTGTGTATTTGTGTTTATTTGCTCCACATTAGGGGGCACCTGACATTTAGGGCAAGAAAAACTGATGTAATGACATCGGCTGCATGATTTATACCCCTGATGACCTGACTTCATGGAAGAAGGGACAGCAACTGATGCAGGACCCAAGACTTTGTTAATCAGGTCGACTGAAGGCAACCTGCCAGCAGATTACCCAAATGTAATGACTGCAACAGTGAATACACTCGAACATCTACATTTATGGTAAGTGTACACAACTGTACTTTTCTATTCCCCTACTTGAACTCAGTGAATACTTATATTGTTCATTTTACATTGACTTTACTTATAATAATTTAATTAATTAATTAATTAATTAACTAATTCAACAAGGTACCATTCATCAGAGTTCAAACTCAAATGTAACAAATTAACCTCATATATAATAGTAGTAGCAGTAGAATGTTTTAAAAAAAAAATGCTGCCATGGAGACTAATGCCTTCTTCAGTTAAAGTATGATGTAGAAATGTCATGTATATCCTAGTTAAATAATAGTAGAAAGCTCTTAGTACAAATGTCATCATTATTCTGTCTAAACATAATTAATATCAATTATGACAGGTATCATAGTTTAGAGTGATGTTTGATCAATCCTGATATGGTGTGCATGGATGCAGCCATGTCTGGCAACTAGTACAAATGTCATTATTATTCTGTCTAAACATAAAATATCAATTATGGCAGGTATCATAGCTTCAAGTGCTGTTTGATTAAGCCTGACATGGTGTATGTGGATGCAGTTGTGCCTGGCAGCTGTTATATGTTGTTGTTTTCATCTCTGGGAAGCAGTGGGTTGGGGCTTGTGATCGAGGTTTACTGATGCTTGTGTATTAGGAAGAGACATTTGGTGTTTTAGCCTGGATCCAGGGGAAGGGGTGGATAGAACTGTGATTTAGGATATTTTGGCAGAGAATGGTTTGTTTGTATGTCTGCTGAGTGAGAGGTGGGAGAGCTGGAGGAGTGTGTTGTCTCATGTTGTGGCAGCTTGCTGGGAGTTTTTTTTTTTTATCTGTTTGCTCTCTGTTCTTTTTCTGGCTGTTGCCTCACTGAAAGGGAAGTAATTTTGGCTTGAACTTGCAATGAAGTGAAGCTTTGCTTCAGGTGCATCGCAAGCCTCTGGTATGCAGTACACAGATACACTAACAGAAACAGATGCTCTCAGGTTGCTATGGTAACAAGACAGAGTGACAATAATGCTTAATGGCTCCAAGGAGCCTCCGAGATGATTCTTGACAATGACGTTTTTGGTTTAAAAAAAAAAATGTATATATATATATATATATATATATATATATATATATATATATACATATACATATATATATATATATATATATATATATATATATATATATATATATATATATATATATATATCTATATATATATATATATATATATATATATAAAAGGGCTGTTTTAAACCACATGTACACATATTGATGGTCTCCCAACACTTTGTTTAGCTCATTATGTTGATTCATGATAAAAATAAATAAATAAATAATAATAAGTGCAATTTTATATTTAAAATGTATTTTGGTCCAAACACATTAAGGACTTACATAAGAGTGGAAGTCTGAGTTATTGTGAAGACTAAGAGCACCCTTTGCAGTGGTCTGGGAAGTGAACTTTCTCGGACGTGTTGGGCATATGGGGATAGCTGATTCTAGGGGTGTTTGGGGTTGCTGGGAAGTGCTAGAGAGTCATCAGATTTCCTTCATGGAAATATCTGTTGGAATAAAAAGTGTGTTGAGTGGTTCACTAGCAGAGTGGCCACTGCATAGAATATGTTGGTGAAATGGAACAGGACAAATATTGGTTTGGATATTTTAAGAACAGCCTGGAAACACACCACGTGAACTAGTGAATGGTATTCTGGAAAAACTGGATGGGCATTGTTGCCCCTGCTTGAAGTACTGATATGTGTGTATGTAAGGATGGAAATATACTTATAACAAATAAGAAACTAGAAGGGTCTCATAATTTTAAGTCTATGGAATGTAGAAACATGCTTGGCAGGAGCTAATAATAAGAATAAACATTACAGCTTGTGGTCTCTCCAATAACTAAGCAACAGCCAAAGGGGAAAAAAAAACACACACACCATAGTTATGTAATATATGATTTTAGTAAATCTAGACATAAAATATATAATCGTCATATAAAATGAAACAGTCTGCTGAATTTAGATATTAAAGACAGGATTTAATAACATGGGCTTGTGTATAATAACACTACTGTCTTAACTTGTCATAAATGACGTACACTACATTGAACATCAAGGGGAAGCATGATGATTTTCTTATCTAAGTAAACATGCATAACAAGTCATATAATTGCTTTAACTTGAATTGCAGTTTTTGTAACCCATCTTGACCATATATAATACTTAAGCGGTTACAAATGTAACTAATGTTTTATACATGAGATCAAACTGACAAAGTTGTTTGAGAGAAACAATAGAAGCCTGAACTTGAAATGTCACAGAAGGTAACAACCATATTCTGAACAAATAGTATTAAATTGACAATAGACATTCAGTTTAATAACATGGGCTTGTGTATAATAACACTACTGTTTTAATTTGTCATAAATAACATACACTATACCGAACATCAAGGGAAAGCACGATGATTTTCTCATATAAGTAAATGCGCATAACAAGTCATATAATTGCTTTAACTTGAATTGTGTTTTTGTAATACATCTTGACCATACATAATACTTAAGCTGTTACCAAGGTAACTAATGTTTTATACATGACATCAAACTGACAAAGTTGCTCAAGGGAAACAATAGAAGCCTGAACTAGGAATGTCACAGAATGTAACAATCACATTCTGAACAAATAGTATTAAATTGACAATAATCACTCAGTTTAACCTTTGCTGATTATACAAAATAGAATGTTACCATTTAAATCTACAAACTTTCAGTATATGCCATAAAATGGAAATTTATGAATATGGAAAGGGAACTTGTAATCATTAATCACAATAAGTGAATTTGTTGTTTTTAACCTATAATTTCACTCATTTTATAATAAGAAATGACAGCTATGAAAATCCTTATGTATAGGAAATGGGGGGGGGAGAGGGATAATTAAAATGCACTAACTTTCATGGGGGGAAGAAGGATAATTAAAATGCACTAACTTTCATCAATGTTTACATAAAACAAACTTGATGCTTTAAGTAAGTTAGCAATAAACAAAGTGATTACTTAAATGCTGGCAAACAATGAAATATAACTTCTGATATATCTAGTAAAATACATTGTATTATAAACATTAGGTATAAATATTATTACCATCTATTTATATTAAGTAATAAGTTTTGAAAGACTTCATCAGTAAGGGTGAATATGTTAAATACATGTGTGCTATAATCTTTTACTGAGGTTTAATATATGATACATCCTACTTTGATATGATTGAATTACTTGCCATCTATCTTTCATGTAAATATTAATTGCTTATACAATAAGAAGACATTTATATTGTATTAGAATTCTCTCTATAATAGTACTATATCTGCTCAAAATAATATAAATATTGCTTATTGCTATCACAAATATTCTCCATATGATAATTCAATTTATGGACCTCAGATGTTCTGGATTGTTAAGGTATGAGTGATAATCTGATGTACTTAGGTTTATCCATCAGATTAGGAATGATTTTTATTCCACGGCTAGTGCAGATCTTAGTTTTCTTAACATTTATTAGTTTAAATGTGTTATTTCACAAAAGCATTTTTAGTATGCCTGACCAAAACATTACTTTATTGGTAAACGCTCAAAGTAGAAAACTGATAATTTCCTTTAAAAGCTCAAACATATACTTTATAGTTATCAGAGGAAAATGTTTAATAGGCACAATAAAACAAAATATACATAGTCTAAATAACCTAAGACGGATTTAACTTTATTATCTTTAAATACCAATGGCTTAAAAAAATCCTAGAAAGAGATCAAATCTACTGAAATATTTAAAACTGAACAACGCACAAATTGTCTTCCTTCAAGAAACTCATTTCAAAACAAATAACAATTACAAATGGAATCCTAAGGAATATATGATATTGGCACAATCCCCTTATAAAATAAAGACAAAAGGGCTAACAGTTTTATAAAAAACAAATGTGATTAACCCAGAAATTATTTATAAGTATGACAATAAAGAAGGCCTTATAGCATTAGTAATAGTTAAATATAAACACAGAATATGGACACTAGCCAATCTATACTGGTTCCCAGGCATTGGATCAGGAACCGATAAAAACACTTGGATTTCATTTGTAATAATTGTAAAGGCAACTTAATATTAGGAGGAGATTTTAACTGTATATTTGATATTTATGAAACTACAGATAAAATATGGCTGCATACATCTGCTGTATCAAAAGCTTTAAATAAGTGAGTAGAATCAGTTTATCTTGTAGATACTTTCAAATTTAAAGAAGATAAATCTTTGTTGTTTTCCCATCAAGATCACAGATTTGGTACAAACTAGAACAGATAAAATATTTGCTGCCCATGACTTACACTCTAAAATCATTAATTTCTCAGTCATTCCCTGCCCCTTTTCAGACCACCAATTCATTGATACTAAAACTTCAAAATAGGTACAAACCATTAATCTTTAACTCCAGAATTCCAGCATATATAACTAAAATTAAAGAGTTCAAATCCTGGTTATTATCTGAATTATAGTTATTCTTAGATATTAATTACACCACAGATATAAAATAATGATATGGGACAAATTAAAAGCTTATATATATGGTAAAACCCTAACTTGGTATTAAAAAAAAATCAGAGAATGGGATTCTGAATTATTAGCTCTACAATCCAAACATTTGTCAGTAAAAGCTAAATAAAATCAAAATTATTTGAAGATGAAAAAAAAAGTAGAAGTATTAGACAATAAATACAATGAAATTCTAACACATAAAACTAGTTTAGCTTTAGAAAAATAAAAAAATGGATGCCTTGGCCACTTCTCCCAAATATCTACATAATCTATCCACAAGAATCAAAATACAATCAAAAGCTAATAACATTAAAAGTATCTTCCATGAAAAGAAAGGTTAAAATGTCTTGGATATAGGTGGCATTCTTGATGCCTAGAGAAGTCACTATATGGAACTCTTCCAAAAAGAAAATATACATATCAATCGATTAAATCTAGATGAAAAATGTTCTAATATAAAAAACCCAGAAAAATTAAAACTAGATCTGCAAGCACCCATATCCTACAAAGAAATTACAGATACAATAAAAGAGGATAAAAATAATAAAGCTCCAGGTATAGATGGCATAATTATGGAAATATATAAATGTTTTCCTTCAAAGATACTATCCCTCTTCCATAAAACTCTATTAGAAAATCACTCACAAGCTATAATAATACACTCTTGGAGATATTCCTTAATCACACCAATCCTAAAGGAAAACAAATCCCCAAACCTCTGTACCTCATATAGACCTATATCATTATTAAATAATGACTATAAGATATTTATGACAATATTAACTAACAGAATGAAAATACCGCTATCCAAAACAATAAATAATGATCAAACTGGATTTGCATATCACACACATGGCAATATTAAAAGGATAATTTCTCTTATAGATTATGTTAATAAAGAAAATAAAGAAACACTCATAACTGGCTTAGATATAGAGAAAGCCTTTGATTCCCTAAATTGGGACTATTTATTCAAAGGTCTGGTGTTATTTGAATTTCCTCCTTCCTTTGTTCATCTACTAAAGAATATATATATATATATATATATATATATATATATATATATATATATATATATATATATATATTTACAAATAATGTAGCATATGTTAAGCTAGGTTCTTTCAATTTTAATTGACACATTTTACAGGACTTCAGGACTCCATTTCAATAAATCAGAATGAAAATGTTTATTTTTAATTAAAAAAAAAGAATTGCAGACGAAGGGGGATCACATTATAGGGAAACAAGAATCTACCTTAAAATATCTAGGAATTGAGTTATGCAAGGATAATAATGAATTAGTCTTAGAAAACTACAATAATATCATCAATACAATTAAAATCTCTGAGGAAAAGTGGAACAAAATAATACTAACATTTGAAGATAGACTACAGTTGATAAAAATGTTTTTACTACATAAGATTATATATATATACCTTTGGCAATACAACTGTTACCAGAAAGGAATATACTCAAAGAAATAAACTTGTGCCTAATAACATTTTTATGGTTTCCCAAAAGAAACAGAATAGCTTTAATACATCATATCAGACCATGGAAACAGGGAGGATTAAACTTTCCTGATATAGAAACATATATAAAAGCATCAATAGCTAAAACAATCTCAGATTGGATAAGTTCAAATTATTCTGCAAATTGGAAAGAATTACTAACTGTAATATCAATAAATGAATTTGAGTTACAAAAAAAATCAAATAACAGATAAAAACAATTTGCCATGGCACATATGTATTAGTATGCAATATAACATAACTAAGCCCACTAAAACTTATATGATTAATTATTACATTGACTCATTTAGGAAAATTATTAATGCAAATACAGATTTAAAAATATGATTTGATCTTTTAACACCATTCATAGTTACAAAGAGCTATCCACATAAAATATACAGAGAAATAATGAATTCCTGGGAACAGAAAGGATGTGTTTGTTGGTTTCAATGTAGCAAAGAACTAAAAGTTCTGGTTATGCAAACAATATAAACAACATACAAAATTCCACAACAAGACTGGCTAATTATGCAAAGCATTCTGACGTATTCACAAGATTTATGCAGAATAATTAACAATTCTTCATTTAAAGAAATACCTAAACTTACAAAATACCTATATGAAATCATGTATAATGATTATGACATGGGAAATAGTATTTCAAATTTTTATAAGATATTGATAAATTATAAAACAACACCCAAATCCTCATATTGGAATTATATAACAAAATTACACTCATTACAGCTAACTGAAGAAATTAAATCAAATATTTTATTATCAGTAAAACATATATCCTTTACACAATACTGGAAAGTTTTTTAATTAGAAATGCTTGCACAAAGCATTCTTAACTCCAAATAGAATTACTAAAATTAATTCTTCCACAAAGGGAATATGTTGGAGGTGTGAGCAAATACACGATGCAGATTGGAATCACATTTATTTCGACTGTATTAAAATTAAGCCATTTTGGAATGGTATTAAAACCTTTTTACAAGCTTTATTTAATGAATCATTTAACTTATCTAAAGGTTTAGTATTATTAAATGTGTATGAAGGTCGTCATTTAAATGAGTCAAATATGTATCTAGTATGGACAATACTTGCAATCTCAAGGAAGTGTATAACAAGAAGATGGAATACAAACACAATACCAACTTTGAAAGACTTCTACACCCTACTGAAGACCACAGCATTGATGGAAATTAAAATTAAAGAATTAAAGATTCATCCTAAGCCATTTATTAACAATTATCACTGATTGACACTTTAAAATAACTGAACAGATACACTCTGATAACTGGATTGTTATAGCTATAAAGTAATTGTATATATTGAGCTCTGTTATAGTGTCAGGCTAATGTAAATAGTGTACATAGTTATTAAGATGTATACAAATACTATGGAATTTATTCAACTGTATTTGAAAAATAAAACATTTTTGAGGTAAAAAAAAGAAAAAGAAACTGTGCAGCATGCAACGTCAGGTAGAACAGGACCAGGAACACTGACATCACCCCCAGTCTGTACACAGGCCAAATAACATTATCACAATACACTGCTACATAATACAGACACTCTGTCAACAATCACCATAAGTACACAGACCTCACTACTGTACAGACTATAACAGAATGTCCAGGGTTGTTCAACTATTAGGCCTCCTGTACATTGCATGTCTGGCAGTCTGATATATCACTCGTTTGATATCAGGAATTATGTCAGTAAATAATGGTATACTGTACATATCCACCTCTTACTGCATGACATATGAACAAAGGTGACAGACTTGGGGGACAGAGGCACAAATACAGGGCCAATATTGACATATTGCAGTTATAAACTGCGAACATTGCTGGTGTAACAGGGTTTGTTGTGACATATCTCTTCTGAGGGACATGAAGTCAGTAACACATGTGGATGTTACCATTTACTGACTACAATCATCAGAGTATGCTACTGCATTTATAAAGACAGAAAATGTGTGAGTAACACACCAAATCTAAGACACCAAACTCTCACCAGTCTGCAGATAGCCATACAGGTGAGAATTTTCTCAACCACATAACACTGACATGCCAGACTTTAAATCATGAAGAACAGTCATATCCACACAAACCCTGTTAAACCAACATTACTTCAAATGTAGAACAGCAATACTTACATTCTGTCCCCATGTCTGGAACTTTCCCCTCCAGTTTGTTGGCCTGTCTCCACAGTGTTTGTTGTAAGAGGTATTTTGAACTACCCTCTGTGATGCTGTTTGTCACACACCCACATGATGTCCTGCTGACAGTGAAGGAGAAGGGCCAACACCCACTTGCAGTGCTTACTTATAGGAGTGTGTTTCCATGCAATTGGCCAGAGGAATGATACCACAGCTGTTCCACATGCAGTTAGCAAGTGGAGGACTCCAATTCATGCACAGGCCATCAGCTGATCATGAACATTACCTACCAAAGTCAAGCTGCTACCTATGTAAAACAGATGCATTTTTCCACATCTACCAAAGGGGGGGGGAAGAGAGAGAGAGAGAGAGAGATAGAGGGAAAGAAAGAAAGAGCCAAACATGTTTGTGTATGATCTTTGGGTGGAAAGAGGTCTTTGGGTATTATAATGGTTGCCTATATATAAATGTATGGCTGTGGATTGTCTACAACAACCTCTATGGTGTTTGACAACTGTTGTCCTTGTAATGTGACATTGGGACATATGGGTCCTCAATATGAAAATGTAGCAAAACCCACCCTGCAATGGATCTTATTATTTACACAATCACACCAACACCCACACTTGCCAGCACTGAGTTTCAAACCCCTACCTAGCTATACATTGTTACTAAAGTGTTATGCAGTCATCACAAGTGCCACAGAGCTTATGTGTTGGAGAGCAGTCCAAAGTATCTTTGAAGGTGAGTGACATCAGCTGCAGAGCTAAAGGAAGGGTAAGGGAAGTGTAGTAAGTGTGAATGACCACAAAATCAGGTGTCAACAAAGACCTACACACATTATCATAGTTGCCAGGACCAGGATTAGAACTCCTAAATACCTAGTTTTCTACATTATGGTATCACACAGTTACCACAAGCGCATGGAGCTTACATAGTGGAGAAATGTCCCAAAGTATCTTTGAAGGTGAGTGACATCAACTGCAGAGCTAAATCAAGGGTAAGGGAAGTGTAGTAAGTGTGAATGACCACAAAATCAGGTGTCAGCAAAGACACACACACACTCTCACACACATTTGCCATATCTGGGATTAGAACTCCTACCTAACTAGCTTGTTACACTGCAGCATTACACAGTTATGGCAAGCACCATGGAGCTTATAGGGTGTGATTTGGCCAAAGGGTTATTTCAAGGTGACTGACATCAGCAGGTGTGCTAAAGTGGGGAATGGCAGGTGTAATGAGTGTGAATGGCCTCAAAAGCATTCATTTTCACATACACACTTGCCATGTCTGGGATTAGAACTCTGACCTAATTAATCTGCTATACTACAGTATGACACAGTTATCACAAGTGCCATGGAGCTTATAGGACTAAGACTTGGCCAAAGGGTTATTTCAAAGTGACTGACATCAGCAGGCATGCTAAAGTGGGCAATGGCAGGTGTAGTGAGTGTGAATGGCCTCAAAATCATTTAACTCCACATACATACACACATCATCACAGTTGCCTTGTCTGGAATTAGAAATCCTACTTAACTAGTTTGCTACACTACAGTAGTACGCAGTTATTGCAAGTGCCACAGAGTTTATAGGGCTGAAGCTTGGCTGATGGTTTATTTCAAGGTGACTGACATCAGCAGGAGTGCTAACATGAGCAATGGGAAGTGCAGTGTGTGTGAATGGGCCATAAATCATTCCTCTGAAAACACAAACGCACACTCACCTACAACTTTACATTTGACAGGACTGAGTATACACATGCTACATGAGTACTGATTTGTACTATTGTCTTACACAATTATCACAAGCACCACAGACACTATAGGGCTCAGGGCTACCAAAAGGAATGCCTACAGTGTTTGACATCATCACATCATGTGATTTCAGCCAATTGGATGTGTAGTGGGTGGGACAGACCTCATAATGGAATTTTATCTGTCACTGTCTCTCTTTTCCCCACATCTCTGTGTGTGTATGTTTGACATATTATAGTATGTTGGCCGTGGATATGTGTGAGTATTCCTATCCAATGTGTGTGTGAAGCACAAATGGTGTACAATTTGGTGTGTGTGGACAGACATCTGCAAATGACAGATATGTATAGTCCACTGTGTTGTCAGACATGGGATTCATTTCTCTAAGTGTAAGAACATGTCTAGTATGACCTTCTGTATTGAGTGTGTGAATCCATTCCAGGTAGGGTTGTATTCCAGTCCAGGGTTTGGTGTTCACAACCTACAGATAGCAACCTGTTTCTGCAGGATATCTGTAGATAGGTTGACAATATGGAGTCACAATGGGCGACAGATAGGGGATACTGTAACTATTGCTGCCTGTGCTGCTTGTGTTACATGGTTGGTGTTAGCAGGGATATTCAGACATATATACTGTTTTACACTGTGATGTATTATGTCATCGACTACTGACAGATATAATTATTTGCTCCCAGTTATTTACTGGGAAATAAAAGATGAATTAAGCTGTGTCCAGTATTGTTATCTGCAGCCTACACATTCTTGCACACTCCTGCCATTCTGGAGTGGTATCTACAGACACTTGCTGATGGGTCTGTGTAAATGGTCCAGTACCTTGGTAGTATGGTGGCTAAGGATCCGCTTCTTGTACATATATCAACTTAACAGAATAGCCATATCCTGCTATGGCCGTACTTCTCAGCTGTACAGATTCACCCAGGTTACCCAGAGGCAGGGCTCATATATCTGGTCAGTTCCCCTTCACATTGTGGCTTACAAGCAGGTTTGTAGGCACCCATTACTGGGTTTGCAGGCAGGGGTAGTATGGACACACATCAGAGTTTTAGACTTCACACACTCCATGACGTCTATACACCCCCCACTATGTTATTCTATCCTCGTCCTAACATTATGCGAGCAATATCTGGGAAGTATCCCTATAGTTGGCCTTTTATCCTAGTGGTACTTATGGATTGGTCCACAGTTTATGCAGTAGGACATGGGGGCATGTTACTGGGATTTGTCAACATAGCCTTGCATCTGTGTTCTGTTGACTGTGTTAGTTTGTTGGTTGGGACCTCATGAGATACCATACAGTGGCACTACGGGTGAGGCACAGACCTTTGACAGAGGACTGTAGGCCATTTTGTATTGATGCAGGCCATCTGTAGCAGGCAAGTCCATTCTGTCACTCCTACATTCCCAGGCTGTGAGCCAGTGGATTCTCCTGGGGTGACAGGGTAAGTGTGCAAGGTGTTAATGGCAATAGTTCCTGTACATATTGACCCATTGGTCTGGATGCAGGCAGGGTGCTGCTTACAGCTAGGGACACACCTGCAAAGGACACCTCTTCAGTATGCTGCATTCTGTGGGTATTCCCATACAGAAGTGGGGTAATACTGTGCTCATTCCCAGCAGCAAGGCTATGACCTGTGATAAACCTGTGGTTCATGGTGGGGTGAGCTGAGTGCATGTGTGATATGGAAGCTACTTGCAGCTGACTCAGAGATATACCTGGGATATTCCCCTTATGCTGTCTTGTGCAGGGACATAGGCAGTCTCTCATTACTTCACAACTGTGCCTTTTGTGGTCTGCCAGTGATTGTTCAGACTACATCTGTATTCCATACTACATGGACAACTAATGTGCTGCTAACCTGTAAGTACAATTCCAAAGGTGTGTGCAGTTGACAGTTACATTTTATGCACTCTGTCTAGGGTACTTGCACCTGTGTACTGTGTGTATGTATGGGCCCACTTTCATGGCATGTCCATCTTTCAGATGGTGACAGATATTGATGTCTGGACAGTGAGTATGAATGACTGCTGACATGGGTATTGCTGAGAAGCATTGTGGTTGGCACTGCAGTTGTCAAAACATGGCCCTGTCATCCACAGTGCTGCCCATAGGCCACCGAGGCACAACCCTCCATGTCTACATGGTAACCACTTCCACACAATATTGAACACACTACAACATAACACATGGACCCCTGCATATTGTACACATGCAGTAATCTATCCTGTAGATTGGACCAGCTCGGGTAATCTGTGCTCCACTGTTATTACACCTCACACTTGCATGTTACTGCATTTCTACATAGGATTGTGGGGGGGGGCACACCTGATGACTTTTAACATTGGCTATGACTGTACTGGTATTTCAGGTACTCTGCTGGATTCCATTTCATTTGTATTTGACCTATCATGCAGACTGGAGGCATATCAGTAGAGTACGGATCTTAGGTTTTATGGACCTACATTTCTGTTTCAGACTTCTTACCCTTCAGAACTATCATACAACTGCAAGACCTGTTGTAGTCTGTCTGTGTAGGTCTGGAGGGGGGCTGTTAACCATTGCCATCAATTGGAGGCCTTAACCCAGCCTTTCTTTATGGTCATCTACACCTGTCCAGCTGGCTGAGGCTGGTGGTAGGTATATGAGCCTCACTGACATGCATGTGTGTGTCCTATGGACACACATTTGGGCCACCACATGTACTGCAATGGGATTTATAACATTGTCTAGTACTGCCTAGTATGTTGACAGCAGTATTTGTTATGGATTTCATGCTGCCCATATAGGTGCCCACTATCTGCTGCCATCCCATTCAGCCACCAGATTCCCTTGCATGCTCATGTCCATACCATAGATACAACTATCAGAACCTACTGCTCCATTCACCAATTGATAGGAAGACTGACATAACTTGTGGCTGTGCCTGTATTGAGGATGGTGCTGGAGGGCTGACTATATCGGATGCACATAGTCCATTCCCTATACATGGTAACGCACAGGTAGTGTCATGTTTGGCATCCCTTTTACTGTATGTGTGAGTCAGAGAGAGGTGTCATTCCCTGGGTCCCTACCATGTCAGTGTATGTGCTATGTGTTGCCTCTTTGCCAAGGCTTAGATATACTGGGCACGCCTCCTTCTGCTTACTGGGGCAGGCTCAGGTAGTGCCTCCTTCGAGTCCCTTTGTGCCTGTGATGGCCTTGGCAATGGTGGGGGGCTATGTGGCCTTGCCCTGTGCTGTTCCTGCTGAAGCTGTTTCTGCAGGATCATATTGTGTAGCATGGCACATACTATGAACATTTGTGTACATGTAGCTGGAGAGTACTGCAAGACTCCACCGGATATGTCCAGGCAGCAGAACCGTGACTTCAGCATCCCAAACACACACTCTATTATGACTCCGGTTTGTGTGTGTGCCTCATTATGGAATTCTTGTTCTGGTGTGTGTGCATTTCTGAGGGGTGTCATCAGCCACAACTCCAGTGCATAGCCAGCATCCTCCAGTAGGTGGCCATATGGGATGTCCCCACTGGCAAATGACTGGTACAGCTGCGTCATATGCCAGATGTGGGAATCATGATAGCTTCCAGGGCTGCCAACACACACATTCAAGATAATGCCCTGGACATCACACATGTCCTGGAAGTTGATGAAGAGGATGCCCTTGCAGTTTATGTAGACCCTACCTCGCTCACTGTGCGATGCCCAGGGCATTATAATGAATGTGTGTGCTGGCTGCTCTGGAAGCTATCACAACATTCACATCTGGCATATGACGCAGCTGTACCAGAGATTTGCCAATGGGGACATCCCTTACGGCCACCTAGTGGGGGATGCTGGTTACACACTGGAGCCTTGGCTGATGACACCCATCAGAAATGCACACACACCAGAACAAGAACTCCATAATGAGGCAAACACAGATCAGAATCATAATAGAGCATGTGTTTGGGATGCTCAAGTCACAGTTCCAGTACCTGGACATATCTGGTGGAGCCTTGCATTACTCTCCAGCTACATGTTCCCAAATCGTCATTGTATGTGCCATGCTACACAATATGATCCTGCGGAAACAGCTGCAGCAGGAGCAGCACGGGGCAGGGCCACACAGCCCCTCACCATTGCCAAGGCCTGTATAGGCACAGAGTGGCTCAGAGGAGGAGCAACCTGAGCTTGCCCCAGTAAGCAGAAGAAGGGGTGCCCAATATGCCCAGGCCATGGCAAAGAGGCAACGCATAGCACATACACTGACACGGTAGGAACCCATGGAATGACACCTCTCTCTGACTCGCACATACAGTAAAAGGGTTGCTAAACATGACACTACCTGCGCTTAAGCATGTATAGGGAGTGTACTATGTGCGTCCGACATAGTCAGCCCTCCAGCACCATCCTCAATACTGCTACAGCCACAAGGTAAGTCACTCTCCCTATTAACTGCCGAATGGAGTAGTATGTTTTGTTACTTGTATCTATGGTATGGATGTGAGCATGCAAGGGAATCGGGTGGCTGAATGGGATGCCAACAGATAGTGGACACCTATAGTGGCAGCATGATATCTGTAACAAATACTGGTGTCACCATAGTATCCAGTACTAGATAAGTTGACAAAACTTACTGCAGGAAATGTGGTGGGCCAAATGTGTGTCCATAGGACACACACACATGCCAGTCGGGGAGGCTCACATACCCAAAAACAGTCTTAGCTAGCAGGACAGACATAGACAAACACAAAGAAAGGCTGTGCTAAGGCCTCTGATTGATGGCTATGGAGAACAGCTCCCCCCCAGACCTACACAGACAGACTACAACAGGTTAGGCAGTGGTATGTTAGTTCTGAAGGGTAAGAAGTCTGAAACTGAAATGTAAGTCAATCAAACCTAAGAACTGCAGTACACGGATATGCCTCTAGTCAGCATGATAGGTCAGAATGCAGAATGAAATGGAGTACCTGAAATACCAGTACAGTCATAGCAAATGTGTACAAGTGTCAGGTGTGACCCCCCCCGCCACTATCCTATGCAGAAATATAGTAACATGTGTGTGTAGGTATAATAACAGTGGAGCACAAATTACCTGAGCTGGCCAAAGTAGCAGGATAGATTGTAGCATGTGTACAATATGCAGGGCTGCATGTGTTAGGTTGGTATGTGTTGTATATTGTGTGAGAGTGGTCAGTATGTAGGCATGGTGAGGTTGGTCCTGGTGGCCATTGGCCAGTACTGTCGATGACAGGGTCAAGGTCTCACAACTGCAGTGTCAAACACAATACATTCCAGCAAAACATATTCCAGCGGTAAGCCATAGTAAATGTTTGGCTGTAATATCTGTCACCATCTGAAAGATGAACATGGCATGAATGTGGGCCCAGACATACAAACAGTACACAGGTGGAAGTACCCCAGACAGACAGTGTATAATATGTTACTGTCAAATGGACACGCCTTTGGAATTGTACATACAGGTTAGCAGCACATTAGTTGGGCTTGTAGTATGGAATACTGATGTCATCTGGCCAAATACTGGCCGGCCACAAAGGTCACAGGTATAAAGTATTGAGAAACTGCTGATGTCCCTGCACAAGCCAGCATAAGTGGAATGCCCCATGTATATCTGTGAGTCAGATGCAAGAAGTGTCCATAGCACACATGCACACAGCTCACCCCACTATCACCCACAGGTACCTCACAGGTCTTATCCCTGCTGTTGGGAGTGAGTACAATATGACCCCCACCTCTGTATGGCAATAGCCAAAGAATGCAGCATGCATAAGAGGTGTCCCATACAGGTGTGTCCCTAGCTGTAAGCAGTATCCTGCCAGCATCCACACCACTGGATCAATAATGACAGAAAGTATTGGCATTAACACCTTGCACACCTACCCTGTCACCCAGGGGAATAAAGTGTCTTGCAGTCTGGGACTGTAGGAGTGACACAATGCAGTGGCCTGCTACAACTGGCCTGCATCACTACCAAATGCCCTACAGTCCTCTGCCAAAGTTCTGTGTCTCACTCATAATGGCAATGTATGTTATGTCATGGACTCCCAAATAACAACATTACATAGTCCACAGAACCCAAATGCAAGGCCATGTCGACAAATCCCAGTAACATGTCCACCATGTTCTACTGCATGAACTGTGGACCAACACCAAATTACAACTGGAATGATGTGATAACTATAGGGAACCAGATAATGTTTGCATAATGTTTGGAAGAGGATAGAATAATGGGAGGGGGGTAGGAGCATAGATGGCATGGATTGTGTGAGGTCTGAAACTTAGAAGTGTGCACATACTCTCCCTGCCTGCAAGCACAGGAATGGGTGGCTACAAACCTGCTCATAAACAACAATGTGAAGGGGTAATGTCCAGAATTATGACCCCTGCCTCCGGGTAACCTATGTGAATCTGTACATCTGTGAGGTATGGCCACAGCAGGATATGGCCATAATGTCACGTTGATGGATGTCCAAGCATGGGATCCTCAGCCACTACTGTGCCAAGGTGCTGAACCATTTACATAGCCCCATCAGCAAGTGTCTGCAGCTTCCCCTCCAGAATGGCATGATTGTGCAAGAATATGTAGGCTGCAGACCACAATAGTGGACACAGCTGCATTCATGCTGTGTTCCCCAGGACATTACTGCAAGCAAATATGTATATCTGACAGTACTTGATGACATAAAACATCACAGTGTAAAACAGTACATATGTCTGAATATCTCTGCTATCACCAAGACCATGTAGCAGAAGCAGTGCAGACACAATTACCTACAGTAACCCACTATCCTTTGCCCATATTGACCCCATAATTGTCAACCGATCAACAGATATCCCACAGAAACAGGTTGCTAGCTGTAGGTGTAGAACACAAAATCCTGCTCTGAAGTACAACCTACCTGGAATGGATTCACACATTCAATACAGAAGGTTATACTGGGAATGCTCCCACACTTAAAGAAATGAAGCCAATGTCTGACAACAAAATACTGGAAGGAAATACTGGGCATGCTCCCACACTTAGAGAAATGAAACCCATGTCTGACAACAACAGTGAACTATACATATTACACATTAGATAGGAATGCATGCATATATCCAAGGACAACAAACTATAATTGGCCAAAATTACACATACATAGATGTGTGGAAGAGAGTGACAGACAGTGACAAAGAGCCTCCCAGCATGAGGCCTGTCCCACCCAGCGCACATCCAATTGGCTAAAAACCACATGATGTGCAAATGTCAATCACTGTAGACATTTGCCTCTGGTATCCCTCAGCACTATAGTGTCTGTGGTGCTTGTGATAACTGTGTAATATGACTGTACAAGTCAGTAGTCATCTAGCAGTTGTATACACGTGCCTGTGAAATATAAACCTGTGTGTGCCTGAGTATTGTGTCTGCTTCCAGATGAATGGGTTATGGCCCATGCACACATACTGCACTCCCCATTGCTGTACTATGGCAAGCCTGCTGATGTCTTTACCTTGAAATACACCTTTGGGGAAGGAGTGACCCAGTAACCTCCATGGCATGTCCTATAACTGCATGATGATGTAGTGTGATGTACTAGTTAGGTAGGAGTTCTATTCCCAGACATGGAAACTGTAGAACTTTGTGTCTGTGTTGGGATCAATGCTTTTGAGACCATTCACACTCACAATTTCCATTGCCCAACTTTGGCAGGGCTGCTGATGTCATTCACTTTGAAATACACCTTTGGGGAAGGACTAGCCCAGTAAGCTCCATGGCATGTCCTATAACTGTATAATGTTGTAGCATGATGTACTAGTCAGGTAGGAGTTCTAATCCCAGACATGGCAACTGGGAAACTCAGTGTGTGTAGGGATCAGTGTTTTGTGGCCGTTCACAGTCACTAGGCACTCCTAAAAATGGAGAACTTCGATATCTGTGCAGTAAAAGAGACCTGATCCAAGGCTCCAGGGAGCACCCCTGCAATACCAGGTACAGGTCTCACCATACCTGCTGGCCACCAAACCAGGACCAAAACACTAAAGGTGGAGGGGTGTCCATATTCACCAAGGGTATTCACACCACCAGGCTACTTGCCCGACAGAATACATCTGAAATACCCCCAGTGCAACTAACACTAGGTAAGACTGCAATCCAAATTGTATAGCTTGCTACAGATCCCCCACCATGCCCCAAGATTCCCACTACTCCATTCAAAACATACTGGGAAATATGATTCAACCAAACATCCTAATACTGGGTGACTTACACTACCCTGCCATTAACTGGGAAAACTACTTGTGTACCAAAATGTGTGCCCAATGGTTCTTGAAAGTCATAATTCTCAATGGCCTGGATCATGTAACCCATAGTCCCACCAGGGGCTGAAATATCCTAGACCTGGTCATTACCAACATGGGAAATCAATCCTCACACCTATGGTCACCCCATTGGTGGTCAGGTCTGCCCATAAGCTAATCACCCTTAACATACACGCCCCTCCCCCACACCCCTGTAAGGAAACCTCTGTAACACACATCTCCAAAGCCAATGTCATGCTACACATGTCAGACATGACTAATGTCATGACACCCGTACAGATGGGAACTGAAAGGATAACTGCTGAATCCTACATGAAGGCACTGTATGAGCACATCTACTCGTGCATGAATCATGCCATCCAATATAGAACCAAGACGCTCCCCAACAAGAAAAGGAAGTCGATGTGGTGTCCCCCTGCCATAAACATACTGTACAACAAAAGGAAGAAACTGTTGCAGAAATGAGGGAATTTCCAGGATGCAAAATACTCCCTTACCAGCCACAGTAAGAAGCTGAAATCCCTTATAACAAAGCTAGTTATGTACATAATATAGCCAAAGATACCAAAGACAACTGCAAACCATTCCATAGCTATGTCAGGAATCTAAATGGCAATGTGTAGATCTGCTCTGAGCTACAACAGGATGGTATTAAATATACTGCTCCCAAGGATATTGCCAATATCCTGGCAGATCAATTCAATGCTAACTGCACCCCCTCCCACCCCCGAATGAGCCCATCTCAGCACTGAAAGATTGCCAGATTCTGGTAATAATTGCCACACAGGTAAAAACCACACCCTCCAAAGCTAAAAGAGCAGCATCCATGGGACCAGTCAACATCCTGGGCTGTGTACTACATGAACTACAAAATGAACTGGCACCTCATCTGCATACCATGTCTAATCATAGCCAGACCTCAGGCTTCATGCCCACTGTGTGGTGCACAGCTACAATTACCCCAGTCCCCAAGGGGGTATCCACCTTGGATCCTGGGAACTACAGCCCAGCAGTATGACATGCCTGATCTGCAAGGCCATGGAATGTATTATCATGGAAATTAAAACAAAGACGTTGGCAACCTGCAAACACTAGACCCCAACCAGGTTGGGATTGTGAAGGGCTGATCATGTCACCTGAGCCTGATTGACAACTTTGAATCAGTCTACAGAGCTGTAGATGAGGGTAAGGTGGTTCACACAGCCTATCCGGACCTTGCCAAGGCCTTTAACATCATCCCTAGTCTGGAATCATAGACAAATGTACCAAGCCGGCTATTAATGCCTATCTTACCCGATGGGCTGCAAACTGCTGTACAGACAGAACCCACACTGTAAATGTAGGTGACACCAACACCAGCCCCACACAAGTGACAACTGGAGTACCTCAGGGTTCAGTCCTGGGACCCCCCTTGTTTGGCATTTACTGCTCTGAAGTACCGGCCAACACTAAGGGACTCTGGCAAACAAAGGTTGCAGATGACTGTACACTGGGAGCCAATACTGAATCCCCTCATGATGTAGATATTCTACAGAAGGACCTTACAGAAAGAGATGTTTGGTGCCTGAGCCATGCCCTTAAGATCAATGCCAAGAAATGTATAGTTATCCCCTTTGGGAAGGCACATGTACCTGTGAAGTACCACATAGGTGGCAGAACACTAAACACCTAAAGTGTGATAAAAGATTTAGGGACACTGGTGGACAGTGGTCTCACCTTTGATAACCACATCACCACAACAGTCAGGAAATCCACCTATGTGGCACACCTCATCACTAAGGGCTTTACATCCAGAAAAATGTAGGCCATTTTCCCACTGTAGTCATCTCTCAGTAGACCCAGTACAGACTACAACAGCCCATTAGATATGTACCTCACAAGACATCTGCAACAACTAGAAAGGCTGCAGAAATACCTCACTAAAAGAATCACTGGCCTAAACCAGATGCCCTATGCTGACAGTCTGAAAATCATGCAGCCATACTCTGTCACATATCATGTATTCAGAGATGATCTCTGCTTAACATACAATGCCATGTCAAACCCAGAGCTGTTGGACATGCTGCACTTAAAGAAATCCAAACCCACACAGTCACATGCTCCAGGGATCCAAACCTTGTCATCACAATGAACAATACATTCTGGAGGGATGTGTTCCTGACCCAGAGACTCCCCAGACTCTGGAATAGACTGTCCATACATGTCAAGCAGAGTGCCTCTTTGGCCTTCTGCAAAAGGAACCTGGATGATTGGATGGGAGATTGGAAATTGACCCCGGGGATCATGTTAGTTGCCCTACTAGACAGGGGTCCAGGGAAGTAAATATTGTAGGAAGACATAGCCAGGGAATTGTCATGGCTAGGCATGTATATGCCCTAGGGCCAATAGCCTAGCACCAGCCTATGAACGTATGACCTACACTTTCCATTTCCCAACCTTGGCAAGACTGCTGATGTCATTCACTTTGAAATACAACTTTGGGGAAAGAGTAGCTCAGTAATCTCCATGGTGTATGCTATAACTGCATAGTATTGTAGTGTGATGTACTAGTTAGGTAGGTGTTCTAATCCCAGACATGGCAACTGTGAGACTTGGTGTTTATTTACCATATGCATTCTGTGTGGAGGTGGCTGTGTTAACAGTACTCATTGTGGAGTTGGGTTTGCAAATTTCTTATACGGTGGGCCTATTATATGTCACAATGTCCACCTTACAAGAATAACAGATGTCAAACAACAGAGAGGCTGGGGTAGACAATCCATACCCCCTACATGTGACATCATTGCTTGGGGAACAATATAGGCAACCCTTGTATTACCCAGAAAACACTCTCCACCCATGTTTCATACACAAACACACTTGGCTAGGCAACAACTACTATGGTGGTAGTTCCCTGCATATTGCCCACAGATAGTAACCATGGTGTGATTGCAGTGGACTATAGAGGACATGGCACCCTGTCCCATCCCTACAATAGGCAAATCATTGCATACATTGCTCCTTCAGTATGTTCCTCACTGGACACCTGCAACAACTGTAGAACCAGCAAATGTAACCCACAAAGGACATACCATGCCTTATACACACGCCCTGTATGGACAGATGCCACTGATACCAGTGAATACCTGTATCATGCTGTCAATGTAGGTGCAGGGTCAACCTGGCATTCATTTCCAGTTCTCACCACATGAGGTCAGGAATGGCACATCTGATGATAACAATCTGTCTACACAACATGCCCCAGACACCCCAGGTACACTTCCACATGTCACAAAACATGCATGTGGGATGTATGCCATCCCAGATACCATCCATGTTATGGAATATAGAACACATACATTGCAAGCATTGCACAGCACTGGCCACCCGCAATAGTAACCCAGATGACTGGATAGTGAATACAATACCCACCTGTGTGGGCCAATCCAGACACTACACCCCTGAGCCACACTGCAGACCATTGTCATGCGGCCTGATGCCAAGGTATACCCTTTACCTAGCCTTGTACAGCCTTCTGGCACAGTCAACCACTACACACCTGTGAAGTAATGCATCCATGCATGTCAGTACTGACAAACCTGTGTGTGTGTGTGTGTGTGTGTGTGTGTGTGTGTGTGTGTGTGTGTGTGTGTGTGTGTGTGTGTGTGTGTGTGTGTGTGGAGTATAATGATTTGGACACCATTCACACTCACTACACCTCCCATTGGCCTACTGAAGCATGTCTTCTGATGTCAGACACCTTGACATACCCTTTGCCCATATATCATCCTGATAACCCCTGTGGTGCATGTGATACGTGCATATTACTGTACTGTGGAAAGCTAGCTAGTTAGGAAGTTTAATCCTAACCCTGCAGACTATGATAATGTGTCTGATTCCCTGAGAGAGTGTGGCTGTGTTGACTCTGACACCTGTTCTTGTGGACAGGCACGTGTACTACACCTACCTTATCCCTCCTTTATCACTGTTGCTGATGTCACTCACCAATCACCATCAAATATACCTTTGGACAATTCTCCAGCATGTAAGCTCTGTGGTGCATGCAAGAACTGTATAGACATGTACTAGTAACACATAGTCAGGCAGGGGTTTGAAACTCTGTACTGGTAAGTGTGTGACATAAACATGCTTAGGTTTTTCTCTCCCACCCCCTCCCTGTCTTTGTCTCTGTCTGTCTGTCTCACTCCCTCTCTGGTGGATGTGGATAAGTACACCTGCTTTGCTTAGGCAGCAGCTTGTGTTTTGTAAGTGATACTAATGATCAGCTGATGGCCTATGCATGAATTGCAATCCCCCACTAACTGATTGCATGTGGAAAAGCTGTGGTAACATTGCCATAGCCAATTGCATGGAAACATACTCCTTTAACTAGGAACATCATATGGGTGTTGGCTATTTTCATTATCTTTGAGCAGGAGTTCATGTCGGTATTTGGCAAACAGCATCACAGATGGTAGTGGGATATACCTGTAACAACATACACTGTGGAGACAGGCCAACAAACAGGAGGGAGATGTTCCAGACATAACTACAGAATGTAAGTGTTGGTCTTCTGCATTTGGAGTAATGTTGGTTTAAGAGGGTTTGTGTGGATATGGCCGGCCTACATGATTTAATACCTGTCATAACAGTGTTATGTGTTTGAAGTAACTCCCACCTGTAGGGTTATCTGCAGACTGGCCAGCATTTGGAGTCTTATGTGTCTTGTGTTTCTCACAGATTACTTATCTTAGAACTGCAGAAGCATAGTCTGAGGATTGCAGTCAGTACATAGTGACAGCCATGAGAGTTACTGACTTCATAGCCCTCATAAGACATATGTCACAACAAACCCTGTTACAACAGTAAATGCATAAGGTTATCACAACAACATGTCAGTACTGGCCCTGTGTTTGTGCCTCCAGCCACAGGTCTGTCAACCTTTGTACATATGTCATGCAGTAAGAGGTGCATATGTTCTGTACACCATGATTTATTGACATCATACCTGATAACAAGCCAGTGAGATATCAGACTGCTAGACATGTTATGTATAGTAGGGGTTATATTTGAGGACATAACCTGGGAATTCTGTGGTTGTGTGTACAATAGTGTGGTCTGTGTACTTATGGTGATTGTTGACAGTGTGTGTATTGTGAATAAGTACCTTGGCTTGTGTACAGACTGTGGTAGATGTCATTGTTTTTGGTCCTGTTCTGTCTGATGTTACAAGCTGCTCCAGTGTATGACACCCTATTGGCTTACATGTTTGTAGGGCCAAACGCACACATGTCCCATACCACAGACAGGCACTGGACCACACTGTGTCATGGCCCAGTATATGTAGGGTTAGTGTGTAAGTGGCACATATGAGGATGGCGTTGATCTGACAGTCCATATACTGTAATATTAAGCTCACTTACCATACATGGCTGTGGCTGTGTTCACATTAGTTGTGGGTATGCACTTTCACACAGGTGTCTGTTACTCTGTGCTGTGACATGCCTGTAGAGCATGCTATATTTGCAGGTACATGTGTATTCCCCCATAAGAAATGGAGGCCAGTGTTGTGGCAGTCTGCCTGTAGTTTGCACAGTGCTTTGTTACATGCCTAGCAGCTTAATGTAATTACCCAGTGTGATGTTATGTCCAGATATTTTCCAGGCGTACTCCTGCCAGGCCACCATAACTGTCATGTATGTCTGACAAAGCAGTGGGATGCTGTACAGATGTATGTCATTAACTAGTGGGTAGTATGTGGCAATGTGACCTCTGCATCACCAGTTATTATGTGTCAGGACAGACAGGAGTGGGTGAATGCATAAACTGTGCAGGCATATGTAGCCCAGTATTTATGTGATATACCCATTTACATGGCTGTTAACATCCAAATTGTCAGGCTTGGTCCGCATGTCTTGCAATAAGGGGATCTGTGTATACCTCCAGAATGACCTGAGTGTGTCAGACTATCCACATTTATTGCTCATATCTCTGCTGTAGTCCACATGACCATTACTGTGATATCAGTGGTACTGTACTATGATGACCTTAGGATGTCTGTCAGTAACTGATGGCGTACTTGTCAAAAGAAGATGTGACCTCCCACACACAAGATTTCTGTTAAGACAATCCCTGTTATAGTATCAACAGTCTACATATATACCTGCAATAAATATATGACATCCCCTTGCACTAAGAGGTTGAGACTATTGGTGCTGAGGTATGACTCCACTCAATGTTCTGTACATATGGTAAACATATATATATATATATATATATATATATATATATATATATATATATATATATATATATATATATATATATATGTATACACACACACAGGTTTGCCTTCAAAATGTTGAATGCTAAATGGTAGAAAATGAATTGGTTGAATGCACTATATTGAATGATCAAAATGTTGAAATAAAATTAGTCTAAACTCACAATGTTGAAATTAATGAATTTGCTCATTTCTGCACTGTAGTACGATATCGGAGTTGGTATATTTAAGTAGGGGGGTTGTGGAGGGGTGTGATCTCATTGCTTTTTCAATTAAATGATTTTAGACATTTTGATCATTCAATGTTTTGGGTTTAGAGGTTATTTTTCAACCAAATGAACATTAGACATTATGGCAATCGACATTTTGAAGGTAAACCTATATACATATATCTATATACATATATACACATATGCATATCTACATACATATATGGCTATATATATATATATATATATATATATATATATATATATATATATATATATATATATACATACATATACACACACACACACACACACACACACACACACACACACATATATATATATATATATATATATATATATATATATATATATATATATATATATACATACATATACACATCTATATATATATCTACACATATACAGATATATATATATATATATATATATATATATAGATCTCTACATATATATTGACACATACATATATATATATATATATATATATATATATATATATATATATATACACATATATGATATACATATATATATATATATATATATATATATATATATATATATATATATATATATACACAGAGACATCTATATATGGCCATATATATGATGCACTATACAGATGTATATAAATACATATATATGAATATATATATGTATGTACATGTACACATATATCTACATATGCATATGTATATATCCATATCCTTGTCATGTGTAAATATTACTGTTGTGTATACCTTCCTAAATGTATCTCACCGTATGTATCTGATATGTGTATTTTTAGATATGACAACATATGTGATGCAACAGTAATATCATTAACAAGTACTACACAATTGTAGAAGTCACAGCAATTGTTCAATACTATTCAATATGTGTACTGACAGATATATTGGAAAAACAACAACTGTCTTCATAGCTGTCATGGCGTAGTGGTTAACCTTTGTGACTATTATATGCAGGGTCCTGGGTTCAGGACCTGCAAGGGCTGTTTATTTTGTTGCTGGGCAGAACAAGGGCTGCTGGATACAGAGTGGTTAAGGCAGTTTTGAGCAGCTTTAAGTGCATTTGCACTGGTTTACACGAAGGTATGCGGTGCTAAGGTACGGTTAAATATATGGGCATTTACACCATGTAGGCTTCACTTACCAGTGGGCAAATGTGCTTAGCTGTTATATTGCAGCAATGCTGACACCTGTTAAGCATGGCTCAGCCCTGGTAACCAGTGCTCACATTCCATTCTGATATCATAGCAGGGTAATAACATCTGTAATAAGTGAATGTATTGCCATGTACATAACATGCATCTATGTGCTGCCATTACAGTAGCAAGGGGTGTGAGTCTCCTGTCTGGGACACTTGAGTATATATGGCTTGTACAACACTCTTATCCATGTGAATGTGTTACATACAAGGGTAGTATCCCATGTTATATGCAGTCACACTGGTATGAAGTGTATCATTACGTTACTACTGTTGACAGTGCTTTCCCAAGTAAGAGTAGATTGCTAATTGTAGTACCCGAAACAAACACCCCTGCATGCAAAGATGGACTCTGAGTCCTCATTGTCATGCTCCTGGTGTGTGAGCTGTGTCTCATTAAATATTTCCTACTGGATAATGATCTGACATGTTGAAAATAACTGTAGACTACTGTGTGTATAGCACATGTCAGTGAGGGCTGCCTTCATGTAGTAATGGCATGCCTATCAGTGTCAGACGTCTATCTGTCAACACATTCATCCTAATGCATAGCTAGTTGGTGAGCTGATGTCTGTCAGTCCCTGTACAGATGTGCAGATGTCAGGTATCCATCTTGGATATGTACAGGGAATCTATGCTTGACTGACACTGACATGTCTGCCCACCTGTGTTATAAATGCCACAGATAAGACTCAACACCCTGTATGCACCACATGCTATGGATACCTCAACTACACTACTACAGTCAACAGAACATGCTTGGGTACAGGTCTCCAAGACAGACACTAACCACATTATGTAATACATGCTGCATACATGTCAACTGGAGCACCTCACCGAACCTCTGCAGGAGGCACCCAGATGATTGGCTGGTGCATGTCACTTTCACCCTGAGGGTCACCACAGTGGTGTCTGTTGATAGATGGTCTGCTGGCACATGGCAGGTAGCATGATACCAATGTACATACATCCCCTACACTTCCCATCTCTCCACAGACAGTAGCCTGGTACACACCTATAAACACCTGCACCGATGCACCCCAGTACTGACAAATGTGTACATGTGCATTATTGAGAATATGAGTGTCTGTGTGTTTGTAGACCTGTAGTTGGGAATACCCTGAGGCCCTTCACACCAACTGCACCACCCATTACCATAGTTAGATGCGGATGCTGCTCTACTGGACATTACATGTACCTTGTTACTCTCCTCTCCCTAAGGACTACCTGGGCCTTGCAGTACCAACACAACACTGTTGTACAAATAGGTTGATAGGCATGGGATACCAACTGAGTTCTGGCAAGTGTGTGTATGTGTGCATGTGTGTATATATGTAGGGTACAGCATTCCGGGGCCACATACTCCTAATACAATACACATTGCCGCACAGTATTAGGGATAGTGATGTTGCTGCCTATAGGAGTGGCATGACAATGCATCACCCTACTATGCCTGTGGCATGTGAATTACATGCATATCCCTGTAGTAGCACTCTTGTGATGAACAAGGGGTTGTATTGCAATCCTGGTTAATGTGTGATGGTGGGTATGTCAGAATGTCATCATGGGTTCCAGTGTGTACAGTATCCACAGTGGGGTGTGGGTGCTGGGTATACTGTCATTACATCATGGTACCCCTGGTACATGTCCTATGTACCACTGTATGGGGACCACTGTCACCATTAACCATACAGGTAACTGATAACATTATCCAGCCCAGTTATGCATGTGATGTGTGCAACCTTCCTGTAACACAATGGACACACTGACAAGGTAGTTAGCACTGATAGGCCCAAGTCTCTCAGATGTGTGTCTGACTGTCATGTGTTTGTAAATGTGTATATGACGGTATGTCACACTATGTATTGCCCATATACAACCATTACATCCCCCATTACCATACTGTACATGCCTGGGGATTTCTGCATGTAACATGCAACCTGGAGCACACCTCAACCTAAAAGCTGTGTGGTGTGTGCAATTAAAGCGACACACATCAGTAGCACTACATACCTAGGTAGGGATCAAGTCCCAGTGTTGCCAAGTAAGAGTGTGCATGTATGTGCAGGGATCTACTTCAGGTTGCAGAATATACATGTCCCAGGGGGTCATCTATCCAAGAACTGCATGCCATATACTAACATGTCACAGGTATCATCCTGTGGACATACATTCAATCACAACTACTGTTAGATGTGTAAATGTCCTCTTGCCCACTGTATAGGTGGGCAGTGATACTGGGGTTGGTATATATAACTGGGTGTGGCTGTTGTGGATACAGCCAACATCATTGCAGTTACTGCTGAGTGTATCCCCCCATGTAGCTAGCTGTAATACTGTACGGTTCATGTTAACAGGTTAGGTATTTGTCTATCACACTGCCTGTGGTTCTACAGCACCACTCACCCTCCAAAGGGTAGGGGTGTGCCACCCACACCAGCACACATATGTTTACCATGTTGAGGATTGCACTACATTGGGGAAGGGGACATATACCCTGCTGGTACCATAATCAATGACATTAAACTAATGGACTGCTTATTCCACAATGTGTTGTTCTGCATAGTCTGGCTTGGTGGAATTACATAGGCTACAATGGGTTCCTTAAACTGGTACATACATCCATGTGTACAGTATTCTCTGTGTAGTGCATCAACACCAAAGCCTTTGTGTGTGTTATACCCAAACATATGGTATGTACCACCCAGTACAACTACCACTGTCCACTGTAGAAGGGCTGCTAACAGCAGCCACCATGCGCTTACCTGTATACACCACCACCAGACCTATTGGCCATGTGGCACAGGCAGTAACTGTTATACAGATCTGTGACATGTATTCACCTGTACCCATGATATAGCAAAGCTAAGGTGTCACCACAGTGCCATACCCCTTGTGAGATATGACAGCAGACCATCCTCCTGCTGACACATAGTCACCTACAACACAAACGGATAACATTATGAAGACCACAATCACTCAATGTTAATAGTGTTAATAACAGTTATAATGCATCATGGCTGGACAGCTACACTTCCTGACATGTAAGCATTAAACATTACTGCTGACAACATGTTACACAGCAGTACATTGGTACACTGTAGTACAGTCACCGTGTGCATCAGAATCATATTAGCCTGTCCCTGCATCGATGTTATGAATGACAGGGATGTGGCACATGTATCATCATATGCACAGGGTGTGTAGTTGGTTTGCCAGAGACCTAGACTGGGCCATACATTTGACACCATGTGCGTGTGAGTGAGGGGTGTTAATTACTGATATGGCCGTGGTAATGTGGTGTGTGTAGGTTTGTGGTTGCCCTAGATGTGTTTGTATTGTGTGTGAGTAAGCATGCACACAGTTTTGCCATGTGGCTGCAGACCACACCTGGCAAGGTGTGCAATTCACTGCCTCTGGCCACAGAAATGAGAACTCTGCCTGCCAGGGGTTCCACTGGCATGTCCAGGTACAAGCCTCAATATGGTACTCTCCCCTGATGATGACATATGTCCGCTGTAACTAGGGCTCTCCTTGGACTGGCCAGGGCCACGTGCACATGGCCTGCTGTGGTGTGGTGTGGACAGCCCCCCCTGCAATGCTGGGGCTAGTTCTGCCACTATGGGAACAGCTTGGTGTCCTTGCACTTCCACGTCAACTTCCAGCTGTTGGTGTTGCTGGCCTATGTCCAGATGGCCATCTAACCACTCCCACCACATGCTATAGCACAGACAATCCACGGTCGAGGAGTCCCACCATCTCCCATCTCACCCCACCATCTATCCATGACCTTTGCAAAATAACAGAGGGAACCTGCAAGATCCAAGATGTCCGTTAGTGCTGAAAGAACAGCCCTCTGCAGCCTCAGACCCTGTCTGGTGTACTGTTCCTTATGATCCTGCACCTCCATGATAGCCTGAAACATATGTCTGGTGGTACCAGATGTGGCACTTCTGCCAGGGGCATGATGACCACCAGCCCTCCCACGAGGACCCTTGTACATCTGCATATGTGGTATTCTGCCAGATACCTGGGTATGACTGCTGTGTCCAGACACAGCAGCCATAGATACCACACTGTCCTGTGCACTGCCACCAACCACCAACTGTCCCTCTGCTATGGCCACTGGTGATGGGGTATCTATAGGCACTGTGACTGTGTGCAGGGATGGGGTGGATAACAGGGGATGTCAAACAATGGCACAGTTTTGGCCTCTGACAACCCCGCCTGTGCCTCAACACACCTATCATCATTTTCAGTGTTTGTATGGACACCATCAGAGCCTGCAGGAGGGACCCTGACCCACCTTGCCACCTGTGAGGGGAAAACAAGAAATGCACTTTAAGACCTGTACATCATTGCTTAACAGTACACACACACACACACACACACACACACACACACACACACACACACACACACACACACACACACTGACATTCCACCATAATACTTACCTGTCCCTGAGTTTACAGACTGTCCCAAGTTTATTCTCTTAAGATCCCCATCCTGCATCACACTTGGAAACTTATACTCATTAATTCAAAAGAAAAAAGCACTCAGATAGCTGCTGCTCACCCACAAACTTCTTTAATAACACAGAATAACACAGCACACCCAGCACTGTGTTATTAAAGAAGTCTGTGGGCAAGCAGCAGCTATCTGAGTGCTTTGTTCTTTTGAATTGTGACTGTTTGGCACTTGGTCTGTGGTTGTTGCTTTATTTTTTTATACTCATTAATACCAATAATTAATGCATCATTCTTCTAATTGCCTAGACAAGTGATCACAAAACATGACCTGTTACTCCACTACCTCTTTGACTTGATTGGAGTTGGTTTTACAAGGACTAACTGCTGTCATCCAGCGTTCACCCTGGGTTTGTTCAGACATCATGAGCATGGCTCCCATATGTTAGGGGCTACTACAGCACTCAATAATGTCACACACTGGAGTGTCATACATAACTATTGCTCAGTAGATGCATGATCTGTTGCTCTATTAACTTATTATGTGGACAACAGTAATATTTGGATACACTCACTGGTGTTGTCTAGTAATTCCCCAATGCATCTGTAGTGCTGTATACATGGGTATTCGTTCATCTTTCTGCTGATTGCAATTATAACAGTATACCTGGTGTCTAGTTTCCCTCCCAATGCATGTTTCATGCTACAGACCTTATTATACTATCAGCTGTCCTGAGATTACATGTCAGACAAGTATTCCTGGTGTCTCATGTGTCAGTCCATGTCCATTTACTGCACAATTTCAAAGGGAAGTTGGGACATATGAACATCCCCACAATCGCACATGTGCGTACATGGACACTCACACAAACACACACACTCATACACACGCATACATCCTACATACATCATTCCCCTCCACCAGATTGCACTTACAGACAAAATAACCCCCACACACACACTTACAGATGAGGTTGCATGAATATATTACACACAGACCTCTCAGTAACCATCTGTCAACATGCATAACATATGGTATTCAACAGCATGCAGTGCAGCTATAGTCAATCCATGCTAGCAAGAGTATACATGTGTGTGATGCATGGGCTTTGTTAGTAGGTGATGCCCCTTCCCCTGAAAAACACTGCACCCATGTACACAGTATTGCTTTGCACCTGTTCAGCACTCTGCCATGTACTGTGCACCATACCTCACAGGTGTACACACCATTGCTGAATGTGTATTACTGTGTCAGTTATGTCTGCTCTGCTGCTCACAGCCCCTATGTGTTTATCCGACACATACCTAGGATGATATGTGGACAGATATCATTTGTGAATGCTTGATGTCTGATTTACAGATGTCATCAGCAGTGCATATATTGCCAATACAATACAATTACACCAACAACCGTCAAACCTTATCATGGCTATGGGGTGTGCACACACCCTTATTGATATGACGCCCTCTTCCTTTATATGCCATGGGACCACATTACTGCATATATTAACATTACATGAGCCTGATATGTGACATATGACCTGTACAATCAAATACAGTGTCAAACATATGTGTTAGTTGTGCTGATGCTGATTGAGATGCATACACTTTGTGGGTTCATATGTGTGCATGCCCTTATCATGATGGTTTGTTGCACCTACTGTTATGTGTACTACAGCAGTCACTAATCCTAGCAGGGACATATTAGTATGGGCCATCTGAATTTACCAGTATTTGGTCAGTCTGCCCTACACATGTCCCCCAACTCTGCATGACTGCAAGGTCAACTCATATGCACATCCCTTGGAGTTCACACACTGCCGTCACTATTGCTGTGGAGTCAGAGTTATATCTGCTACTGTTCCTGACACAGACTGTGTGCAGATACAGCCATTTGTAGCATCCTGTGGATACCTGCTGCAGTGCACTGTTGTGTCATGATGACACCCCCTCCTCACCTTCAGTCTTTTTGCAGATGCTTGACAACTATGGCCTACACATGTGTGTCAGTTTGCAATGTCCTAAACACTGAACACCACATGCAACAGCCTAGTCCCAGCTAATGAATGGCAAACATGCAGGTGTACACTGGCACCAGCATGGTACAGATGGGGATGGTGAGCCTGAGGTGGGGTGAGGTGTTGGTTGTGCAGCACATGTATCTTACTTGATACTGTCTGTAGGTTTCCAACGTGGTCTTGGTATACCAGTACACATTGCAACCCATGCCTTTTGGGGACCTTTTCTGTTATACATACTCTACCTGTAGTGAGGCCTGGCTGTTTTTTCCTGTGATACAACTGTCTCATCTGATTACCCTAACCCATGGGCCACATGTATGCAGAGTCCAGGCAATTGCTGACACAGGTACTGCACAGCTAGTACTTGCTAGACTTTCCTGCAACTCCCTCATTGTTGTGGCATGTTACTAGGTAGCCTGCATGACCAGTTTGCTACATGTGACATCATCTGTCTTGGATGGCCATCTGTTTATTTCCTACATTATTCCTGTCCCATACATCCTCGACACATACATGACTGTCTTCACTGTTTGCCATGGTATATGCAATGGTGAGGTATGGCTACATGTTCAACACCTGGGTGCTACCTGTTAGGTATGGGATCCACGCCACAGCATGTAAGATGTGTGTAAGCCACGGCTGCCTCTATTACAGGTAAGTGGGCACATTTGATGGCCAAACGTCTTGGACAGCAGACCATTTCTTGGTGTGACATTGGGGACATGTACTTGCAGGAAGGTGCATTTCCATGACAAATGCATGTGGTCAGTACCTAAACAGCTGCTTCCAATATATTTTATCTGGAGTGTGTGCACACATATGCTTCCAGTATTTGTGAAGGTATGTATTCCCCATATTTGCTGTCCTAGCATACAGTTCTATATTACACTCTCATTGCTCATGTTAGGACCACATTGCAGGTTGTAAGGGCTGTGGACTGCAGTATTGTGATATGCCCTAGTGTAGATCTGTAAAAGTTGCCATTGTAATACTGGTATATACACTGCTGTAGCACTGTATAAGGGTGATGTTTCACACATGTCCCTACCGTAGGCCATTTGTCCCACCATTATGTTCATCTCGGTGCACACATTCTGCAATAACAGGATGTTGGTTATATTGCAGGAGTGTGACATACCCTTCAGATATACCATCATGGTGACCACTGTGATGCAGTGCAGTTAACAGCAACAATACATGAACATGTACAGCATGCATTATGGGTAGGTGTGTTACATGTGTGCATGGAATATACCATGGCCATAACATGACAGGTATATTGGCAAACCTGAACACCTGAGCAAACCTAAACTCACTAAACTAGGTATAAATCCCTACATCACAAGATGGGTTGCCAACTGGCTCACTGACAGAACCCACACTGTAAAATGTGCAGACTCAAAATCTGACTCAAACCAGTGACAAGTGGAGTACCACAGGGTTCAGTCCTGGGATCTCTTCTGTTTGGTATCTACTTCTCTGAAGTACAGGCTAACACAGAAGGCCTCTGGCTAATGAAGTTCACAGATAACTGCAAACTAGAAGCCATAGTCAAGTCCCCAAATGATGTGCATATCCTGCAGAAAGGCCTCACTGAGACAGATGCCTGGTGTCAGAGGCATGGCCTCAAGCTCAGTGCCAAAAATGGCATTGTCATCCCCTTTGGTAAAAACTCTGTACCCATGAACTACCACATAAATGGCAGTCTTCTTCACATCAAATGTGTGATAAGATACCTTGGGATCCAGGTGGACAGTAATCTCTCCTTTGATAATCACATCACCACATCCTTTTATGTGGCACACCTCATCACAAAAGGGTTTTCATCCAGGAAAAAAGAGGTCAGTGCTTCCTCTACTCGGCACTCATTAGACCCATTATAGAGTACAACTCCCCTTTTGGAATGCACCCCACACTACATCTGCAGCAGCTGGAAAGGTCACAGAAGTACCTCACAAAGAGGATTACTGGCCTCAAACAGATGCCCTACACTGACCATCTCAAATATCTCCAGCTTTACTCTGTAGGATATTGCCTAGTCTGAGAAGATCTCTGCCTAACATATAAAGCTATGTTAAACCCAGAGCTGTTGGACATGCCACACCTAAAGAAATCCGAATCCCTCTGAGATACATGGTCTAGGGACCTAAACCTTGTCACCACAATAAACAGGACATGCTGGAGGGATAGATTCCTGTCCCAGAGACTTCCTATACTCTGGAACAAGCTACCCATCTATGTCAAGCAAAGTTCCTCATTAGCACTTTTCAAGAAAAATCTTGATGAGTGGATAGGAAATAGGAAATACACCCCATGGATCACTTCTGTGGCTCTGCTCGACAGGCGCACAGGAATTAACTTTCTTGGGTGGTGTAAGCCAGGGAACTTGTTGGCTAGGCTTACTTAGGCCCTTGGGCCGATAGCCTAGTACCTACCTATAAACCTATGAACACCATACTCACCAGCTGCAGGCTGCTGCTCTGTAGGTATAACAGAGGATCCTACATAAATGTTTGAGAGATGTGATGTCAGTAGCTACAGCTGTGGCATTGGTACAGGTTGGGTGCAGCATTACAGTACATCAACAGTACAAGCCCACAATACTACAGATTATGCACATCTGTTTATTATTATTATATATATATATATATATATATATATATATATATATATATATATATATATATATATGTCATCTCACATATGCATGATCTAACTGTACAGATGTGAATGGATATGCAACAGTGGTCTACTGATGTGTCTTGTGGCCTTAGCTGCATGCTCCTCTGCCATTGTGTGGGTAGTACTCACCTCCACTATGCTCTCCAGTAGGTGTTGTGTGTGAGGCAGGCAGGTGCCCCGAGGCTGGCAAGGAGCTCCTCAACAATTGTCATGGGGGGGCTGGATGACATGACCCCCCATTGCAAGCTGATCCCCTGACTGCAGCAGCATGTTGACGGGCATTGCGAAGTAGGTCTGTGCAATGATGCCTGACCTGCTCACAACTGATGTTATGCAGGCCGACATCGTTTAACCTGTGGACAAGATGATTCCACAGGTTGGTCCGCTCCTACTGCTTATGGGGTTTTCGGCTGAACAACACCTGGTAGTGCTGCATCAAGTGTGTGATGATGATATCATTCTCCTCTGCTGTATAAATGGGAAGCTTTTCCCTGGACATCTTGCCTGAAAGTCATAAAGATTGAAACAGGTCTGAGGACCTCATACAGCAAGGATATCATAGTTTTTAATACACATCTCTGCCCCCCCCACCATATCTGCAACAACTATCTGATCACACAACTCAACAGGTTTGTCTACAGAATACCTACCACTGGGGCATATATCGTATTGTACAACACTTTGTGCTCTGTATTTGTAGTCATGTTCCCTGGGGGACACAATCATTGGTGGCCTGTTATGGACAATGTCACCTGCATGCATTGTAAGGGCCACTATGGTTCCATATATGCATGTGGTCTGTTTGCTATGTGATTGCTGCACATCTGTTGTTTTGTGTTATTGGGGATATCTATGCATGCTGTTGGACATGATCCAGGAATGTGTGGACTATTACTACTCACATATGTTCTGTAACAGTGACACAATAGCATATTTAGGGAACAGTTGCCAGCAGAATCACCTCTCCCACCTCATCTGCCTATATTACCAGGTTTGGGACCCACCCTGGGGCCTCCTCATCTACTGGTCCTGCACTACTTCAGGTGGAACCACCTCAGGGGATGGTGTTCAACCCACCCTGGGAGCACACACAGACATGATCATGTCACCTGAGGTCAGGCCTAGGGTCTGGTGCATAAGGAGCTCCACAGAGACTTGGGGGATGTGCTACAGCACCTTGAGGCCCTCAGTACACACTCACAGGGTCCGCATGCTCCTCCTGCTCAGCCTCCAGTCCAGGCACATTCAGGGACATTAAGCTGATGTTGTGACGGCCATGGTTGGGGGCCTTGGTCCCATGGTTTCCATATGGGAGCTCATGGGGCTTCCACATTGCAGAAAACACTCCCCATCCAGGGTGTTTACCCACCACATGTCATATACCACTCCTGTAGGCTGTCTTCTCTATCTTCCAACCCAACCCACCTCCACAAATATACCTGCTATCCTTCCCCAAATTCCCAATCCCACCTTCATAAACAAGGGCAATGTGTTTCCAACATGGGGTTCACACTTGAAATAACCATCCATTTTGCACACACTTACTGCTGTATATATATGTGTGTATTGATATGTGTGATGTTCCCTCACACATATCATGCAGCACTGTCATGCAAAAGTAGAGGACATGTATTTATATACATATGTGTGTGTGTGTGTTTGTATATGTAGACATACACACACACACACACACACATATATATATATGTGTGTGTGTGTGTGTGTGTGTGTGTGTGTGTGTGTGTGTGTGTGTGTGTGTGTGTGTGTGTGTGTGTGTGTGTGTGTGTGTGTGTGTGTGTGTGTGTGTGTGTATATATATATATATATATATATATATATATATATCTAGTATGAGTTCTGTATATATATATATATATATATATATATATATATATATATATATATATATATATATATATATATATATATATATATATATATATATATATATATATATATATATATATATATATATATATATATATATATATATATATATATATATATATATATATATATATATATATATATATGGTGCATTCAGACATCAGGGCCATACCCCCTAAATTTCCTTCCTGCACAGCTGCACTGTTCTGCATTGCTACAACACAGACAGGTGCCACATGTGGACACAGCCTAACATTAGGGGGGTATATATAGGGACAGATTGCAGGTAAGCATATTACACACCTATGGCATTTCTGCATGCTACATTACATGTTAACATGACTGTCCTGTAAGTGGTGGGCTCTGGACTCCACATGTCCATCATAACGGCATTACTTCCACCACCAGCTATTGGCCACACTAATATACATGTCTTGCATTGCACAACACTCACTATGATGGCTTACATCTTGTCAGTCAGTGCTGATCTGCACAGTTGACAGGTATGGCTCACTGCCGACAGAGACAGACACTACTGTCCATAGCAGTTGTTCATCTGGACATCATTACAACAGCAACACCTGATGGTACATCTAAATCATTCCACATCATCTATCCCATTATTATGGACCAAATACTCCATTCAATTACATGCATATATACTTCACATACCTGTTGTGGGAATGATGTCTCTTCTGAATAGTTTGCTGTGTGGATGGCTGGATGGATGTGTTTTTTTTTTGTTTGTATTTGCTTTTTTTTTTTTTTGCTCTCTCTCTCTCTCTATCTATCTATCTAACTCAGTCTCTCTCCACTAAATTGATTTAGCTGCTTTGAATAGATTGCAGCATGGATTTTGTAGGTGATGCACATGATCAGGTGATGGCCTCTGCACCAATCAATGTCCACCACATGCTACCTGCATGCAGCATGCTGTGTAGTAATTCCAATTACCACTGTCATGGCAACCCACTACTACAAATTCCCACATCATGTGGGCGTGGTTCCTTTACCTTTCCTGTATGGAGGGTATCCTTCCTGTGTGTGAGCAGCAGTGTTACAGACAGCAGGTAGCAATACCTCTTACAAGAGGACTTGCAGACTCAGGCCAGCTACATATTTGTATGATGTTCCAGACCTACAGACAGTGTAAGTAGTGTTGTTATATGCACCATATAGCACCAGTGTTACAGGGTTTGTGTGTACATACTAGTTTAGCATGGAATGCAGTCTGTCTGCATAACTCTCAACTGTGGGCCTATCCACATGATGGCCAGAGGATTGCCTGTTATGTTTTGTCTGTCCACCACATAGGTCTTGTGTCAGATATATCACTGGCATTGTGTCTGTTGAGTGCTATCAGTACATGGCTACATTCATTTGTGTTTCTGACTTCATATTAATGACTAAGGGTATGTTGAAGACTATCCTGTAACACCAGCAACTTTCTCAGTGTATAACAACACTATTTCACATATGGTCCTGTGTTCTGGCCTCTGTCCTCCACCTATATACCAGGCTTTGTCCATATGACATGCAGTAAGATGATGTTATGTAGTGGCCTGTGATTATGTCTTGCTGCCATTCCTGCCACCATTCCAGTGGTGTTGTGGTCCCCACACATATTGTGCGGTAGAGTCCATATATATGTGGGCTACAGTTGCACAAAACATGTGTGCCCTTCTGCAGTCCAGAGATCAGTGTATGTAACAGTGTTATATGCCCCTATAAGTCAGTCTATGGGGGGAGGGGTATGCACCATATATAACCTAGGCTGTTACAACATGTGAGGGATATCGGTAGTAAGCCGCCTTAAGGTATATGGCTGTACATTTTCATACATTTCACCTTGGGAACATTGGTGGACAAGTACTTACTGTCATACAGACTGTTCTGTTTGTCAGTGTGATAGTGACGTTTTCAGTTAAGCATTGCTATGTAACAGATACATCCTCATTGTGGCAACTTAATTCTTTTCCCCCTAGGGGGTTGAGTACAGAGTATAATTTGAGGCTGCTGAACTATATATCTGCATTACTTACTGTTGATCAATTGTTATCCTCTGTCCTAGCCTTTCTTTACTGTTGTACTACTTGAAGGCCTTGGCCTGGACAGCAACATATGTTATCCTTTCAGATTATTGTATAAAATGATCTCCTTGAGAGTTGCATTACTCAGTTAGTATGTATTTCAAAGATCTAACAGCTATATGACATGGCATATACAACTGTAATAGTACACACATAAAATTTTCTTATGTATGCAAACCTGTGTGTGGTGTCATATCCTTTGACTTCTCTGTGGGTATTTGTTTCATGCAACAATTGTCTTTTGTATGAGTGAATCATACACTGTCCATTTGAAAAGGTGGCCACTGTAGGAATACTGGCTGTTCAATACGCTGTGCACCCTCTAAATATGTATCTTCCTATACATATCCATGTGTGTGTATGTGTTTTTAGATGTATATATATATATATATATATATATATATATATATATATATGTATATATAGCTATATGTATGTATCTGCATGTGTGTGTGTGTGTGTGTGTGTGTGTGTATGTATCTTTGGAATGTTTATTGCTTCAACATTGTACATTCCCTATGGTAGCCAGACGATACTGCATGATATGTTATTGATACCATCCTGACATCATACAGGTGGGATGGATTACTGTTAATGTCTTATGACCATGTTGTGTAGGGTCCTGGGTATGGGACTTGCAGCAGTTGGTACTGCATTGCAGGGCAGATCTGTTTGGCTGTGGGGGAGGGGTGATATCAATACTTACAAGAGGTATTTAGCTTGGGCCCCCTCACCCCAATTAACGGTGCTTTTGGCCATATATGTATTTATGTTCTCATTTATATCTATAGATATATATATATCTGTGTATGTATATATATATATATATATATATATATATACACAGATATATATATATATAGATATATATATATATATATGTGTGTATATATTGCTCTCTCTCTATATATATATATATATATATATATATATCTCTCTCTCTATATATATATATATATATATAGACATATATATATCTATAGATGTATATATATATATATATATATATATATATATATATATATATACACACACACACATACATCTACATGTATAAATACATTTCCTGTACTGTTGAATGACTGTGCTGGATAATATGTTTGTGAAAACATTAGGGATGTGTATATCTGACACGGCTTAGTGGTAAATCAGTTTAATTATTGTGTGCAGCGTCCTGGGTTCGAGCCTTCCAAAGGCTGTTTATTTTGATGCTGGGCAGAACAAGGGCTGTTGGATACAGAGTGATTAAGGTGCTTAAGCACTGCTAACTTCTGGTTACAGTTTCTTATACTCAGCTTCTAAATTGCTTAACCCATGTAGGCATTGCTTACCCCCACGCAAACAAACTTAAACCTGCTTACTGCTGCTTAAAAGTGCTTACTCATGCTTACCTCCACGCTAATTTCTTTAAAAGAAAAGAAAAAGGGTTGATAGGAAAGTGGTGAAAAAGGGGCACAAGGAGGGAAATACAGTACTGAAAATAGCAAGGGATGTGCAGGACGGTGTTGGGAAAGTCCATAGCTGCCCATTTCTTCTACAGCAACAGCTGTTCATATACACTGATATGGAGGCAGATTTGGACACCTATACCCCTGAGAGATGGGTGAGGAGAACAATAATATGTTGTCAAGCCAATTATACCAAATTACATGTGTCCAATGGACACGTGCAAAATAGACAGATATGTATGGGGTGAGATTGTTTTTGGGAAACAGATTGCCCTTTTTTTTAGGGTGAGAATGAGATGTTGGGGAGGGATAGTAGGTATATTTGTGGAGGTAGGTTGGGTAGGATAACAGACAAGACAAACTAGACATCATATAGGGACAGTATATGACATGTGTGAGGTAAACACCTTGGATGAGGAGGGGATGTTTGGAAGTCAGAAACCCATGAGCCCCCTAGTGGAAACAGTTGGACTGAGGTCCCCATCCATGGACAGTCACCACTGCACCTTCAAGGCCCCAAAGGTGGCTGTGCTGGGAGCTGAGTAGGATGGGCAGTCTGACCCTCTAGTTGTGCTACTCAGCCCTCAAGCTGGTGTAGCAGATCTCCAAACTCCCTGTGGAGCTCGCTATGCACCAGACTCCGGACCTGACGCCAGTTGACAGTATCCTGTCCATGCCTGCTCCCAGGTGGGGACGGTAAGCCCCATCTCCTGAGGTGGTTCCACCTGAAGAGGGTGCAGGACTAGCGGAAGAGGAATAATGTAAGAGATTTTACAGAGAGAAGGGATAGTGCCTTCTTTTATGGTTCTATTGATCAATATGGAGATGTGATAGGCAGTAGCTTTGGCTCCTATTTGGAGGAATTCTGCTGGTAGTTTATCAGCTGAGGGGGTAGTAGGTTTCAATTTTTGGAGTAAGGAAGAGATATAGGATGTGGGTATAGGTTTGAGGTGGAAGGGGGGAGGAATGGAGTTAGGAGTGGGCAATTTAGAGGTGTCAGGGGTTTGATGGTTTGCTAGATTTAGTATAGAAGTAGTAAAGAAAGAGTTGAAGGCATTTGCTGTTTGTGTTGGGCAGTCAGGGTTGGAGCCTAGTGGATTAGGCATGCCTGTTTTGCCTGGGGATAGAAGTGTGTTAATAGTAGTCCAGAACCTTTGTGGTTGTTTAAGGGATGATTGTTGTAATTGGATATAAAAGTTCTTTTTATCTTGTAGGATAGCTTTTTTTGTTATGTCTCTTTGTTGCCTAAATCTTTGGTGATTGGTAGTATTGTTTGTGGTACGCCATTTTTCCCAAGATTTATTTCTACAATGGAGTAGTTTCTTAGTATGTTTTGAGAGCCATTGGGCTGGTTTAGTTTTCTTTCTTATCAAGCAAATTGGGGCATGATGGTCCAAGATTGCTAGGAAAGTGGTATTGAAGTAATTAACTTCTTCATTTATAGGGAGAGATTTAAGAGGTGACCAGTTGCATTGCTGAAGTTCAGTTTGAAACAGTTCGAGGTTAAAATGTTTTTTGGTACGGGTTGTTCTGACTGAAATAGGGATAGTTAAACTTGTTTTATGTCTAATAATATATATTAGAGAATGGTCGCTTAGGTCGTCTGGGAGGGTTCCTGTTGTATATTTTTGTTGTGGGCTATTTGTTAGTATCCAATCCAGGATGCTTTCTTTATTATTAAGTTTATTTGTTCTGGTAGGAGAGTTTATAGTTTGTGAGAAACCATACAGGTTGATCAGGGTGGATGGATTAGTGCAGCTACATAAATTCCAGTCTATGTTAAAGTCACCTAGGATTATGGTTTCCTGAGGGAGGTTTGAAGAAAGCCAGTTTAGTATGTCTTCTAGTATTCTAAGATTTTTACCTGGGGGAAGATAGGAGCAGATTATGTTAATTGATTTGTTTGAGTTAAGCTGCAGTCTAGAAATAATTATTTCTGCATTATTATCTAAGGGTAGTTTAGGATTTATTTTGCTAATTTGTAGACCTGCTTTGTAGAGAATTGCTACCCCTCCACCTTTTTTGTTTGCACGGTCTTGTCGAAAGATACTATAACCTGGGGGGATAATTTCATTATCTTTTATTGTGGGTTTAAGCCATGTTTTTGTTAGACAGAGGATGTTGAACTGATGAACATCTAGAAGGGCATGAACTTGTGGTATTTTGTTGCAAATACTACGTATGTTTAGATGGGCTATTGAGAGTGATTTGGAGGGTTTGGTTGAAGGTAAGGGGATTATCTTGTATTGGTTGCGGTTTGTGGTGGGTAAGGAAGGGTTTGGACCAGGGTTAGGGTGAATGTCTCCATCTATTAAGGAGTGGAGTAATATAAAGTTGTTGAATTGGAGAGGTTTACAATGGTAGTCAAATAATTTTCTATTGTTTAGAATTGAATATTTAATATGAATTAGTCGATGATATTTAGCTAGAAAGTAACTGGGTTTGTAAATAACATTAAGAAAGCTTGTAGATAAAGCAGGTAAAGGTGTTAGAGTTTGTTTGGAAGGGATGGTAAGAGTAGAGAGGAGGGGTTGTTTATAGGAGGTTAAGAGGTAGGTAGTAGAGTAGTTAGGAGTGAGTGTACTAGTGAAAATTGGCATTGGTAAGGCATAGTAGAGGAGTGTGTAGTAAGTGTTAGAGGGGTAGGACTTAAGAGTAGAGGTGCAATTTTTGAAAGATAAAGACAAGTGGTAGTGGGAGGAGTTTTATTCCTGAGGGGAGTGGAGATAAAGTGTAGGGGGTGTGTGGGGGGTAAGAGATGGAGGTGGGTGTGGCCGGAAGTGGATTATATGATTGGATTATGGTAAAGGGGGTGTGTTTATTGGGGTATAAGTTTAGGTACACTGGGGGCGGGTGAGAACTGGGGGCAAGGTATGGGAGCGGAGTGAGCCTGAAGGGCGACCGGAGTGGGAAGACACAAGAGAGTGGACTAATAAGGAAGAAAATCTATAGAGTGGGAGAAACAGCAGGTAAGTCGGTGAGTGAGAGAATGTATAAGTGGGATAATAGGCTAATAAGAGGAGATATACTAAGTTAGGGTGCAGGAGTGTGGTAGAAGTAGTGGTTACCAGAAAGGTACTGGAATGCAACTTTAAGCAGGTAAATGATAAGCAATAATATGACTTTAGCAGCAAACTTGGAATATAAATAGCTGTAAATGTCCTGCAGAACAAATCCTGGAGTAGAATTCACAACAATCCCATACTGCAGTCTGACCACAGGCAAAGGCATCAGGCTATGCAGAAATTTGCTAGTAACACTGTTTATGGAAAAGATGCTACAATAAATAACCAAATGAGGCTCAAATATGGCAGTAGTTCACAGTTCTGTCACAGCTGTAAATTAAACTACAAGATTAAGGGCATAGACAGTAGTCAAAAATATAAACAGCTAGCTTACAAATAATTTTACTTATGGAAATAGAAATGCAATATAATGTATAAACAATGCTAAAATCTTGTAGTAACACACAATTGTCCCACAGCTGCAAATGAAACTACAAGACTAAGGCTCAGCAGGGGTTAAAATGTGGCTAGCTTTTACAAGTAATTCTACTTGTGGAGATATGAGTGTAATATAATACTGAAACACAATCTTCCCACAACTGCAAATGAAGCTACAAGACTAAGGCCCCAGAACAACTTAAAAATGCAAACAGATACCTTTTTGATTAAGACATGCAAACAAGCAGAAAAGCATAAAAAAGTATCAAAGCACAAGTAACCATAAGTGCAACTTAAAATATGTAAGTAGAATTTAAATAAAAGCTGTTTGATCCTTTTTGATGAAAGTTTGTTTTTCACATTTTGGGCTTTCTAGACCTCTCAGAGTATTGAATAAAAGTTGTTTGATATGTCCAGTGAGGTACATCCAAAAGGGTCACAGTTTTCAATAATCAGCATAATAAATGCTGCATATAAGGGGACAATGACCTATTTAGGTCTGGATAATATTCCTTTGGGAATTAGCTATTTTAAGAAGGACTTTTTGACTACTTTTGTTACATGATGATCAAAAGAGAGTGAGCCCAAGCTCCAAGGGCTTTAATGACATTCTCATTTTGGGGTGGGGTGTTGTCTATGTTGTTTGCCGAGGGCAGGGATTGTTTACCAAATGTGAAAATCGTGCACTTGTTGGCATTTAATTAGAGCCCATGTTTAATATGCTAGGTATTTACAAGTGTACTTTCTTGCTGAAGGTCTTGGCATCAGAGGGGAACTTGACAATGACTCTGTATTTATAGTGGTGATTGGCAAACATAGCTAGATGGAGATTTTGGTTCATAGCCTGGATATCAGAAAAGTTAATGCCAAAGAAAAGACATCCCAGCATTGCACCCTGTGAGACAGAATTAGCTACATTCCTACGCTCTGATAAGGCAACAGTTACCTACAACACGTGGGTTTGGTCATTTAGCCAACTTGCTACCTGGCTTTCCACATAGGAATCTATTTGTAATGCATTAAACTTACTAACTATGCTAACATGGGTAATGGTGTCAAATACATTGGCCAGTTTAAGGTACGCTGTATGGACAGCATGACCACTGTCAGCAACCTGTGCTACTCTTTCGAAGAAAGAGTAGCACAGGCTGTGGACAGTGGTCAAGTTGTCTACACAGCATACCTTAAGATTCATTAGATAGGCTTTACCCTTGTAAAAGACAAACTGTTTTAGTTATTTATTTATTGACATGTGTTTACCAGCTGGATAATTTTATCCACTTTCAGTGGAGGCCAAGAGAGAAAAGATCCACAAATAAAAGAACAGAAAATACATATGCATAGGTAAACATTGACATCATATTACAATATACTGTTAATACAAAGATTATTACAAATAATGGTATGCTTATGAGATGTAGAATAATACATATATATTTATAAAAATTCATTAAAACCAGATAAATGTAACATCATGTAGCACTGAAATTAGTCCAGAGTACTGTTGGGTGTTATATCTTAGTTTTCTAACAAAGCTGGGCATATAGCTTGGTGATATTTTTAATATCCTAGCTTATCAGATCAGTTATAACATGTTTCATGGCTTTGCTGATAATACTTGTCAGACTGATGAGCCTAGAACTCCCAGGGTCAATGGTGGGGTCATCCTTGTGGAGTGGCATCACTACTGCTGTGTGCTAAAAACCCCAGGGATAAAGCTAGTGGCTAAACATAGGTCAAGTAGTTTAATGATGGGCCCTGCCACTGTTAGTTTAGTGCTGTTTATTAAACAGTCAGGTATATCATCAGGTCCCATTCAATAAATATTTATAGTTTTGAGACAACCTTTAGTACGTTATTTAGTGATTAAGGTGAGCATCTGAGAGATTCAGGGTTTTGTATAGATGTCTTTGGGGTAAAATTTGCACTGTCATTATTTGCTAGTATATTGGCAATGTCTACTGGTTCAAATCACTGTACCATTATGAATAAGTCCAAAGCAGTGTTACATGTTATTTCACAGTTTTCTAACAAAGCTAAAAAAGGATTTTTAGTTATCCTTAACTTGAGATGCTAACATAAGTTGATGGGTTGCTTTAGTAGACTTAATAGTGTTTTTCAAGTTTTTAGTCAATTTTATGATGTCATCCTTGATATGAGGGTCTTCTGATCTGGTGTGTATTTTAAGAATTTTTTTTCTTTTATTGTAGAGTTTGTTCATGCAGGTAGACCTTCAAGGTGGATTGTTTTATATTTCCGTTGTATTTAGAACTGATTGGGACTGCCAGTTGTATACATTTATCTAAAAAATAAATTGTAAAGCCACCTGCCATGGCAATGTATGGGATGGTGCTGCTATAATAGAATTTTGAAACATCATTATAAAATTTGATGGCATTAGTATGTATGAAATGCTTAAGTTAACTCATTACATTCTTGAGGTTTAATGAATTAACTATACTCAACTCCTTTGATACCAACTTGGAAAAATGTATTGTATACTATTACCAGGGCATATGACCAGACCAACACTGGTCTTCATTCATCACATAATACCACTAAAACAAAGGTGATGAAAAATACTAAAATCAGGCTTTTAATCACAAAACTGCTTTGCAAAAATATTTTTATTCATAATTAAAAAATTGATTTCCCTTTTGCTCTGTTGCTAGCAGAAAACCCAATGACCCAACAAATCTCCTAAATTAAGTATGTGTTCATGCTCATATGAACAACACTGCTAGGTAATACAAATGGATGCTTATTTCAGCAGGAACAAATTATCTACTAATTTTGTACCTAAAGATGCTATTTAACTCAAACAGCCATAAACTTTTAGACAGGAAACTTCACATAGTTAAATATTCCTACATTAAATGATTGCAAAACAGCAACAGAGGTGCACTTATGACATAAAAGATAGCCTAATGAAAGAAAAATCTTAGTACACTTGTTTCCACATATCTCAAAATTATTACAGACTATATCACATCTGAGAAAAATTATAAGAATTAAAATAATCTAATACAGAAAAATGTTTTTAACAATGCAGTCTAGTAGAAGTCATTGGTAGAATTAATCTTGTATATGCCTGCCAAATGCATAACACCACTGCTTGTAAATAGTTAAGGAGAATTGACTTTGAGGTGCATATTACAATTTTCTAGGCATTTTATAAATTATTACTATATACTGATTGTGATATAGCAAAAAAATCTGACCCTAGATTTTATTTCCTTTAATGCCAATAGTTTGCATATTGTTTTTCCAATGGTAAGAGATGTTAATTTATGTAAATTAGACCCAAGCTTCAATAATTTGCTTACATGAAATACACATCGGCAAAAGTACACATTAAGTTACATGGATTTGGTTTTGTTTTCATCTCTGCATTATCCCATTTAAAAAATGCAGAGATATAGTGATTTTAATTAAAAGAAAAAAATCTAAATGCCTGCAACAGTGCTGTTCCATGTAAGCAAATTAGCAGGCCTTTGCCTTGCTTCATTCGATTCCATTAACAAGATAATTACTGTTGCCAGTATTTGTTTATATCAGAGTGCGGGATGAAAAGTCTTGACCAATATCTAACAAAATATTATATTTAAAACAGGGAGAACTATTAGTTATAGGTGACTTCTATCTAATGAATAACTCAAACTCATTTGTCCTTAAAAATCTTAGCTCCTTTTAAATTTGTTCACAGATGAAATAAAAGCCTAAACCTAGACGATGGAGATTAAATACATTAGAGAGGTCATTGTTATTGTTTACCTGCTTTTCTATGGTGCACAACACACAATAAAAATAGACTGTATCAATCTTTAATTATCATTTCTCTGGCTTAACTCCTCTCTACCATCTGAAATTATCTCTGACTTTTACATTCATCGACATTCTTTAATAAATTACATCCAAAATACAAAAATGACCAGCATACCTTGTAGCCTTAAATGATTCTAAGCCTTAGCTTGTGGAGCAAATCACATAATTTAAATATGCACATCAGAATTATGGGGTCTATATTATAACATTGAAATCTACAAAGATCAAATGTTATAATATCAAACCCTAAACACCGAAATCCGCAAACATCGAACAGTCAGAATAGCGATTTTTTTCCCAGGGAAAAAAATCGCTATTCCGAGAAACATACACACAACATGAACACACACAAAAAACAGCAATCCACACACATACACTTAAAATCCTACACCTATACCTAAACTAAACTTTACATACACTACTAGCTATCCACTTACCTTAACCCGACCCTAACCCTAAGGTCCGTCACTATCGCACATTCACCTCACCCACGCCCTAACCCTAACTCACCTAACCCGCCCCCTAACCCTAACCTACACACAACCGCACACTTACCTGACCCACGCCCTAACCCTAACTCACCTAACCCGCCCCTAACCCTAACCTACATACAATCCCACACTTACCTGACCCGCGCCCTAACACTAACGTCCACACAACCGCACACTTACCTGACCCGCTCCCTAACCCTAACTCACCTAACCTGCCCCCTAACCCTAACCTACACACAATCACACACTTATCTGAACCTGACCCGTAACGCTCCAACAATTGGAACGCTGAAAACAGCGAAGCCACAGCAATGGCCCACCGACTTCTTTCCCTGGGAAAGAATTCGGTGTCCTGCACCTTCTCTGTTTTCAGCGTTCGACAAAACTGGTTCGATATTATAACATCCAAACTTTATAAAATTTGATGTTATAATATAGACCCAATAATGTATCCAGTTCTGAAATGTTATTGGACTCATTGAAGTGTGTTTTGTATGGTAAGATCAGATCTTGGACTAAACCCAAAATATCAGAGCTGGAAAAAATAAAATCGCATATGTGATTGCTTAATCATTTTAGCTATTAAAATTTAGAAAGGTCGCACTGTATGTCATAATGTACAAATGTCAAAAAAATGAAATTACATGACTTTATAGCAAATAGAACTACAATATTCAATTCAAACAGACATTTAAAGATGACTACTTCAAGAATGCATTTTTAAAGCACACATAATAAAGATGCTAGAGTTTGGACATTAATATTTATATTGTATTAACTTACTTTCAGTTTTATGTTGAAGCATTGCATTATAATAAAGCTATACTGCATTCAAATATCTAATTTCATGATTTTCTTAGTAGCAGTATAATAAGAAATCCCTATCTCAGGACTAAGTTGAGGTTTCTCTTTTTCTATTTTTTTTTGTTGGCTCCTTGAAGCTGACCATCTTCTGCCACCACAGCCTCTTCTCATCTTTCATGTCTACTGGGTATTTCTTACCTGCCCTGGATGTTTCCATCCATGGTTAGGGCCAGTGAGGAGATTGCAGCTGAAGAGTGTTTCTGTTTATGCCCTAACATCTACCCTTTTGTACAGCCATGAATTTTTGGAAATGGACTTGAACTGGGGACATGGTAGTGTATTGCTTCACTTCTATAGCAACTCAGTTAATGTCCTCCATTGATTTCCCTTTAGGACTATGCCCTATCATTCGGTATCCAACCTCGGCCAAGGATCAACCATAAGAGCTGCCCAAGTCCATACCCTAAGTATGGGCATTACCCATTCTTCCTTGCTTGTACCTTGAACACCCGAGTAGCTAAATAACCTTGGGCCACCTGGACCATAACTGGGGCTTTATGCCTCTATATCATTATGCTGACTGGCACCAGGGCAAAGATGAATACATGCAGCTAATTCTTAAGCACAGTGGGATAGAGTCCTGAGTATGCCTCAGCTGACCCATTTTTGAGTAATGGAGGGCTGAAAGAGCTGAGGAGGGAGGCCTGAGAGGAACAGTGTTTATATGCTCAATCATGCTAGGGAGAGGGAAGTCATTCAACATTTTGCCAGGCAGCTGCACTAGGATATAGATGTGAATCTGGTAGCATTTGGACCAAAGAGTATCTGTGCTGCTGGGATGTCAGGAATTTCTTCCTCTGTGGACACATGCATATGCACTTCTAGGCTAGAGTACTCCTCGAGTTACAGCTATTGTGGGAAGGGAATAAGCCATTATAAGAAGAAGGATCTGCATGACTAGGCAAATTAGACTGCTCCATAAACTGCTCTCTGTCTCCTCTGAGGAGATGAATAGGCTGATGAGATTTTCACCTTGGTTGGGGAATGAATGGGCATGGCTTGTGCTGTAGGAGACAAAATGAACCAACTCAAAATAGGAAATGGAGCTGTTGTGTGCAGTCACGTGGACAGAAAAAAATAATATTAACCTTTGTTTTCTCACCTTTGATAATTTTAGGTTATCAGCCCTAGTGTCTATATAAGCCTAGTCAAATGAGGTTCCCTGGCTTTCGCCACCCAAGAAAATGATCTTCTTGTGCCCCTATCGAGCAGCGCCACAGCAGTGATCCCCAGGGTGAATTTCCTGTTTACCATCCAATTGTCAAGATTTCTCTTAAAGAGGCCTAATGAGGAGCTCTGCTTGACATGAATGGTTAGCCTGTTCCAGAGCATGGGAAGTCTCTGGGACAGGAATCTATCCCTCCAGCATGTTCTGTTTATTGTGGTGACAAGGTTTAGGTTCCTGGAGCGTGTGGCTTGGAGAGATTGGGATTTCTTTAAGTGTAGCATGTCCATCAGATCTGGGTTAGACATGGCTTTGTATGTTAGGCAGAGGTCACCTCTGAGTAGGCGATATACTATGGAGTAGAGCTGGAGATTTTTTCAACAGTCAGTGAATGGCATCTGTTTGATTCTGGTAATCCTCCTAGTGAGGTATTTCTGTGGCCTTTCTAGCTGTTGCAAATGTCTTGCGAGGTACATGCCAAATGGGGCATTGTACTCTATAATGGGTCTGTTGAGGGATGAGTAGAGAGGAAAGATGACCTCTATTTTCTGGAGGAGAACCCCTTTGTGATGAGATGTGCCATGTAGAAGGACTTCCTGACTACTGTGGTGATGTGATTATCAAAGGAGAGACTGCTGTCTGCCTGTGTCCCAAGGTCTCTTATCACACTTTTGGTGTTTAGTAGGCTACCATCTAGGTGGTAGTTCATGGGTATGGTGTTTTTCCCAAAGGGGATGACAGTGAACTTCTTCACATTGAGCTTGAGGCCATGACTTTCACACCAAGCATCAGTCTCAATGAGGCCTCTTTGTAGAATGTCCACATCCTTAGGTGAATCTATTATGGCTCCTAGTTTGCAGTTGTCTGCAAATTTTGCTAGCCAGAGGCCAGCTGTATTAGCCTGGACCTCAGAGAAGTAGATACCAAACAGGAGAGGACCCAGGACTGAACCCTGTAGTACTCTGCTTGTCACTGGTCTGAAGTCAGATTTGGAGTTGGCTGCTTTCACTCTGTGGGGTTCTGTCAGTGAGCCAGTTGGCCACCCATCTTGTGACATATGGATGTATGCCTAGTCTAGTGAGTTTATCTATAATACCAGAGTGGGGGATGGTGTCAAAAGCCTTGGTGAGGTCAAGATAGGCTACGTGCACCACCTTACCCTCGTCTACGGCTCTGGTAACTGCTTTGAGGAAGACAATCAGATTTTGGAGGCATGATCTACCTTTTACAAACCCAAACTGAGTGGGGTCCAGAGTTTGCAGGTTACCTATGTCTTTTATAAGCTCCAGGATGATGCATTCCATGGCCTTGCAGACCAGGCTCATCAGGCTAATGGGGCAGTAGTTCGCAGGGTCAGTGGTGGCACCCCCTTTGTGGAGTGGGATAACCATCACTGTGTGCCAGTCCATAGGCACAAAGCCTGAAGTGAGGCTATGGTTTAACATCATACTTAGGTGGGGTGCCAGTTTGTTCTGTAGTTCATGCAGAACACAGCCTGGGATGTTGTCCGGTCCCATGGATGCTATGTTCTTGGCTTTGGAGAGTGCAGTCTTTACCTGTGCATCCTTGATTACAAGGGCTTTGCAATCTTATGGTATGGAGAACAGCCCTTTGGGGAGCTGGGGGGTAAAGTTTGCACTGAACCTGTCTGCCAGGATGTTGGCAATATTAGTTGGTTCAGTAAATGAAGTGTCATTCTGCTGCAGTTCTGAGCAGATCTGAGTGTTGCCATTGAGATTGTTGACATAGCTGTAGAAAGCTTTGTGGTTGTATTTAGAATACATGGCGATGTTATTTTCGTAACTAGCTTTGGAGGATTTTATGAAGGATCTCAGCTTCTTGCTGAGGCTGTCCAGGGAGCTCCTGCAATCATGGGATTTTACCCTTTTTTGCAACAGTTTCTTCCTTCTGTTGTACAGTTTGTTTATGGCAGGAGACCACCAGACTGGCTTCCTTTTTTTGGAGGATAGCGTCTTGGTTCTGTTGGGGATGGCATGGTCCATACACTCGTGTATGTGCTTATACAGTGCTTTTGTATATGATTCAGCAGTCGTGCCTCTATTTTCCATCTGTATGGGTGACGTGAAGTTGGCCACTTCTGACTTAAGAAGCATGAAGTTGGCTTTGGAGAAATATTTTACGGTGGTTTCCTTAATGGGGGGTTGGGGGTGGGATATGGATGTCTAGGGTGATTAGCTTGTGGTTAGACCTGACCAGCAAGGAGTTGACCTCTGGAGTGGAGCATCTGTTACCCATATTGGTAATGACCAGGTCCAGGATGTTGCTGCCCCTGGTAGAGGTATGGACAAGCTGATCCAGGGTGTTGGAATTGATGAATTCCAGACAACATTGGGTAGATGAGTTAGTACATGAGTAGTTTTCCCAGTTGATGGTGGGGTACTTGAAATCTCCCAATATTAGGGTATTGGGCTGTACCTTAATATTATCCAGTATATCGAGAAACATGGAGTGGGCATCCTGGGGCATGGCGGGGGATCTATAACAAGCTACAACTTGAATTTCAGTCTTGCCCAGTGTTAATTGTACTTGGATAATTTCATATGCATTATGCTGAGCAATTAACCTGGAGGTGTGGATATCCTTTATGAATATGGACATGCCTCCTCCAGTGTTTTGGTCCAGGTTAGGTGGTCAATAGGTGTGGTAAGAATTGTAGCCTGGAAATGCAGGGGTGCTCTCTGGAGCCTTAAACCAGGTCTCTGTCACTGCATAGATGTCGATGCTCTCCATCTTAAGGAGTGCCTCTAGTGAGTGCATTTTGAGGTTTAGACTTCTAGCATTGAGTAGCATTACCCTTAGATTTCGCTTGTTTGTATCTACTATGGTGGTGCATTTGATGTTTGAGCCTTGCCTAAAAAAATGCACTATAGGGGTGGCAAGAGCCTTAGCCAATATCCAGAATCCCAGAGGCGATAGGTGCAGGCCATCTCTGACAAAGTATCGTGGCCTGCCGATCATGTTGTCCCAGGCAGACAGATACTGGGTCACCTTGGAATGACATCAGGAGCTTAGCTAATTGTTGAAGTCAATCATTTTGTCCTTATACTGTGGTATCATTCTGGGTGATGGCAGGATGCTACTCAGGGCTAGTGTCATACCTGCCTGGGGCACATGGTCAGACAGCTCCTCCATGTCTCTTTTCATGTAGTCCAGGGAGGTGCGTCTCAGGTCATTCACTCCAATATGGACAATGACCGAGTCATATTTGTACTTTTTGTGGAGTGACCTGTGTGCATGCAGTATGTGGCAGATCCTGGCACATGAAAGGCAGCTGACAGTAACATTCTCCTTGTTTAGCCTGGTGAGAGGTATGTCAGTGTGCCTGACTATAGAGTTGCCAGTGACTAGTGTGTTGGGTACATTGTTTTGCCTTATGGACTGAGGTTGAGAGGCACACTGATTGTGTGGGCTATGTGTCACTTGGGTAGAGTTGGGGGTGGTGGTTGCTTGCATTTCAGCTTTGGAGATCTGTTGTTTGGGCAGATTTTTATTGAGAGCCTCCACAAATGTAGGTGTGTGTTTTGTGTTACTATGTATGGGTTTGGGTGGTGCAGGTTTTGATGGACTATGTGTAGAGTGCAGTGTGGTGTTTACCTTCTCCTCTTGACTGTCTAGTCCAGCCTTGGCTAGAGAGAGGTTGGCTTCCAGTTTGGCTATATAAGTGCATCTCTCACAGATGGTAGTGTTGGGTGGTAGGAGGAGAGGTTTGTCAGTGTACATGAGGCAATTGCTACATCACCCCAAGATCCCCAGATTCATCAGGTGGACAGGAGAAAACACTAGGAGCTGACCCATAGGCATGCCTGGTTAGTGCT
>NC_056727.1:618403697-618413697 GCF_019279795.1 Protopterus annectens | reverse complement strand
AAAAAGGTACAATCGAAAAGTAATTGAAAATTATGCCAAATTATTTCAGTGAACAATGTTGTAGTGTAAGGTAAAGGTAATATACAATTGCTGTATTTTGATGACAGTCACAGGACTGGTGTGTAATGTACAGGAAATGTAAAGGGAGAGAACATGAAACATTTTTATTTTCTTTTGCTCAGGTTATGAGAAATGATCCAGAAAGAGTTCCACCAAGGCACAAAAAACACTAAAAAACTGCAAATCTATGATAATACTGGAAGTGATAGATGCCTGTACTACTAATGCACTGATTTATAACTGATGCTGTACATCTTTTGTACAATCTTTAAATATGACTGTACTAGCAAAAATGATTAACACTTCAGTTAATTGAAATATGTGTGGAATTCCGCTTTACTTCACTTTACTAAATTAAGAATTGTTTCAGCTGTTATGCTGTTGCAATGAAATTACTGCAACTAATGTCTTCATTTCTTATGTTAATGCTGCTGTGCTTTTGCTTTGAACTTAGCTGTCAGGAGTCTTTCTTTATGTTGCTGCTACTATGCCTTTGCAAGGTACTTAAGTGTCATGACTGCCATTGTGTACTAACTTGCCAGAGACTTTCAGGATTTCAAAATGGGATATCTTTTTTGATTGGTTGAATGCTAGAAGATAATCCAATGGGAATAAACTAGCATCCAATGATGGGAGTGCTAACTTTACTATGTCTGCAGCTTCTGATAAGATGTTAAGGGATTCCCAGCATGTTAATGAAGGCAGTCTGAATACATTAGAGACAGATACTTTGAAAAATAAAATGGTGGCATTCACATTAGGAGTTAACAGTGGAAACATTTTAACATACTCTCTCATCACTCATGAGACAACAGAACAAATGGTAGATAAATCCAATCTGAATCAAATTAGACCCTCATCTTCATTAGATTTAGGCACACAACCCAAGGAAGGGCTGTCACATGTACCCATCTTCCAGAATATGCCAATTTATATCCAACACCGATAACCCCACACTCACAGATCATTCAGCAGGGAGAGAAAGAAGAGAAAGGTGCCTACTTGATTGAGCAAAGATGTGATGCTTCATTGGTGATAAATATTTTGGATTGTATTTTGAGTAATGAACAGGTTGGAGTTTTAGAAAGGGGTTTATCCTTTATACCCTCCTTTCAATCCAGGTCAAGTGAGTTCACTATTGATATTAAGTGTTTTGGAAGGAATGTTACTTTGAAAAACATATTTGGGAACTGATACAAAGCCTTCGGAACATTATAGGAAGCCAAGTACCTTTGTACCCTTGCCCCATCCGTCAGTGGAAATGTTCATACTTTTGTGCGAGAATGGAGTAGCTACTCTTAGACAAGGTGGTGGTAAGAGGCATTTCCATAATTTGATATATAATGAGAAGAAGGCTTTACAAGAGCTAATAGGAAGAGATGACATTTTAATTAAAATTGCGGACAAGGGGGTAGCCACAGTGATAATGGATTCTGACAAATACCATAATAAAAATGGAGGAAATGTTAAATAATACTAGGACCTATAAGAAGATATTGAAGATGGACATTCATAAAATCAAATGTAAAGTATGAGATACTCTCTTTGATATGCTTATGACTAGGTGCAATACCAAGGAATTGTTTGACTACTTTGAAGTCACTCATCCCCAAATACCTTCATTAAGTGGCCTGCCGAAGGAACATAAGAACAAAGTCGATTCACCAATGCACCCTATAGTGTCAGGGAGAGGGTGGATCACAGAACCATTATCAGTTTATTTGGAAGATGAATTAAAAAAAATTGCTACCACAAGTGACTACAGTGTTAAAAGATACTGCCTATTTTTTAGAGAATTTACATCAGACCATGAGTATTCGTAAAGGTTTTTCAGACTTATTAAGGGTCACTATGGAAATACGGAGCCTATTTACTGTGATACCTAATGATTATGGCATAGTAGCCATAAGGAAGTTTGCACAGCCAGAAGCCACATGTATCCAACAAATTTATATGCTTCTGGTCTTTGTACTGGACAACAATGTTTTTGTTTATGGAAATTATTATTACTGGCAAAGCTGGAAGTAGGTATGGGCACTCCATGCACCAGTAGCTACTCCAATCTAGTTTTGGCTCAATTAGAATCAGAATATGTCCTAAGTGCTTCTAATCCTTGAAGGAAAAATGTAGTCTTTTATGGATACTTTGTGGATGATATTTTCCCTGCATGGGAAGGAAGTGAAAAATCCCTATTTGAGTTTGCTACTTATTTAACTACCACCACTTCATTTTTGGAATTTAAATTACATACTTCAGATAATGGAAATAGAGTTCTTTGATGTGAAGTTAAGATTGGATCCAAAAATGGGCTTCTATACTTCCCTACAAAGGAAACATACACGGAGGAACTATCTATTGCATAAAACCAGTATGCACCCAAGACATATTTTTTTCAAATATAGTCAGGAATCAGGTTCTTCAGGTTTCACGTCTATGTACTAAGGATGATACTTTTTTACAGGAACAAAAAAATTGGTTGACAATTTCCTGGATAGAGGTTATAACAAAGGAGACATTAAAATAGATTCTAATAAAGCTATGGAGCTAATAAAGGGAAAGGGACATCCTTATTATTCAAAATGTGTGATTAAAGAAAACGAAAAAAAAAACAAGAATTTGTGTATAAACAACTTGGATGTCTATTGACATTCAGAACAGATACTCCACGGATATGTGATATTATCAGAAAATACTGGTTGGTTCTTATAGTTGATGATAATTTGAAATGTATTGTGGAGGAAACCCGTAGATTCATATTCAAGAATAGGAGGAATCTAAAAATAATTTTGTGTCTCAAAGACGGCACGCAGCAACCACAACATGATCTGAGGAGAGGCACTTTTAAGTGTGGTAAATACAAGGTGTGCACCTCCATAAATACCATTAATCAGTTTTGGCATCTGGTTACAAAAAAGGCACATTATTTCAGAGACCATGCAGATTATAATAGCAGGAATATAGTATATGTGGTGACCTGTTTATGTTGTTCTGCCTTTTACATAGGGAAAACAAACAGATTGTTTAAGGAAAGGATTCTTTGTCATCTACGTGATATTAAAAACTCTGTCAAAATAAATGCATTAGTATGTCATATTATGGAAAATAAAAGTCATACTTTTAAATTTATGGTACTTGAATTAATACAAGAAGATGTGAAAGGTGGAAATTAGGGTTGAATGGGGTGGTTCCGCTAAATCTAATTTTGAAAGGGTGACACCTTTATACACTCTCCTGATTGGTCGAGAGAGAAGGAGTTGGAATATAACTCTGCTGATGATTAGACTAACCTTAAACTAATCAGATTGGACAAGAAAGAAGGAGTTGGTCTGAAACTTGGTTGATGATTGGATTATCTCATATTAAAGACAAGGAAGTGGATTTTGTTAACAGGATCTGAGGAAGGCTATGGCTGAATGCACTTATCCCATTTGTTTCTTTTGAGAAGAAGAACTCCCTTTTTTTGAAGAAGTTTGAGCTTTGAATGATTGTTTTAAGTTTTAAGTTTTTATTAAAGGAAGATTTACTCATTTGTGATGGTACATCTGAATTTTCCCCTACTTTTGCTTTGTCTTTTTGGACTACCTTTAGTGATACACAGATCTGTTCTTTTACCCTGCAAGAAGAGGTAGTAGAGTGAGCATGTGTGCCACATGTCACTCATTGGCACTGCCAAGAACCTAGGCAAACATAGTGGTGATGCAATCCCCTACGTCACACATTACTTGTCAGTTGATGGTATGCTAGCCATTTCTGTTTTGGTTACACTCCCTAACAGTCCTGATGAGGTTCTAATGGCAACATGGGTGCAATCTATTGCATGAAGCACCTCAGCAGTTTGGGCCATGCTGTAGAAGACACTTTCTCAGTCTTGTGGTGACACTGGCTTATAAATATACTGATCCACAAATACCAAAAGTATGCTGAGGGACTGCTAAAGTATACTCAGAATAGAAGTCTGAGCAATGAATACCCAGTGTGTCCCCAGTCTGTCTGTGGAAAGTCCCTAGGGCAAGTGAGGGCTATACATACCTTAGTATCTACAGGTATAGGAAGGACATGTATCCCCTCAGTTCCAGTCTGTGGACCATATAAACTCAATAAAGCCCTTGCAGTATCCCTGTCCACTCTAAATCTATCCAGATTTGTTTTAATTATCAAAGTTGCAATGATTTATTGTTTGTCTAGATCTGTCCCTGACTGGTGCATGCTGCTGGACAGCTGCAGTTTTAATTACACTGAGACAAGCAGCTTGCACTGGGAAACAGCTAAACTGGCAGCAACAGGAAGCATCTTTTCCAAAAGCAAAGTAGATTTAAAATGTACATCTTCATTTATAAAGTCTCTGAGCACGGCACCAAAACACATTGAGAAATGACTGTGATTTGCAAACAGGCAGGAAGACAGCTCATTAGCATAAAAAGTTCTAAACTATTTCTCAATTGAATCTCATTTAAGTTCATTGAAAGCAGCTGTGAACTGTGCTGAGCCCAATGACTATGATTACCACCCTATCACTTATAGATTAAAATATCCTCCCAACACAGCTGAGTACTGTCTAATGTACTCTCGCCTTCCATTTCTTTGTCAGTGACTAGGTCTGAGATCATGAACATTTCTAGTGCTTCTTCAGTATTTACCTCATTGTGTCTTTTCTACTTTTGGTTTTCAGAATGAAAAGGTCAGTATTTACTAGATATAATTTAATAAGTCACATTAGTTGTCACACATTTAAAATAATACTTGTGCATATGAAAGTGAAAGACTTATTCACTATACCTAGACAGTATAAAATATAGAGCTTTGTTTTTGAAAAAAAAAAAAAACAGGGTTGAAATTGTTAGGTAATGAATATGTATATTATTTATATTTATTACTATTTTCCGTTTTGCTTAATGAAAACAAGATAGCATTTTTAGGTTATTACTAAAGTGAATACAACCTATTTGTTCAGCTGTATAATTACAATTTCTACAGTAGGGTTTAATTAAGAAAATGTTGTTATTTGTTGGATTATTCTCCTTAGCCTTACTAAGAAAGGGGCACAACCAAGCTGGACGACACAGACAAACAGCATCAAGAATTAACAAACAAATACATAAAATGCATAAATGAAATATTTTAATATCTGTATCTATAGCTATATCTTAATTTTTATCTATGTTTATGTATCTTTATGTTAGTCTCTCTATATATGTAGGTGCGTATATCTATATATTTATATATATATATATATATATATATATATATATATATATATATATATACACACACAAAATGTGTATGTATATATAAAGTTTGCCTTACAGCCCAGTTTGCCGACTCTGAAAATGGTGAGACAGAAACATTGTAACTGCAGAAGCACAAAGTCCCAGAACATCGTCTTTTCTCTCTGGGAAAGTAACCAGTTGGCCATCAATGAAAAAAACACAACCATAACAAATTACAGCCATTAAAGTGGGGAAAGTAACCACTTGCCTACCAATGGAAAAACCACAACTATAACAGCCATAACAATTTTCTACACCCCCCCCCATGTAATGGGCCTCACCCTCCACATCCCCCCATACTTAACTATACCAACTACGAGATTGCACTACAGTGGACAAAGGGCAAAGTTCACCATGGTGGCCAAGTGGTTACTTTCCTGGAGAGGAAATGCGATGTTCCTCGATTTCATACTTCTGCAGTTACAACATTTCATCTTGACATTTTTAGAGGTGACAAGCTGGAATGCAACATTATGAAGGGGAACTGTATATGCATATACATATACATATATATGCATAAATATGTGGTGTTTCATCTATGACTCCTTCAATTTAAAATGAAACTATCTAAAATTTGGTCTAAGACTCATTTCATCTAAAGCACATTTGGTCTAGTCACATTTAATAGAAAACTGTAGTAAGCTGCAAAGAATGAATGCAGGTGTGGCTTAGGGTTTTAGGGTGGTGGGATTACAAGGCAGATAAGTCTAGCAGACCATTTGTACCTTTCTAGAGGAGGTGCCTATCACAACTACAACAAGGGATACCAATGATTGTAGTTGGGACACAGATGAATATGCCTCAAACTAGTGAACAGATTGTTGTTGAAGGACCCCTGCATAGTCTTAAAGGCTACAATATTTATAATTATAGCCATTTAACCATCCAGGATATACACTTTTCATTGTTTTCTAAGGTGTTAAAGTTTGTGCCCAATAGAAAAGCAGATATTAGGAAAGTATTGATAGATTTGAAGTTATTCTTTAGAAAGAAAAATTTTGAGATATTATATCAAGGACAGAATCTAAATAAATCTGGATGTGAAACATTTAGGAGACAATGTACCTTTAACCCCCCTTTGCACCCCCAACTGAAAAAAATTGAAATACTAATGGAAAAAAGGATAAGGAAGGAGCTTGGGAGGAATAAAATAGTATTTAATCTATCTAAGGAAGAGAATACTTTATTGAATAATTTAAGTAATGATAACACCATTAGAATTACTAAACCTGATAAAGGGGGAGAGACGGTTATGATGGACCACTTGTTTTATGAAGAAAAGATTATGCAAATATTAGATAATGATGAAAGGTACCTCAGAGCCTCTTTAAATGAGATTAATATAGGGAATAAAAAAGTTTATATAGTACTTAATGATTTATTATTAGAAGGCTCGATTGATGTACAAACATTTCAGCATTTACATGTAGAGAAACCCAAGGTCCCGATGACTTTTGGGGTACCTAAGATGCACAAAAATATGGTAAGTCTACCTATGAGACCAATAGTGGCTTCGGAGAATTCAGTTACAGCACCAATAGCAAAATGGTTGGACACAAAATTAAAAGTACTTTCTACTACAGGTAATGGAGTGGTGAAAGATTCATGGGAATTATTGCAACTACTCTCGCAAGAGGTTTTTGATAAAGATATTATTTTTTATACAGTAGATATTATTGACTTGTTCTCATCCATACCCCACGACGAAGGAATGAAATGGTTTGAAGAAGCCTTGATAAATTATGGGAAGTTTGATAATAATGAATTTTATTTGATTTTAACCCTTATGGATTAGGTGCTTTCTAATAATTTTATTAATTTTGAAGGTGAATTTTTTAAACAAATTCAAGGTGTGGCAATGGGTGCTAGGTGCGCCCCCACTTATGCAAATATAATACTTTCAGCTTGGGAAAACAAATTTATTATCAATTCAAAGTTTATTTGTGCTAGAAGTTATATAAGCGTTTTCTTGATGACATGTGCTTTTTATGGACTGGTACGGTCAATGATTTTCAGGTATTTTTTAAACACATTTCAGAATCAACTAGTTTTTTTAAAATTTACATTTCAAGGTGATAGGAAGGATTTGAAATTTTTGGACATCCATGTGGGTAAATGTGAGAATGGATTTTTTTCTAAGGTACATAGAAAGAAAAGTTATTCTAATTCCTATTTGTCTTATGGTAGTGCACACCCCTACCATCAAAAGAAAGGGATAGTGAAGGGGCAGTACGTAAGAGCAAGCAGAATGACATCAAGGGAATTAGATTTTAATGAAGAATGTGATATACTGTATAAAATGTTCATTGAGAGAGGATACCCATCGGAAATGGTTAAAAACATTGAGAAGGAAGTTAGGGAGAATAGAATGGGGAGATTTGAACCCATTCTAGGTAGAAGAAAGTTGATGGATACATTCAAGAATACTTCAAATAATTTTGAAGGAGAAAATAACTTTATAGTTGATTATAGTGGACAGGCTATTCAGATTAGAAAAATTTTGGAGGAAGAATGGAAGAAATTTGGTGAGTTATCTGATCTGAGCCACCTTTTTGTGAAACCATTGAGATGTACTTATCGTAAAGGTAGAAATCTGAAAATCATTTTTGAAGGTAATAATGGATTGATTAGGAATAAGAGAACCAAAGTTGGGACTTATAAATGTGGAAAGTGTTCCAAATATACGCATATTTGTGCAAAAAATGCAATTTATATTAAAAGCAGGGACATCCTAATTGAGAGTAAGAACTTTTCTAATTGTGATACAAATTGTATAATTTATATTGCTGTATGTAAAGTATGTGAGGCATTTTATGTTGGAAAATCCGAAAGGAAACTAAAAAACAGGATTTATGAACATTATTATGAAATTAGAACAAACAACTCTAAAAATGCATTGTATAGACACAAAATGGAGTGCCCTTCAGCTTCATATAATTTTTTTGTGCTGGAGGTAGTAGAAAAGGACATCAGGGGAGGCCAATGGGAGACATCTATAGAGTATAAGGAATTATTATGGCAATTAAATTTAGAGGCAAATAAACTTCCTGGCCTGAATGATGTTATCTCTATAGCCCCAGTATTGAAAATGAGGGCGGCTAAGCTTTAGGGGTGTATATTATAATACCTGACTTTACAAAAGTTCTTATACAGAAATTTTTTAACATAAACATTTTTAAATTTAACTTCCAATAATTTTTTTACAAAATGTTTGATATATAGTTTTTTTATTTGTGAAATAGAATGTTATTTTAATAGTTAGGGTATTTATTGAATTATTTATTAAAATATATGAAATTCTTATGTGTTTTTAGGTTTCTTCCACTTGATGGAGCTAATGCATTAAAAATGTTAATAGGAGTTTTTAACTTTAATGCTGTTTTTAGCAATATTTAAGATTTAGTAGTATGCAATCTAGTTCATACAGATTTTTAGTTATGCATAATTTTGATAGGATTGTTGGTCAGCATTGTTCAAATGAAGACATATTAGGTTTGTAAAAAAGTTTTTAAATATGTCTTTTTCTTTGCCAGCCTGAATATTGTATTGACCAAAGTATCCATTTGTATTTAATTAATTGATTTATTGTGTAATTGTATAATTGGTATATGATCTTGAGTATTTAAGAGCTTTGTATTGAGGAAGGTGTATGTTGTCTGAAGAAGTCAAAAGGGAAATGAAAACACAGTGTGGAGAGTGTAAAGCGTTTATGCACTTTTTGGTGCCTCATTAAATCTTTACAAACTACTATCTGCAGCCTTATTTCCTCAAAGTGTTTTTTGGACTGAGGTTTGCTGTTTTCAACACTTGTTTCCGTATTTGTACTTCATTGTTTAATTACACTGAGACAAGCAGCTTGCACTGGGAAACAGCTAAACTGGCAGCAACAGGAAGCATCTTTTCCAAAAGCAAAGTAGATTTAAAATGTACATCTTCATTTATAAAGTCTCTGAGCACGGCACCAAAACACATTGAGAAATGACTGTGATTTGCAAACAGGCAGGAAGACAGCTCATTAGCATAAAAAGTTCTAAACTATTTCTCAATTGAATCTCATTTAAGTTCATTGAAAGCAGCTGTGAGCTGTGCTAAGCCCAATGACTATGATTACCACCCTATCACTTATAGATTAAAATATCCTTCCAACACAGCTGAGTACTGTCTAATGTACTCTCGCCTTCCATTTCTTTGTCAGTGACTAGGTCTGAGATCATGAACATTTCTAGTGCTTCTTCAGTATTTACCTCATTGTGTCTTTTCTACTTTTGGTTTTCAGAATGAAAAAGGTCAGTATTTACTAGATATAATTTAATAAGTCACATTAGTTGTCACACATTTAACATAATATTTGTGCATATGAAAGTGAAAGACTTATTCACTATACCTAGACAGTATAAAATATAGAGCTTTGTTTTTGAAAAAAAAAACAGGGTTGAAATTTTTAGGTAATGAATACTGTATATTATTTATATTTATTACTATTTTCCGTTTTGCTTAATGAAAACAAGATAGCATTTTTAGGTTATTACTAAAGTGAATACAACCTATTTGTTCAGCTGTATAATTACAATTTCTACAGTAGGGTTTAATTAAGAAAATGTTGTTATTTGTTGGATTATTCTCCTTAGCCTTACTTAGAAAGGGGCACAACCAAGCTGGACGACACAGACAAA
>NC_056727.1:618301197-618398697 GCF_019279795.1 Protopterus annectens | reverse complement strand
CAAATAAATACTGGAAAAGTGCCCCTACTAGAGCAGCGCCCTAGGCGGCCGCCTAGTCGGCCTATGCCTAAGGCCGGCTATGTGGGACAGATTATTATTTTTAAAGAAAGAGTAACTTGAATTAAGTGTAATTGGTAGTAGTAGTAGAGAGGTCTGGTTTAGTAAGGCCTAGTTTATTGCTCTTTCTTTTATGGCTGGTTAGGATGCAGGTGTGAGTGGGTGGTGACACACTGCTGTGGTTTTGGTATATTTGTTTCAGTGGGTGGATGTGATAATGCTGCTGTTTTGAATATTTAGTGGTCAGCAGTTTTATGCTGTCTTAATTGTAAGGTTGTACATGCTGTTATTTGCATGGTGATGCAATTTTGTGTTACATTCTGAATAGTGTTGTTTATGTTTTCCAATAAACTGGTCACACCTGCTATCCTGTTGTATTCCTTATCTCGGGTAGGGGTATATATACAAAGTAAAATTGTGCGACTTGTGAGTTCATCAAAATGTGTGTGTGTGTGTGTGTGTGTGTGTGTGTGTGTGTGTGTGTGTGTGTGTGTGTGTGTGTGTGTGTGTATACACAACTAGTTTGAAAACTAAGCAGTCCAGTTTGCCAGCTAATATCTTCCCATTTCAGAAGTGCAGTTACACATGTTGAGGGATGTGGTAGACATCATAGCATCTCCAGGCTAGTAAGGCACTCATCCATATCCATTTAGCTCGTATTTAACAGCGCCATTGCTGTGGTGTAGTAGACATTCAGTTCATGCCTCAGCATATGCTCATTTTTCATGTAGAGTTATAACATGAGCTTCATTGCCATGGTCTTAGCTTTGATTTGTTTAGAAATGAAGCGTTTTAGATGAAAATGCATATTACTTTATTTCATTTGCTGGGCGAGTTTGAACTGAAATGTGTGCCAGTGTATTGACATGTTTCAGTTCTTCACCCACTAGTTAATAAGGTCATTAAAGAAAAAAATCTGACATTTCTTTATCAGTCTAGCTAGCTGACTGTCTACCTATCTTCTAGGTAGCTATCAGTAGTACAGAAATTATCAATGTCAGCTTCTTTCTGTGAGGTCTTTGCCCACACATGGATGAGAGTTTGATCTCTGAAACCCCTTATTGATCCTTTTATTCTAGTGCTGCTGAAATAAATTACTCCATTTATTTAGGTGCACCCTGTTATTTGCAATTCTGTACCTGTAGCAACCATTCATTTGTCCAGTGGTATATTTGCATAAAGATTTTACTGTAAAGGGATCTATGTCGTGTAGAACGGGATTTGCCTTACATCCAGATTGCTCACTTTTTACAGCGCTTCTATTTTTCAGCCATCTGAGATCCTGCAAGGAGATGCTTTCCTTGTCCTCTCCAACCCTCTCTGCTGGAAGTATAAAATGCAAACATGCTGTAATGCATGCAGTGATACTTTCAGTGCTGCTGACTTATAATGAACCCCATGCTCGTGCTGTGTCCTCTGTGATCCCAAGAATTGCATAAACAGAGAGGGGATTTATTTATTTATTTATTTGAGATCTGTTAACTGGGTTAGTCGACTGGACAGTAAAGCCCTTCTTCAGCAGAGACCCAAGGAGAAAAGCTGGAAATATACAAAGTATAAGCAATATAAAGTAGTATAAACAATACAAAAAAGCTTAAACAGTTCAAAAAATACATAAACAGAAGAAAAACATAATTTGACATTGAACATAGAGCATAATTATTAGTAAAAACATAATAGATTTAAGCTATACTGACAATAAAACAGACTTCTGATCAGAAGTCTTAAGATTGTTAGAAACAGAGAGTGACAGCATAGTTAACAGGAGGCAATTAAAAAACAAGTTAAAATATGACATGTAATTAATATCTACATTTTGATAAAATCAGCCTGCAAGAAGGAAGATAGAAATGTCGAAGTGTTAGTGGAGAAATAGAGGAGGAGAAGAAGGATGAGGAGAAGATATATCGTGTTGGAGAAGGGCAAGAACAAGACCATGTTTTGTGCATATAACCTTTTAGCATTTTTTAATTGGAAACTGTTAGTGGCAGTTTTTAGGTCTGGTGGTAGTTTATTCCAGGAGTTGGCAAGTGAATGACTATACAGAAGTTTACCTACGTGTTTCAGGGGCTTATATACTTCCAGGAGATTTTGGTTGGCACTACGTGGGCAGTGTTTAGGAATATAGGGAGAGATTAAGGTAGAGAGAGCAGGGCAGTGGGAGGGATTAGTTAGAGTTGAGTGAGTAAGGCAGAGTTGTGGAAGTAAGAGCTGGTTGTGGACTTCAGGCCAAAGAAGATTTGGTAAGGCAGTGGTTGGATCAATAGGAAAGGTTTGCAGCAAATCTAGCAATTTTATTGTAGGTAGATTTGAGTTTAGACATGAGGTTGGATTGTATGTTAGTGAGTATCAGCGCAACATAGAAGAGAGTAGGCAATAGATAAGCATGAGCCAAGGAATGTCTATTGTCTTTAGTAAGGTATTTTTTATTCCTGTATAATGAGGCCAGTTTTTTATGAGATTTTTTGATGGTTTGTAGAATATAGATATCAAACTTAAGCTGGTTGTTAATAACAACACCAAGAAGTTTAGTATGAGTTTTGACTGAGATAGTAATATTATTGAGCAATGTGACTGAGAAGGGGTTTATACAATGTTCTGGAGATTTAGGGAGGAAGAAAAGAAGTTTTGTTTTTTTGGGATTAAGAGTTCATTGCAGTTTAGCCACTTTTCAGCAGATAGAAGGAATTCTTGGGTGAGGGAGAGAAGGTGAGGGAGATAATCAGAACAAGATATAATAGTAGAATCATCAGCATACTGGATGAGGGAGGAGTGAAGGCAAGCTGTGAAGAGATTGTTTGTAAAGATGTGAAAGTGGAAGGATCCTAATATTGACCCTTGGGGTACACCAGTATGAACAGGCAGGAAAGGAGAGGAAGCAGATAGCCATCTGACAGACTGGAGTCTGACAGGTAGCTGTTGAACCAGAGAATAGTGGATTGTAAGAAATTAAGATTTTTACATTTAGATAGGAGTAGGGGGTGGGAGACAGTGTCAAAAGCTTTAGATAAATTGAGGAAGAGACTACAAACGAGTTTGTTTTCCTCACAAGCTTTGGCAATGGTCTGAGTGAAAGAAATGAGAGCAGTGGCAGTGCTATAATGGGGGTGAAAGCCATGTTGTGTAGGTATAAGGAGACTTTCTTGTATAAGGTATTCAAGGATCTGCTTATGTATGCATTTCTCCATTATTTTGGAGGGGGCAGAGAATAGTAATGGGGTAAGAATTTGAGGGATCTGTAGAGTTACCTCCTTTGTACAGGGGAATAACATAGAATTTTTTCCCAAAATCACACCAACAAAAACTATGAAACACAACCAAATAAAAATAAAACCAGTTCCAGTGAAACACTCTGGTAATGCTGGAAGTTAGTCACACCGATGTGCAATGTAAAATATACTTTATTGAGCGCGCTTTCATCTTTAAAAAACAAGACTTCATCAGAAACAGTTACAATTCAAAATTACAACACTTACATACCCGTGAGCTAATGAATAATTAATTAGCAATTAATCACCAGTCCTCCCTACCATACGTTAAACAGTTTACAAAAATTTACAGTATCAAATGTACTTTAAAACCTCAAAATGAATACAAAATGGTTAAAAATACAAATAAAATATAATTTCATGTACTTTTGTAAACTACAAATCCATGTGAATTGATCATTTTTAGAGGTAGTTTTTTTTAAAAAACTTTTAAAGCTTATATGATTGGTATTTCAACACAGGCTTAATACTACATGCTTCATTGATACCTGGGGGATGGGTGGAATTCAGTCTTAGCTGCCACTTTAATTCTTCCCTATCTAACCTATTTTTCCAATCCCCACCCCTAATGTCATTACCAAGGTTCTCCAGTATACCAAACTGGAAAGTTTTACATGAACCATTACCCTTTAAGTGTCTAAAAAGGGTGGTGTTGTCATCCTCACGTCTAATGGCATAAAGATGCTCATAGATCCTTCTACGCAGAGCCCTTTCAGTTTTGCCAACATAAAACTGTTGGCAACTCTGACAAATAGAAATATAAACCAGTCGCTTGGAGCCACATGAACCTCTTTTCAAAAACACCTTTCTCTTAGGGGAACCTATTTCTACCCAGTCAACCCCTAAAATGTATGGACAATGTGCACAGGAACCACAACTCCTACTCCCTCTTGATGTATCATTTGTTTTTGTAGGATGCTCCAATAAAAATTTAAGGTTGTTGTTGGTTTTAAACACAAAGTGAGGTTTTTTACCTACAAAATCCATGAGACCATCTTCTCCCTTAAACATTGCCCAATTTCTCTTCACTATCTATTGAATGTCCTTATTAAGTAGCCCGTATGTTAGAACTGTAATTTTTGTCCTCAGAAAGATCAACAGGGTTCGCAGAAACCTCAAGGGGTTTGCCCAATAAGGATACAAATTTCTTTCCCCATTCATTCAAAACCTCTCCACAAACAGAATGTAACAAGGAGGTGGGGTAACCCCTATCAATAAAGAGGGTGACCAGGGTGGCTATCTCACTCTTACAGATCTCTTTACTAGAGCACATTCCTGCTACCCTCACCATCTGACCTTCCACAATGTTGTTCATGGTGTGACCTGGATGACATCTATTGTACTACAAGTAATCATTCAAAAACATAGGTTTTCTATATATTCTGGGCATAAAACACCCCTTAAATCTATCCAAGGAGATAGTTACATCCAGATAATTTATAGAATTGTTGTTTTGCTTAACAGTGAATTTGAAGTAATCACAAACAGCATTGATGTAATCAAAAAAATATTTTATAGTTTCATCTCCTCTCCATAGGATGAAAATATCATCCAAAAAATGGAGGTGGATCCACCACTGACCTCAGTATTTGCTGTTAAATATAGTTTCTCCCAAGTGTACATGACAAGGTTTGCGAAAAGAGGGGCACAATTTATCCCCATAGCCACCTCTTTTGTCTGTTTATAAAACTCACCCTCAAATATAAAAAAAAATATTTTTTTAAATAATTTCCATGAGGACCATGACAAAATTCATGAAGGTGTTACTTAGGTTACAAACATCCAATAAAGCTTCATAGAAAAGGTTTAAACCCTCACAATGGGGAATGGAGGTGAACAAGTCTACAATGTCAATAGTAGAAAAAACGTTTGTCTCATGGTAATAGAATTTTTTCCATATTTTGGGTACAGTACTTTCAAGGATGGATCGATTGATAAGTATGGATATGGGGTAGGCAATGGCACTGGCAACAATTTTGGGAAACTGAGGTGGCAAGCTGTCTGCAGATGTAGAGCATGGCTTATGTTTATTGAGAAAAGATCTAATATATGCTGTGGGGGTGGGTTTCAGAGAGAAGGTAGAGGCAGGGTAAGAGGGGGTGGGATTGGTTGAAGAAGGATTAGCTATTTTATTGTTAGTGAGATTTTTGATAGAGTTGATGAAGGCATTAAGAGGAATAGCAGTATCACGATCAGAGCTATTAGGACAGGGACTAGGTGTGGTAGGCTTACCTGGATGCAAGAGCTTATTAATGTTGTTCCAAAATAATCTGGGATTAAAATAAGTTATTTAGTGTTTTTGATAGTTTTGCCTTTTGTCAATGTCTGTGTTTTTGGTATGGTTCCTGAGTTGTCTATATGTCTGAAGATGGGTTGGCAGGTTAGTTTTTTCCCATAACATCCAGGCTTTATCCATTTGTGACATAAGGTTACAAGTGGGTTGAGATAGCCAAGGTGAGAAGTTAGATTTTAATCTAATTTTTTCTGATAGGGCCAGTGAAATTAAGGTATTAAGGATGATTTCATTGAATTTGGAGACAGCATCATCAAGGGATAGATTGTATAAGAAGGACCAGTTGAAGGAGGAAAGTATATTGTTGAAGGTAGTAGGGTTGAAGTTGGAGAGTTTGTGACAGTCTTTGAGATGATGGAGTCTGTGGAGTTGTGATGAGTATCTGTGTACTAGGGTGAGAAGATGCTTACAGAGAGAGTCAGGAAGAGTACAGTGATTGTGATAGAGATTTGGGCTGAAGGTGAGAATCCAGTCGAGAAGTGTGCCAGAGTTGGTATGTTTGTTATATCGAGTAGGAGAAGAATTGAGTTGAGAGAAGCCATAGAGGTTTATGGAGCTATGGGGAGAGGAGGAGTCAATAGCTGTCCAGTCAATATTAACATCTCTCAAGATAATGGTTTCATAGGGGATGTTATCAGAGAGCCAGTAAAGGAATTGCTCTAGGATGGGAATATTTTTTCCAGGGAGGATGTAGATGGCAGCTATAGCAAGTTTTTTGTGATTGTTAAGTTTACAGTTTACTATGAGTTTTAACAGGGTAAAAGTTTGGAGGGGGTGTGGTAAGGGGGTAAAGTGAAAGTTGTTCAGTATAAAGAATGGCAACACTTCCCCCTTTTGTAGGATAAAGATCAAGTCAAAATATATTATAGCCTGGGAAAGAACTTCTGAGTCAAAGATATGTAATTGTAGCCATGTTTCAGACAGTGTAAGAATGTCAGGGGAATACTGAGTAATCAGGGATTGAAGGATGCTTATTTTATTTGTTAGACTTTGTATGTTGAGAGAGATTATAGCTAGTTATTTGGAAGGTGGGAGGTAAGTAGACTCTAAGAAAATAGCAGGTAGAGAAATGGTGGCTAGAGTAGGAGAGGATAGAGAGATATTGGGGCTATTTATATAGCTGTGTGTAGGAGCAGTGGAGAGTGGGCTGAGTTGGGATGAATATCTACATAGCATAGTAAATTAACTAGGAGGAATACTTTAGAGGTTGCGTGTGATATGCAGAAAGTGGTGATGGATCAAAAGCTCTCCATCTGTGATAGTCTATACTTATGCAAAGCTACTAATAAAATGGAGGTATTCAGTTTGTTTTCTGTTAATTGGTGCTACTGTTTCTGCTACTGGCATATGACCATCAGCTATGGTAATGTCAAATGGATGGTTGCTAGTTTCTGATCCCTTTCAAGTTTTGCAGATGCTAACAAGTGATACCCTGCTATAATCTCACAGTGGCACTGAAGGTACAATTTTTGTCTATGATGTGTGCAAATATAGCTTGTTGCTACATTACATTACTTTGAAATGTTCCTGATGCCATTCACGATGATTCTCTGACCACAGTTCTGATGCAAATCTACCTCCATCCTTGTGCATGCTGTCTAAATAATAAACAGAACTTCCCCATTAAACTAATTTACCACCATTTTGGGACTCTATCATTTGCTTACCTGTCATGTCATCTGGGAAAGATTATGCTGTTCTTCTTAAAGAATGGCAGAACATTTTTTATGGGTGCAGCAGAATAACAAACATTTTGTTATTTATATTACATATGTACTTTGAGAAGAGACAGACTGAGAAGCATGATCATTTGTTTTATTTTTATTTTTCTTAACTTGGTAGAACACTGATCCAAATGGACCCTTCTCAGTCCCAGTCTGCAACAAAACTGACTTTACTGTATAACATGGTGAAACTAATTGATCAGTTTCATTTAAATCTAAATATATATATATATATATATATATATATATATATATATATATATATATATATACATGCATATCTAACTCTGTTTCTCCCTATATATATATATATATATATATATATATATATATATATATATATGTATGTATGTATGGTTTCACTTCATAATCTTGAATTACTGAAATCCCGAATTTCAGTAACCCAAGACTATAAAGTCGAATCATTCACAATACCGAAATCCACAATCCCGAATCACACAATCACGAACATGCATACACCATACACCACATAACACACACACACCATTCCCACAGAACACAAACCACACAACCCTACACTACATATAAGCAGGGGGGCAATGCCCCCCTGCATGACCCATGTGGGGGGCTGCACCTCCCACACCCCCCTACTTATATATACCAACTCCAAGGTCGCACATAAAAAAAAAAAAAAAAACTCACACCATGCCATCCTCCACTCGCTCGCACAGAAATACACATCACACATTGACAAAAACCAACAAATCCAACACTCGCACTTATACCTCCCTACCCTTACCCACACATACAACATACAAAAACACACAAAAACACTCACTCACCTGCAATCTCAGACACTATAAAAGTACACGCAATGTACCGGAAATGCATAAGCGCGGATTCGAGATATTCTAATTCGCTGTTATGCACTTTCCCCATTCTGGTTTTTGACTTCATGGTCTTGGGTTACTGAAATTTGGGATTTCAGTAATTTGATATTATGAAGTATAACTATATATATATATATATATATATATATATATATATATATATATATATATATGTATATATATATATATATATAGATATATATATATGGGTCTGCCTTACTCGGGTATTGTAGAAAAACTTACCAGATTAAATGTAAACCCATATGTCACAAGATCTATTGTTCGGCATCTACTTCTCAGAACAGATAGCTGGTGCAGCTCTATTCAGTCACATACCGAGGCCACAAAACAGAGACTCCCTATGCTGTGGAATAAATCCGGTTGAAGATAGTCTAGTATAAACCTATGAACCTATGAACCTATGAACCCAGAATGTCAAATCACATTTCATCGAGATGAATGCTTCAATATTGAAGAGCAGCATAACTCTATGCAATGCCCCAGCCCTGGCCCAGTAATCAAGGAGCCTCTATCCTCACCACTGGCAACAGTGAGGAATGTAAACACTGGAAGATGACAAGTATATACACAGTAAAGTACAATTTCCCTTAAGAGCACACAGAGACCACAGTCAGTGTGGGGCTGATCTCTCCCCCTTTCTCCAGATCCCCAGTAAGACTCCCCACTGGCACAGCTATAGGGTTGACTTGAAATCTTAGGTGAGTAGCCAAACCAAGACCTCCAGTACCCTCTCTGTCCAACCAGTGCTTCATGTCCCTGACTAAGTAGCTCACACATACACACACACACACACACACACACACACACACACACACACACACACACACACACACACACACACTTTGAAGTTGGATTAAAGCCTGGCACAGGTTTACCAGCTATGGCCCTTCTGCACAGACTATAAGGTAGTTTTTATTGCCACCAGCCACTAGTTATCAGCTGCTTTAAGGCCCTTAGCAAAGGGTGTCCAATCTTACTGCGTAATGTTACTATTAATCCAAATGGTAGTTTGAGCAAAAGCCAGGATATTAGGAGGGGCCTGTACAGTGTTACCAAATAGATATGCAAGTACACTAAGAGCTTAAATATCTCTAAACAGACCATCCACAATCAAAAGGTTTAAATATATTTAATAATGAATAATAAAAGAACAAGACAACACTAAATATGTATTCACAGTGACATCAGAATTCAAAATCACAGGAAATATTTAAAACAACATTGCAGGACAGTCTCAAATAAATACAGAAAACATCTAAACTAATCTTTACAATATTCCTGACTATATCTCAAAGAATTACTATACCCTAGAAACTTACTATTACAGCAAGGCAAGTGTGGTGAATGGATCTTCTAGCTCATGTTACTGTCAGGTCAAAGACAAATACAGAATGCACAGTCTCTCTCTCTCAGAGAGTTCTTAAATTAATGTCAACTATTACTGCTGGGATACTTGCAGCATGACATCACTTTTTGTCATCTGACTTCAGTTCCCAGACCTAACAACAATTGCTAGAAACTGCTAGCATTTAGCATCTCCCTGTGAAAATACATATCCTTCAGATGTTTGCAACTGCTGGAAGACATAAAACAATAAACACTTACAAAACAATGCAGAAGGCTCCCTAGTTTAAGACATCCTTTGTCCTTGCTGCATTGAAACCATCTATTTTGTTAAGAGGTTATAAAAAAATTAAATTTCAACTATTTTCCTGAAGTTTTGCAAGCTAAGCTTTTATGTTCCAGTTTGCACTGTTAAAAATATATACATTGACATAGCTACAATAGTGCATATACATTTCTGTTCTCTTCCAGTAGGGTACACTGTGGATACATCTTTAAGCTCAGTTCTCTATAAACCCTTTTTGCACATACTTCTGTACCAGCAGTTTGATATACACATAACATGCAGTTTTAATACATTTGTAACACAAACATATGACTCATATTGATATTCACACCTGACAAATAATTATTTACAAAATTCCAGATAGCTGGACTGGCAGTGTCTCCTTCTGTCACACTTCTATATAAATCATATTAATATTCACAAATGCCATATAATTATTTACAAAATTCCAGCGAACTAGGCTGGCAATATTTCCTTTAGTGACACTCCACATTATCGAGCCTCATGTCAATGAAATGAAGGTCCTGATTCTCCGTAGCAACAGTAGTGAATGAAATAGAAATGCTGTACATGTACAGGTCACTAGGTGGCACTCTAGTAGATGTGGGCAAGCTGTGGGTGTTCCCTTGTCTACAATGTAGTGTGATCTTAGAGTTAATATATTTAATCTGTAGGAGGTGTGGGGGAGTGTAGGGGAGCGCAGTCCCACTCCAAAAATGTAGGATGGGATAATGTAGGTTTCTGGTGTTTTGGGGGCATGGATATGTTGTAGGTGGAGCTTGTACAGTTTTGTGTTTTAGTCCTGGAGATGTGTTTGAGGAAGTGTGGTTTGATAATGTGGTGTTTCTCTGTTCTGCAATTTTGAAGCATTAGCCTCGATGAAATGTGATTCGATGTTCTGGAAATTCGATTTTATAAGGTAGACCCATATATATATATATATATATATATATATATATATATATATATATATATATATATCTACCTGATAATGCCGAAATCTGGAAATGCTGACGACGAGAACACTGACACCGGAAGATCGACAACGGAGATGACTGATAGTTGAAAATCCCGACGCTGACAACACCAACATGTCAGTTGAGTGCTAGTGTGTAAGTATGTGGTAGTGACGGACAGCAGGGTTAGGGTGCAGGTAAGGTAAGTGTGTGATAGTGACGGGTTTTATGGTTAGAGTGCAAGTAAGGTAAGTGTGCGATAGTGATGGACTTTAGGGTTAGGGGTGGGTTAGGGCATGGGTTAGGTGAGTGTGCAATAGTGACGGACCTTAGGGTTAGGGTTTGGGTTAAGGTTAGTACATAGATAGTTGTGTTTGTAAGGTTTAGTGTAGGTCTGTAAGGTTTTTGGTGTGCTTGTGTTGTGTGTGTGCTTTTTGGACAGGGGATTTGTTTTGTTTGTTGACTGTCGGGATTGTGGTTTCTCGGGCATGTGAAGTTTCATGTTTTTGAACTTTCGGTTTTGTGGTGTTGGTGATTTCGTTGTCGGTGTTTTTGCATGTCGGTGTTTTCAGTTAGACCCATATATATATATATATATATATATATATATATATATATATATATATATATATATATATATATATATATATAGGTTCATAGGTGTTTACTGGGCTAACAACCACAAGGCCCTTTTTAAGCCTAGCCATGTATCCCAAATCTCTTACAAGTTCTGATACCCTTAATAAGTGTAAGCATGGGCCTGGGAATGAACCATTTACAGGTTACCTGTTTGCATTAGAGACATAGGTGCCAAACCAGGGATGAATTATCCAGTTATCCAAGTTGCACTTTAATTGGGTTAGGGAGGAACTCTGCTTCACATGGCTGGGGAGCCTGTTCCATAGATGGGGTAGTGTCTGGGAGACATACGTATCTCTCCAGCAGGTCCTGTTTATATCACAGACAAGGTTTAAGTCTTTAGAATGGGTAATTCTGGTACTATTTGTTTTATGGATATGCAGGAGGTCCATCAGAGTGCAGTCTGATAATACCCTGTATGCCATGCATAGATCATCACTCAAAAGCTTGTAAGAGACAGAGTACAGGGAGAGGGCATTGAGGCAGTCTGCATAGGACATATTACTTATGCCCTGTATTCTTTTAGTGAGTAACTTCTGTGGACGTTCCAGTTGTTGGATATGCCTGGCTGGGTACATACCAAAGAGTACATTGTACTCAATGATAGATCTGATGAATGCCGAATACAGTGGAACAATGACTTCCTTGGACTTAGATGCCATACCTTTGTTTATACGTTTGCGTAACATAGAATGATTTCCTCACCACTCTAGACACGTGATTGTCAAAGGCTAGATTATGATATATATATATATATATATATATATATATATATATATATATATATATATATATCTATGTAGGTTTACTATCGTATACCTGAAACTGCATCGATCGACTGATCAAATTGTCAACCTGAAATGCTGACTGTGGAAATCAATAGAGCAGCCAAATCATAACTGAATACATCCACACCTGTAGTTCAATGTATTCGACATAGCAGAAGGTGACATCAGTCACCCATGCTATGCATCCTAGCATACCATTACACTCTAAAGTGAACGGTAAATACACTTAACTATTTTGCAGGGTGGCAAGCCCCCTGTGCCTCTCACACCCCCTACAAATTATATATACCTACACTGAGATTGCAATCCACTGAGGAAATGGGTTAATTCCCTGTTCCTCACTGTACCATGATCTCCGCTCAGAACGCCGAACTCAGATAATCAAAGTACACTGCCCATTCACTGTAGTGTATTTGATGTTACCTGGCTCGCATTCTGCCTCCTGGAAAGCTATGTTTTGACTATCCCAGGCTTGATTGTCTGCCGTTCAAACATCCGATAGTAAACCCATATATATATATATATATATATATATATATATATATATATATATATATATATATATAAATAATGCTATAAATGAGATTAATTTCTTAAGGAATTGTAAAATAGTTTCATGAGTACAGTAGAAGAATGAACATTTTCATATTTATATTAGATATATACTGTACTTTCAGAAGGGAGAGACTAAGAGGCATGATTTGTATTTTATTTTCATTTTTGTTAAGGGTAGAACACTGATCTAAATTGAATCTTTTTAGTTTCAGCCTAGAAAGATGAGAAATTATAACAAAAATGACTATTGTATAATGTATTAAAATTAATTGATTAGTTTTATTGACATATATATATGTGTGTGTGTGTGTGTGTGTGTGTGTGTGTGTGTGTGTGTGTGTGTGTGTGTGTGTGTGTGTGTGTGTATGTGTGCCTGTGTGCCTGTGTGCCTGTGTGTGTGTGTGTGTGTGTGTGTGTGTGTGTGTGTGTGTGTGTGTGTGTGTGTGTGTGTGTATAAAATTCAAAGGCTATAAATGAGATTAATTTTAGAAGACATAGACTTGCCAAACCATGATCCTGAATACATTACAACAGTAGACTACATGCTAGGTATGCTGTAGAAAAGTGTGCATGTATGGTGGGGGGGTGCTTTCAAAGAGTCACAAAACGTAAAACCACAATAGTGAAAATGATGTGGCCTGAACTATTAAATCACATTTTAAACCTATTCCTCCATTTTGTGGAGTGTAACGGGGTGCTTCTATTGCACATACGCTCAGCTTAGTATACAACCCCCAAAGTCATAGCATCTTGTTGTAGATCAAATATCTCTTTCTGGGTCTTATCTCCCAGTATGTTTACTAACTGTCAGAGCACTACAGCAGGTCTTCAACTCTTACTAGGGATATTCAGACGGGCTATCATCCAGGCAGCCATGAAAGGAGTTCATATCCCCACCACTTCACATCCCATGCCACAACTGTCTTACCCCAATTGTCTGAGGGTTGGGTTTTACCTCCCCATACTGGAGCTATTCATGCTAATAAATAAATTCTAGTTGTCCATAGGCAGTGGAATTACCCAAAGGCCAAAGCACACTGCATTGGAGCAAGAGAAGAGATTTTTTCATTAATTAGTCTAGCCCCACCCTTTACAGATCCTATGTACATGCTACCAAAGTGGGAGTGACAAATACTAGCCATGTGGTGCATAAACGTAACTGCTCATGCACTCATTTCTTACTACAGTGCTATGCTCAGCTTGTTGCATGCCAAGCACATGCCATGATATTTTGTGTTACTGCACCAAGCTCTGCATCCTTTAGGGGCCATTTCAGGCAGTAATGAGCCAATCCAAGTTCTTTCCCCAAAACAGATACACTAGTACTGCCTGCTCACTCCACCTCCCCTTGCTGATGCATCCTGTGCTGGGAACAGCATCCAAATTTGAGTAATTTTGTTTGTGGTCAGGGCTTTACTTCTCTGAACCATGGAACCACCTTCTGTAAGTTGAGTTATACTTTGTATTGAGACATGACATAAAAGTAGTCTGCTTCAAATTTATAAGAACAGAGTCACAAACCAGAGTAACAATAACATTTTGGTACTGATGAAGGAATGTTTTCAGTGTCTTCTTGTAAAAATAGCATTCATACTCTTCTATAAATTTAGATTTAATGCAGTTTTAACTGGTAGGATTTTAGCTACCTCAATTTCCCTCTATAGACTTTTTTTAACTTTTTGTGTTTAACTGTTTCATTTTTTTAAGCCAAATACATGCATATGCCCCAAGTATCATCAGAAATGATCTTTTTCAAGCATTGTTCTACTGAGGACAAATAGGATGTATTAAAACAAGCAAGGGGATACCAACTTTTGAATACAGTTGAACAAACTCATCAGGTTAATCCAAATACACATCTGTCCAACAACACTGCTCATACATTTCTTTTTTGAAAACTATTATTTGCACTCTGTAAGCCAAAGAAAAGCAATCTCTGATGCCATTCATAGAGCAGGCAGACTATGAAAGGCATAATTTTATTTAGGATAATAATCTACAATGGAGTAAAAACTGCTAGTAATTGCCAATCTTATGAAAAATATGAGCCTATTACCACAACTACATTGACATGGGTTATATATTTATGTTTGAAGTAGCAGGGAGCACCGTGTTAATTGTTGTCATCATGCATTCTCACCTTCATTACCAACACCATCCTTCTCAAGTAGAGTTTGTGATAACAAGCTTGCATATTGCAAAGCAATACAAATAATCCATTGGATTCAGAAGGTTTACCGTGCTGTGAAAAGCCTTAATTCCTAAAGCTTTACAGCGTATTATGTCCTAGTGATTCACAGGCCACTCTCTTGCTCTGATCATAGTGCAGTTAAAGGTCTTACTGCCAAAAGCTACCTGAAAATGCAACAGTTCAGTGGTGTGGCAAATGCTAGCACTAGAGTAACATGTATGAGTCTATATCATGTCAGCGAAACGGCATTACAGCGAATGCTGTTTCACCAACACATATAAACCAAAATCGGAAAAGAGCGAAAGCTCAGGTCAGTGATTTCTTTCCCAGGAAAAGAAATCACTTGGCCTGAGCCGTGGCATTGCCCTTTACCTGACTGTAGTGCGATCTCGGAGTTGGTATATTTAGTTAGGAGGGATGGGGGGCACAGCTCCCCCATATTAGGGGGTGTGGGGAGTCAAAGCCCACCACTTTGTAATGTTTTAATGTTGTGTTTTGTTGGTTCACCGATTTTTTTCTATGGGAAAAAAATTGGTGAACTGGGGTTTCACTCTTTTAAGATTTCCGTCTATATGTGTCAGCGAAATGGCATTCGCTGTAATGCCATTTCGCTGACATAATATAGACCCACATGTATCGTGATTCAGAGTATTAACTCTACTGAATTATTTTCCTTACCAGGAGGAAAAAGTATGTGCCATCTTTTGATGGCTTACACTCATTTAGTCCAATAGACTGGTCATGGTTTTTATGGGGAATTCAGATAGCTACAGCTGAACTGTTCATGTGTTTTTTATTTGCCTGTGTGCCTGTTGTATGTATGTAGACATGTGTGTGTATTTGTCTTTAGGTCCAGAAATGTGGCTGCAGTGATGCAAGGATGCATACATGTGTGTGTGTGTGTGTGTGTGTGTGTGTGTGTGTGTGTGTGTGTGTGTGTGTGTGTGTGTGTGAGTGCACACATGTTTATCTGTTTGCATGTCTTGGTAGTTGCCCTGCAGAGGTAAATATAGTGAATCCATCCTGAAATGTATGTGAGTTTGTGTGTGTGTGTGTGTGTGTGTGTGTGTGTGTGTGTGTGTGTGTGTGTGTGTGTGTGTGTGTGTGTGTGTGTGTGTGTGTGTGTTTGTGTGTGCGCACATGCGTGCGTGTTCATGCACATGCATGTGTGTTGGGAGGTCACTGTGCAAACACAATAAGAGGTCTTGCTGGCAGGAGAAACACTTGAGCAGTGAAGTGTGAGACAGCAGTGTTTTATTCAGATACATGACAATTGGCAGCTAATGAGGTGTTCCATAATGTAGCTTTACCTTGTATTTGAATTGTGGATTACTATTGCCATGTTAATTGGCTGATCTGCAGTAGCTAATTAGCTTTGGCAGTGATAATCTCTCTGAATCCTAGGAAATCATTATAATAGTACAAAAGTTCTTCTGTAATACATCTGAACTGATGCCATTGTGTTTTAGTCATAAATATCCGAGAAACACACATTTCAGCTTACTGCAAATGATTATTTAAAACCAAAGCATTTTAAAAATTGATCTACAGACAGAGTCAGTCCTTTAGCCTTTCATTTGATGCATGGAGGTACTGTGTCTTTATACTCATCACTTCAGTGTTTATGACCATACTCCCCACTGAGGAATGACATGGGAAAACTGTTTTATCAAGACTTTCATAATTACTAGTCAAACCAATGGGTGTTTGAGAACCTTAGGTCTTTTGGCTTCAGTTTAATCACTGTTCTGTTTATGAACATCTTAAAAGTCCTGCACTCAGTGAGTAAAACACCAGATCAGTAAATGCTGCTATTAAATATCAGTAACAGCTCCAAAATGAACATAAGATCAGCTCCAAAATTAACACAGGAACTTTATACTCAATAGACTGCACGCATACTGTAGATAATATTGGATGACTGTGACCTGACTTTTTACATTTATCCTTGCCTGTGAACTATATAGCCTATCCGAAAGTACATATCTCGCTGTTATCCCCTGCTGTTTACATTTTTAGGAATGTGATGGCATAAATCACTTACAAGATCTTCAAAGAGTGCTATTAGCTTTTGTGGTCAGATAAATCTGACAGATGATTTGTAAGCCTTAGTTTTACAGTCCCCTGTGAACATGCTTAAGGTCAGGCATTTGGGAAAAGATCTTATTTCACGTCATTGCATTTGCATGCCACACACACAGCATCATCTCAGATTTAATGGGACATTTGATTGATTATAGAGTAGCCACCTTACTGAATTTCTCTTCTGTAGTCAGTGGTACTTTAAATGTGAGTCCTTTAAAAACCTCAAATCATTGAGTCAAGTGTCAGATATATCCCTGAAAAAGTAGCAATTTATTTTATAGAAGTTTTGCTAAACAAGGTCAGTTTCTTTTATTTTTGATTGCATGTATCTGTCTTGGTATACAGTGGGCCTGTGCATCACTGATTACTTTTATTATTGGCCATCCTGATATCCTGCTGTAAACGGGGTATAAGTCACTCAGACCTCAGTGTAAAGATGGCAAGGTGACTTGGCCATAAAGATACATCCACATCAGATGAAGCAACTTAGCTGACCTTTTTAAAAAAAAAAAATCCGTGATTAATTATTTTTATTCAAGTGCCTTATTTATTTATTTATTTATTTGTTTGTTTGTTTATTTATTTATTTAGTGACTGACATTTGATTACAGGGAACACCCCTGGGTAAGAGCCCATTTTCATCAGAGGCCTGTGGAGAAAAGCTCTAATATGTTACAAAACATTTTAAGAACAATAATTTTACAGTCTTTAAAAATAATTAAAAAAATCTGCTTTATAAATATTGATACAAAATTATACATAATATGAAAACATTGGCTAAGAATAGATTCAAGTTATATGGCAATGATTTATTATTTAGAGAAATTTTAGCCAGTTTAAACAGAAATTAAAGGTAAATCACTGTGATACAAACAGGAATTGCAATATGAAGTGAGTGAAAAGCAGGCTTATGATATATTTAGAGAGAAAACAAGGGAGATAAATTAATAGAAGTAAGGAATTGACTGAAGAAAGGAGAGTAGGAGGTGTAATGTATGATGGGTATTTGTTCACACTTTGGGGCATAGTTTATCCTGGTGTTGAGCAAGAACAGAGACAGCTTTTGGCTAGGAAGTCTTTCAGAGTGGTTTTGAAGGATGGGAGGGATGGTACTGACCTTATGGACACAGATAAGGAGATCTTAGCCTTAGTAACATGGTATGAGTACAGGCAATGCCTGTCAGATTGGATAGGTTTGTGGACAGACAGGAGATTTTGGTCATTGTATTGTAATGACTAGCTGGGAACATAGTTGTATAGACAAGCAGATAGATGCTGGATAATTTTACAGGTGGTAGGAAACTGCGCATATATTAGTTGGTGGGGTAGTTCTAACCAATTTAGGCTTTTAGTGCTATGCAATGGTGGGATCTGAAAATTCTTTTACCTACTCTTTTCTGAATTATGTCTGCTGAGTTATTTCTTTTCAATTTCTGTTTTTCTTTTCTGGTTCTGTGATTCTACTGGAAGCACATTTATTTTGATATGAATGACTTAAATATGTGCCTACATGTATGTAATAATAGCTTATTCTATGTTCCCCTTCACTTATTCAGAGGAGACCTGTGCCTTGTCTTGCCTCCTGTGCAATTAGGGACCCAGTGGTTCTGTATCTTTTGTACCTTCACAAGTCAAACAGTCCCAAAACTACCAGTGCTGTGGATTTAAATCTTCTTCAGCGATCACCAAAATACAGTGGGAGGCAGATTCATTATTCAGTACTGCTCCAACCTTTGGAAAAGCCCCCTCTGTAAATCAAGCATAGTGAGACACTATCTTCCTTCAAATAGGACCTGAATAATCAGATGGGTATTCATAAATGTCACCCAGCTTTGAATGTCTCAGTCCTCCGTGATAGAGGAGGTATAGTCTGATGTGGAGAATGGCAAATGATAATGGTTGCAAGTCTGAGGTACTGCATGTGATTTTTATTCCTAACCAATTCATTAGCAAGCAATACATATCTTATTTTGTGATACATTAAGTTATATTTTAGAAGTAGGAGGGTGTAAAGGAGGCCCCTGGGTGGGGATTATTACAAAATATCCTCACTAACCTTGAGGAAAGTGCCAGCACTACAAAGACTGGGGCTTTTGCTGGTCATGATTTCATTATTGTGTGTGCTGTATGTCCATGTATATGAATGTGCTTGTGTGTGTGTGTGTGTGTGTGTGTGTGTGTGTGTGTGTGTGTGTGTGTGTGTGTGTGTGTGTGTGTGACATACCTCTCAACTGTCCAGATTTTCACAGACTGTCCAGACTTTTGCCTCAAATTTCTGGTGTGTTCCTTAAAAAAATGTGTGTGTTCTGGCAAATCAATGAGGATTGAAGTCACTACATAATGACATACATTTGAGTTTCAGACTATGTATTGATCAGAAAATGCATGCTAATAGAAATCCTGTTATTCTGGCAACTTTTTAAGCTTATAAGAGTCCTGTTTGAATTTTGTCCTTATTTATAGGCCTTTGTTCCCTTGTTATTCTAGGCTTTGTCCAGATTTCTTGCTTTGAGAGGTTGACAGGTATAGTGTGCGTGTATGTATGTGTATTTCTAATGTGTGTGTGTGTGTTTGGTGTGCATGAAGAGTATGTGCTTTTGTGTTTTGTTTGTGTTTGTGTTTGTGTGTGTGTGTGTGTGTGTGTGTGTGTGTGTGTGTGTGTGCTTACATCTCAACAGCTAACTACAAAATGGCAGTCACTGCCGCACGTGCTCAGTATTTATACTCTAGTTCAAGCACTTGGATAGCTTCTTAAAGGTATATACACATATATTGATCTACATTCTCCCTCTTAAAAGACTGCCCTTTGAAAATACAATATTAGAGTCAGGCATTCATTACTAAATACATTAGAAACAAAACACAGTGTTCATGTCCAAGTTGCTTCATATCTGCTACAGGGATTAGAGATTCGGCCATATCTCGTGACATAACATTTGGGACTAGATTTAGCAACACGGACGGTATGCAGTGCACAGCTCATATCAGCAACTTTTGGATTCATCACAGGAACAGGAATGTCTTCTGGAACTTCCTCTGGAATTGAAACACCGGATAACTCACTCTGAGATAAAGAGTCTCTCTCGCAGGCTATATGCTGCTGTAAAGGCTCGTTCTCAAATGTTTCTGATTCCACCCAAAAGTTGCTCCTTCTGATTCTATGATGTACGATCTCGACTCTGGACCAATATTCTTCATGACACCAATCCGATCATAACCTTTGGATGTCTGTATCCTACCACGTCTCCCCTCTCGCAATGGATTGAGTGGTTTACTGGTCTTATTGTAGTAGGACTTCTGGGATAGGCACTCCTTCAACAGATTGGCTTTTACTGATCTGTTGTTCTTGACATATGGAACCAACAATTTACTGACTGGTAATGTGGTTCTGGTTTGTCCCGACAGAAGTGTCTGAGCAGGTGAACCAAGATGTTTATCACGAGGAACATTTCTGAGATTCAAGAGATTCAAGAAAACATCACTACTGTCTTGTTTAGACTTCTCAAGTAACTGTTTGCACTTTGCACTGTGCATTCTGCCAAACCATCTGATTGTGGGTACCCTGGACTACTTGTGACATGAGTAAAGCCTCATTCTTCAGCAAATATTTTGAACAGTTGGCTTGTAAACTGTATGCCATTATCAGAAATAACTCTGTGCAGATTTCCATGATCATCAAAATTATGCTTCATCTTAGTAATGACAGTACTAGGTGGTAGGTTAGGAAGTAAGTCAATCTCAAACCAACTGGAGTAAGAGTCTAGCAACACCAAATAATGTTGACCATTCCACTTGAAGATATTGGTGGTTACTGTTGACCAAAGTAGTTCCAGAATTTGATTAAGCTGAAGTGGTTCCTTCTGTTGATGTGGCTTAGTACTATTACATACTGAACAAGATGAAAGTGCTCTCTCAATGTCTTGTGATATAGAAGGCCAAAATACTAGTTCTCTCACCCTTCTTTTGGTAGATTTGGTTCCTGGGTGACCACGATGCAAGATAGCAATGTACTCAGGTTGCAAGAACTTTGGAACAATTACTTTTGGACCTTTTATTATGATACCTTTGACAGACAAAACCTCATCTCTGTATGGAAAATAAGGATGCATTTCTTGAGGTAAACTAAATTGCTATGATGGCCATCCTTGATTGATAAAGTGATTGAGCTTTTGTAAAACTGGATCTGTGGCTGTGTGTTCTGTCAGCTCATCAAGATGTGTGGAAGAAACATTTCTCACTTCCATAACTTCAAAATCATCAATCAGTTGAGGACCTTGATTATCATTCTGTTCAGTGGTATTTCTGGGTGATCTGGATAATGTATCAGCAAGATAAAGAAGTTTGCCTTTTTTTAGACAAGTTTGAAACTGTAATTTTGCAATCTCAGCATTATACATCACAGTCTGGCTGGAGCTGAATGCATTGGCTTTCTCAGGATTGTGACTAATGTTTGGTGGTCTGTTTTGATCTGGACAGATCTACCATAAACATAACCACTGAACTTCGAAAATGCAAACACAATTGCCAAAAGCTCTTTCTCAATCTGGGCACACTGGTGTTCAGTTTGGGTAAGAGTTCTGAATGCATAAGCAATAGGTTGATCCTCTTGAAGAATGACTGCACCAAGTCAAAATTTCAAAACATCACAGGAAAGTGTAACTAGTTTGTGAACATCACCGTATCTGAGAGTTGGTTGACTAGCATTCTCTGTTTCAGGACATCAAATGCTCTTTGGTGTTGCTCTAACCAAGACCAGGATACATCTTTATTGTGTCAGCTCTCTGAGTGGTGCTGAAAGTTGGCTCAAGTCTGGAATGAACTTGCCTAGGTAGATGAGCATGACAAAAAACATTGTAGGGCTTGAGCATTGTCTGTAGCTGGCATCTCAAGAATGGCTGTTTGCTTTGAGGGTTCTGGTCGTAGGCTTGTATTAGTAAATAAATAACCAACATAAGGAATTTCTTATAGCCTAAACTTGCATTTCTGTGCACTGAGCTTAAGATTCACTTGATGTGCCCTTTCTAGAACTTTCCTGAGGTTTCTGTCATGTTCTGCTTCATCATGACCTCCTACTAGGATGTCGTCTACTATAATAGCACAAGGATACCCAGAAAAAATTTGCTCCATTGCACGCAGAAAGACTTCACTTGCAGAATGTATCCCAAATGGCATTCCCAAAAATCTGTACCTGGCAAACAGAGTACTGAAAGGAATGAGCAATGAGGAGTTTTTAACAAGCTGAATTTGCCAAAATGAACTCTTCCCATCTAAGACAGAAAAAATAGTGGCATTTGGCATCAAGGCCGCAACTTCTTCGACTGTTGGCATTGGATGATGAGGTCTTTTTAGTGCTTTATTCAAATCTCATGGATCAATACATATTCAGATGTTATCTGAGCTTTTCTTATGAGCTACTACCATGGAAGATACCCATTGAGTTGGAGTTTCCACTGGACAAATTACACCTCGTCACACCATTCAATCTAACTCAGGTTTGACTCTGTCCTGCATGGCTATTGGAACTTTACGTGCTGGCCTAATAATTGGACTAACCTCTGTGTCTAACTTCATGGAGTACAAAACTGGATGTTTGCCTATTTTTTCTTTGAAAAGATCAGCATAGGTAGAAAGAATGTGCTGGGCAAAATTAGAGTAGTGGTCTTTTAAGCTAACATGATGGACTTCCTTATTAAATGAAAGCAATCCCATTTCAAGCAGTCTCTGAGCCCTAATAATGACTGAATGTGCCTCTTGACCACATAAAATAATAAGTCATAGCTTCTTCCACTCTGCTGGAAAGCACTACTGAGCCTTAATTTTGAATTTCTTCACCTCCATAAGCAACAAGTTTTGCACACCTTGTCAATCAAGCCTTTCACTTTTACACACTTTAGCAAACATTGCACCTATAACCTGTGTCACCTTTGAGCTCTGTGGATTTGCCATTTATCTGAACAGTACAAAATGCTTCATTTTTTGCCCTTAAATCTAATACACTGACCGTTTTATGAAGCAGTGACACACCATCAACATAAAGAGTAGGCTTGTCACAGTCTAACTGATTAATTTCTTAAAATGTTCCCTTTTAATAAAATACTGTGGGCCTTTTGATTTACAAAATCTTTTGAAATTATTCCATTTATTGCATTTGTGGCATTGTTGACCAAAAGCTAAACATTTCTCCCTCTTAGATTCATGACTTTCTCCACAATTATGACAGTTGGCAATGAAACTTGGTTGGGACCCATGCTTTGAGTTGGCTGACTCACTCATGCTTCACTGAGACTGTGCAAAGTCTGGAATTTGTTAGAAAGTTCTGGGGTTTACCAGTAGGTGCTGTAGGGGTTACAGCTGCCATGCATGGGCCTGTTTCTTTTAACCACATGCTGCATACTATCTATATGACCTTTGTCACTGTGGCTTCTAAAGCTGCTCTCATTTGTAAGCATATTTGTGTGCTTTTCTGTGAGCTTGTATATGACAAATCTCAATGGCCTTACTCAAAGTTAAATCACTGTCATGAAGCAAAATCTTTCTCACAGCATCATCTTTAATACCACACACAAGTCTGTCCTTTATCATCTCACCCCTTAAGTCATCAAATCTGTATGTTTTAGCCTTATTTCTCAGGTCAGTTATATATGCTGCAAAAGTTTCACCAGGCTTTTGATCCCTTGTGTAAAATAAGTGCCTTTCCATTGTAACATTTGTCTGGGGGTTACACATTTCTCTAAATTTATGTTTTAAGCACTCTGGATCCTCCCTTGACTCAGCTGGTACAACAATATGATGGTTTTTCCCCTCTCCAGTATAAATAGCAGGTGCATACACAAATGAAGGTTCCCTTTCTATAGCTTCTGACCCAGATACATTAAGTAGAATAAATGCCTTTGTATGATCATCTTTATCAGGAAATATAGCCTGTATGAAAATATCGTACTCTTGCTCAAACACTCTCTAGTTCTCAGCAATATTACTGTCAAACACAAGTGCACTGGGTTTTCAAAATCTGTTTGCTATACCCACAAAGTGTACACAAATACACTGAAAATATGGCCCTGTAGTTATGTATGAACAAACTGTGCGTGAGCTAGTAACAATATTCAAATGCACAATAAACTCTTTGAAATACTTTGTGAAATATGCTCTGTAATAGCTGTACTTTATGAAATATGCCTTGTAATGGCTATACTTTGCGAAACAACTTTACTGTAACACTGCATAAACATGAACATTTTATACACTTCTGATAACTCGGATATCTTTCCTTAATAAGAAAAATACATATGCTTTGCGAAAATGCAGTTGTTTCCCTTTATTTTATTAGTTTTATGCAATTCAGACTTAATTTCAAGCATGTTCCGTAGTAATTTGAATATTTTATCAGTGTCATACATATCTGTTTATGCAAATGTTATTTAAAGAATTCTGTATGCCTTATTTCATATTACGCGAAAAAGAAATAGTGCTGAGCAAGTATAATACCTGAAATTCGTTTCTAACCTGTTTTATAAATTATGCACATTTTTGTGATGGTCTACTGCTGTATATTCCACCAGCATTTGGATAAGTGCCTTAAATCATTTTCACCAAGCCATTTTAAACTTCATGCCCCTTTGGTATGCAGGTTCTGACTTCAGGCCCTTTTAGATATGCTGCTTCTGGTACCACGTCCTTTAGACATGCCGCTTCTGCCACCATGTCACTTGTTCGTCTCTAATACATATAACAAGAAGGCTTTGGGTTTTGTTCAGATGCTTTAATACATAAAAACACATCAGGATGGATAGCAGCATTTTTAAATATGAGTGAACTAGTTAACAAACAGTGCTTGCATACATAAATACATATATACATACATACATACATATATGCTTACATCTCAACAGCTAACTACAAAATAGCAGTCAGTCTCGCATGTACCCAGTATTTATACTCTAGTGCAAGCCCTTGGATAGTTTTTTAAAGGGATATACACACATATTGATCTACAGTTAGATTGTTTTTTATGTTTGGGATAGGCTTTGGGTTATAAATAGACAGAGGTGTTATGGCTGTATTTTGTACATTTTCATTGAATTGTTCATTTAGGAAAGTGGTTTTCAGTTGTGTTAATACCTGCCTACTTATTAATTTGTGTTGTTATATTGAGCTATCTCCAATTAAATGTTTTAGAAACAAGGACAGTTATTTCTATACAAGTCACGTCTGTATTAATATATGCCAAGTAAAGTGCATATGCTGTTTCATACCTCTCAACTGTACAGATTTTTGTAGACTGTCCATATTTTTGCCTCACATTTTTGGTGTGTTCCTCATAAAATCTGTAACTTTCTGGCAAATAGCTGAGGAAAGAAGTCATTAAATAATGACAAATATTTGAGTTTAAGGCTCCACACCCTTCAGAAAATTCATGCTAATACAAAATCTATTATTTTATCAAATTTCTAAGTTTGCAAGAGCAACATTTAAAATCTGTCCCTATTTGTTCCCCCATAATTTTAAGCTTTGTTCAGATTTTTTGCTCTAAGAGGTTGAGAGGAATGTGTTGTTTTCATTCATTGTATCCATATAAAGTGCTGCAGATGAACCTTGTAGAATAACAGGTATGCTATACATTTAAGAAGCATTTCCAAAATCTGTGTGTGCATATAAATGCCAAGCACATGTTAGCTTCAGTGCCATTTTGAAGGTGCAGCCAGAGTGTTAACATAAGTTCATAGGTAGGTACTAGGCTATTGGCCCTAGGACCTATATAAGCCCAGCCAAATGGTACCCTGGCTTTTGCCACCCAAGAAAATTATTTTCCTGTGCCCCCGTGTGCTGTGTCTTATAGGTTTATAGTAAGTACAAGGCTATCTGCCCTCAGGGGCCATTTTAAGCCTAGCCAATTTTCCTTGGTGAAAATCAAATCCTGTATCTTTTGTCTATGAGGTAAACACCTTAACCACCATGCCAACCTGCAACCTAAGTTAAAGTTACTTAACCTGATTTATGATGTGTTTGTATATAATAAAGCTGCTTGAACAAGAACCCATGATGCTCGCCTGTTTCATCCTGACCTGGTGAGTGACAGACCTTGTGTGTTACTCACTTCTTTATGTACATGATCACATTTCTCTTGGAAATTGCATAATGTGACTGGTTATTTCAACTCTTTATGTTCCAGAAGTAGATTGTATATTAAGATAGCAAAGGTACGCATGAACAAAGGATCATAGAACTTTACTAGGAAAGCAGTCACTGGGGCCATAATCCTAACTCTTAAACACCCTTAGGAAACCCTATTAATGCTTGGCTCCACTATCTAGGATGGCCATACAGATAATCCTTGGGTTGAATTTGTGGCTACCCATCAATTTATCTATGTTAGCTTTCAGGACTAACCTTAGGCCAATTGATCATATTTGGCCCAATGGGGCCGCACTCCCTCAGGGGTCCCCGCACTAGGCTGTGGCAGGATCATTATGTCTTATGTGGTCCACAAGACTTGCCTAAGAATCATGGCAGCAAAGTGCAATGCATTTACCTACCTATACCTTTGCTTCTGCTTTAGATATGACATCTAATCAGTGGAATGGACTACATTTCCTATAATTCATTGTAATTTTGGTTAGTGTAGTATTGTTAATACAGCAGTTTTGTGGAATGTATGTGATTCACAGTGTTAGATGCTCATTCTAAAATAGCAGATGTATGCAATTGATTTTGCTGAGTACTCAACAACAGGGATTTCAACCCAAAACTGTTAAATATTTGGTTTTGTGAATCATTCCAGATACTGTTGCAGAAGATAATAAGACCATGCTTAATATGAAGACTGAGAGTGGGACAGTGTTTTATTTTGTTTATTTTGCTGATGTGGGATATACAACTGTTTCTTAATGAACAGAACTATAAAATAACTGTGAAATAGCCTCAGGCAACATGAAAAAAATGATGATACTGTAATGCAAAGTAACTTCTAATCACCAAGACGTATGACAGAATGTACTAGTTCAAAAGAGGAACACTTGCTGCAGATGCAGATAAGAGCAAAATAATCTAAGACAATTTTAACACAAATTCTGTATGTTGAGTAGGGGGAGGAAGAGGTGGTTAAAATTATTCTACTTGGTGAAAACAGGAAAGCAGTAACAGAAATAGTTCAACTCATAAAGGGACTGCAAGAATTTCATAGTTTCAGAATCAAATATAAATGGGATTTGGGGGCAGACAAATAAAAACTAAAAGATCGAAATTGGTTGGACTGGACTGGGGAACAGTTTTTGGAGAAAAGTGTGCTGAAGAAAGTGAAACAAATTGTGAGACTTTGGTGTACTCCCTCTACTTCCACATAGGTTTTCTTCAGGCACTTTGATTTCTTTCCACCTGATGGAACATTTTGCTTAGGTGTTGACATAGAGTTTCTCTGCATGTAATCTTTACTGTTGCCTTTGTGGCCTGAGCTGTGGCTGTAAGCGATCTGCAGCAAATAATTAAGTAAATAAAAATAAACTTTTAGAAATAGTTATACATGTGTTTTAAGTGTTGAGATGTATGAGCAATGTTGTGTCTAAGGAGAGATCTGAGATTATTATCATTACTGTTAATATTATTTTATTATTTTTAGTAGTAATCATTCTGAGGAAATTTAACAGTTTTATGACTGCAACAAGGTAGGAGAATTATCTTGGTGAGGGAGTTTAGTATTTTATAGACAAGGCCAGAGCACTTCTACGGGCTAGGCTTGTAAAGGCTCCAGGGCCATTAGCCTAGTACACACCTATGACCCTATGAACCTATAAAAGGTGCAGGAGGTGACTGTAACTTCAAGAAGGAAGAAAGGGTACTATGATATGAGGAAGTATAACTGTGATTAGAAATGTTCATGTTCTTTTTAGCCCCCTCTCTCCCCACAACCATCAAGCCTATACCTACTCACATGATCATACAAACATCCTGGTATCCCAGTGCATTGAGAGTATGGAGATGAAGTTGGGAACTGTGACAGGTCAAAATATGTTACCAGGTTTAATATTTTCAGTTTACCTTACTTCACAGTAGCATGGCCTTCTTTAGTGTTGTGTTTAAAAATTATATATAAGATAATAAATAAGGATATTATTTTTTAATATACAGTAATAGCATGCATTCCTGATACCTAATGAGACCAGAGGGTGACAGGAGTTTGGGGTGTTGTGGTCAGCTGGGGGACCATTCCAAAATGGTCTAAATTGGGCTCCACAGTTACTAAGGCTGGCCATGTTAGCTTTGAAGGTGACAATAATATTGTTGTGCTTCATATGTGGAAGAAGTTGCTTCCATAGGTGGTGAATATGCTGGAATATGAAACTATCTGCATGTAAAATTTTATTTAATTTATTGTTGATTAAGGTTTTCCCTGTGAGTGTTTGAAATGCCATTGGTCATAATAAGGTACAGTAGGTTAAACAGGGCTGGTTCCTTCATGGCATGGAGGCCTATATATAGGTCACTGTGAAGGTGCCAGTTGGCCACTGAATATAAGAGTAATTGAGCTAATCTGTTAAGGTATCTGAGAGTTTTCAAATCATTTATTTTTTTTTTAGTTAGAAACATCTCTGTTTTTTTTCCATTTGGGTAAGGTACAAATGGATGGGTGCTCTCACATTTATCTTGAGGCTAACTGCCTTCTTCCTCCTTGACAAAGGATGCAAAACCTGAGTATGGATATTGATAACATGTACATGGTCATTAGACTAATAAACGCCTTCCAAACACCACTGCAAAGACAGCTGAGAGCATATAAAAGCAGTAGCAAAACTTTAATTAAACAGGTAAGGGCTTTCACAGAGTCTCCTCTGCTTCTACAGACCAATCTAAAGTGAAAACATACAACTGCATTTAAAAATGCAAATCGTAGCCAATCATTTGTTAGAATAAGAATCACATGTCTAAAAGCTAATTAAGGCAGGAACAGTCCTTAACTCAAGTTGCAAGTCAAGCTCAAGTAGCGTTACCCATAAAAATGAAACATGCATCATCTTAAAGAAATATACATCATCTTAAAAAATAATATACATTCAATGCCATCACAAAGAATTTCTAACACATTCTAAGACAGAACATCACAGTTAAAATATGATATACCAAAACACAAAATCATCAGAAAACAATGTTTGCTTATACAATAAAAAGTCAAAGTAGCACTGTTGAAGTTACCATTAAATGCTGTCCACATAGAAATATATGCTTCGCTAGAGTTACAAGCAGCCCAACATATAGAAATATGTCTTGTCGACAAAGGAGGAGGCGTAGTCATGGAAATACATTTCTATCTTGAACAGATGCTATCTATGCTCATTGATGAGACCACCTATATCACATTGCGAAATTTAAAATAGATATGAGACCACCTATATCACATTGCAAAATTTAAAGTAGATATGAGACCACCTATATCACATTGTGAAATTTAAAATAGATATGAGACCACCTATATCACATTGCGAAATTTAAAGTAGATGACTTCATAAACAGAGCTCATTTCTTGATTTATGATTTATTGATGACAGGATTGATAGGGCAAGAGCTGTTTCATTATTTTACCATCGAGAGTCCTGTTATACCAATTGCGTATGGGCTACCTAAAGTCCATAAGAGCCCAGATAAAACTCCCATGAGACCCATCCTTTCCAGCAGAGGATGGGTCACTGAACCTCTGTCTATACACAAAGAGAACGCCATCAAACCTATCCTCAATTGTATTAAAACGGTGTTAAAGGACACTAAGAATTTTCTGGGATATTTATATTCCTGGGCTGAATCGGATCTCTGTAAAGATGGCTTTCTTTTTGTGACTCTTGATGTTACATCACTATTCACTTTAATTCCTAATGACATAGGGGTTGAGAACATTAGGGAGCATTTAACTTTAAATACAGATATGTCCATTAATAGGACTGAGCTAATATTCGCTCTTATTGAAATTATACTTGAAAGCAATATTTTTGCATTTGACAATTGTTACTATTTACAGAAAACTGGCATGGCCTTGGGCACTGCATGCTCAAACAGTTATGATAACTTGGTCCTTGCACACTGGGAGAATAACAAGGTCCTGAATGGGGATACCTTTGTGCCCTCTATCTGCTTCTGTAGGCATTTTGTGGATAATATTTTTATTATATGGAGACAAGGTGAAGATGAACTTAAAGCATTTATATCTTTTTTACATGGCATTACTGGTTTTCTTATGTTTAGCTGTACATTTTCAAGAGAAGCTATAGATTTTTTAGATGTCACTGTTAGTAGGAAAGATCTGTATAATTTAGTGACTTGCACCCACAAGAAACCGAGTAAGAAAAACACTTTGTTATCCAGGTCACATTACCCATAACATTTTGAAAGGACTGCTTCTTAGAAACATGAGATTACACAATAGAGATGAAGATGTGAGTATAGCTCTTGAACAGCTGAAGAAAGAGTTTATTGACAGAGGCTATAAGAAATCCGATATTGACAAGTGTGTCATTGAAACATTAGCCTTATTTTTCTAAGAATTCTGAGCAAAGATCTAATTATTCCCTGTCTATACATGACTATGGCAAGAAGAAACCTGTCCTTACTTATTCAAATGATGTCAAAATTTGCACCCGCGGTGGTGATGCTGTGGTAGCATTGTCGCCTCACAGTAAGATGCTGTCCAGTTCGATTCTCAGCTAGAGCGTCTTCTGCGTGGAGACATGCGTGAATGGGCGTACCTTCGTTGAAGGTTGTGCATCAAGGCTGGTAACTCGGCACATAAAAATCAACTACCAATCATTAGCAGACCAGAGTTCCACTGTGACAACCCCTAACCAGGAAAAGCCAAAAGACGCAACAACATTATCCAGAAAAATTTGCCTATCTTATTCCTGCTGTCTGACAGGTTGTTCATTCTCAACCTAGGTTTTATTTTAAAAATAACCTGTCCCTAAAAAGGCAATTGTGCTATAAGAATCATGTTGCCTTAGGTCCTGTTGCTTCAGATGGAAAATGGACATTTAGCCATAATTGCAAGGCTTGTAAGTTTATCCTTACATGCACTTCTTTTGAACATCATACCTCTGGAACCATCATTAATCTTGACTTTTATGCTGACTGCTGACACAGAGACCTGGTATATTATGCCACATGTTGCACTTGCAGTGCCTTTTATATAGGCAAAACCAATAGGTCCCTCAAGGATAGAATCTTTGAACATGTTAATGATATTGCAAAATGCAAAAGCATGAATGCTTCAGCTAAACACATTATGCTCAGTGGAACAAGACACTCTTAATTTTTTTGCTTTAGAGCTAATGAAGCACAATGCAAGGGAACTGGACATAAAGAATAAAACAGAAAATAGTGAACAAAAGTGGATACTGTTGCTGTAAGCAGATGTTGAACCAGGGCTGAATGAGAAAGTTTCACTCAAACCAGTACTTAAAATGAGATCTTTGCGCCATTGACTCTCATTCCTTAGTAGTTTTATGTTGAATTTTTGGTTTTTGTATTAATTAATATTTCTTGAAAAAGCTATAGCACTTGATCTACTTTCCTACATATATGTCTGATAGTAGTTTTGTTATTATCATTACGTCTACTTTTTACTGTTTCATGTATATTTTTAGATGTGGTAAGTTGCTTTTTATTCTTTAGATTTTTTTGGGATGCAGCACAGATTTAGGGTGTATGTGTGTGTGGCTGGGTGCCACGCTAATGACGTTAGGTGTGTAGTACTTTTTACTACTCATTTCTTTGGCTTCCTAATATGAGCTTAGAAAGGTACTTCATATTTTGTTCTAACCTTAATTGGCTATTATCAGTCACATGATTGTGATGTGTTTCACTCTGTGAAAGTGCTTATCTGTTTAATTAAAGTTTTGTTACTGTTTTTATACACTCTGAGCCATCTCTACAGCCATGTTTGGAAGGAGTTTTATTTCTTGATACATTTGTTGCTTTATACTCCAGTCCTAACTGACTGGTCTACTTTTTCATGTCATTAGACTAAAATTGCCTATATCTGCTAGATGCTGAAACTGGCATTGCATTCAATAATGCTTCTAAAAAGACAAGAATACAATGGAACAATGTGACTGAGAGAGGAACACAAAATAATGTAAAGGAAACAAATATTTGGAAGAGAGAATTATGACTATAAGGGAAAGGGGAATACGATCCATTGCATTTTAAGGCAGTTAGAATGAGTTTCAACCCCCACACACTTTTTTCTACATTTGAGAATTTTGAGACAGAATGCAGAAAACTAGAGGGGCATATTGTTATCTTTCAGAATTGCAAGGAAGTGTCAAGTCAGTGGATTTTAGTACTACTTTTCATAAAAAGACCTTGCATTGTATATTAATAGGTCTACTTCAACCCATCAAATTTACATCTGTTCGAATTTCACTTACCCGTGTCCACTTCTTTGAATCTTCATTAATATAAAAGCGTGGACTGACAAAATCCTTCTCTGTGGAAGGAACCACTTGACCACCATGGTGAACTTTGCCCTTTCTTCAATGTAGTGCGATTTTGGAGTTGATCTATTTAAGTAGGGTTGGTGTGGGGGAGGTCACCCCCCACTTTGGTGGGTTATGTTTTGGTCTGTTTTGGTATTTTCTCGTGGTGGCCAAGAGATTCCTTTCACAGGGAAAGGATTTCAGCAGTCCGTGCATTCAAATTAATGAAGATTCAGATAAGTGGACTTGGGTTAGTGAAATTCGAACAAATGTAAATTTATGGGTCAAAGTAGACCCATATTAATATGATTCATCCAAAGTGGAACATCACACATATTCCATTGTACTCTGCAAGTCTTTAAGAAGAGAAAGAGTTCCATTTGTAAGTCACAAACCTTATTTGTATATCAACAGATCCAAAAATGCATAAGTTGTATATGAACTATGAACCTATGAACCTATGAACCTATGAGTATCATCTTACAGCAGGGATCCTTTTCCTCTACCTATTGCCCAAGCAACGATAATCCCTGCTACAGCCCTGAATTTTCTAACTGTTTAAACTGTGATAAAAACAATGGCTTGTGTAAGCAGAAATGAGTATATGTCGATGAAAGTTATTCTAGATTTTAAGCTTCCTCTTGTCTGCATGGCTTATTGCTAGGATGGAGCCTTTAGAGATGAAATCATAACCTGTGTCTATTATTATGATGATTTGTCTATAATGAATTCAATAACTAAAAGAATGATTTTGCTCCCTTTAGGGTAGTGCAGTAGCAGGAAATTATGTGGCTATTGAGCATTATTTATTTATTTACTTTTTTATGTTCTGTATCACAGTAAGTTTATCATGCTGTATTCTTTTACATATTTTTTATATACTGTATTTTCTATATTTTGATAGCCTTAAGAGTGTTCTTACCAAATGGCTGTACTTTTACATTCTGAAGCTTATATTTAACACAGAGGGTTATGATGGATTCTCCGATTGTAACCAAGTTATAATTATTTATTTTATTTATTTATTTTACATCTGTTTACCTGGAAAGTCTGACTGTTCGCATGTCCTTTTTCAGCGGAGGCCCTGGGAGAAAAGATGCACATTGAAACAACATACAGTAATACAATATACCTGTTATACATAGCACAAAGAAAGTGAGGCAGGTTGGTTAAGAAGTAACAAAGTTATTATGTGTTCAAGACATGGATGCCAAAGAATTCACCTTGAGAGTGAAGTGATAGTACTCCAATTACTATTGAGAATGGGGGCTTGTCAAGGGCTTGCAGGTGTGACTCGTTAGCAGTAGTACATGAATAATTAAGTGGATAATATTACGATCACTTAGATATGCACTTAGAGAGGGTATGTCAGGAATAATGCACATAAAAAAGAAGTTTGAGATTATATTGACTTAATTAGGAGATAAAACATGATAAATTTCAGAATATTTCCTTGAGAGGTGCCTGTGAGTACAATGTGTGTGCAATTTATGTGGTGTACATGAAAATAAAACCCACAAACAATAAATGTCTAAATACATGTTAATCACAATGCCATCATGTATCAAAAGACAGTCACTGCTCACAAAGGAAAGGGAAGAACACACTCTTGTACCACATACATTCGTTCTTACTGTGACATGATATTTGAAGAGAAATACAGGCAAAGGAATCCGGACATGGAAAACATTACAATACAAAAAATAAGAAGACAAAGAGGAAAACCAGAAAAAGGAGATTAGTAATGGAGAAGTTAAAGAAATAGAATCTGAATTTATGGAGTACTTGCGAAGTGAAGGATTCACTGTAAAAATCTAATTCAGAAAGCACCACAACAGGATAGAGCAATGGACATCCAAATTAAGGGGAAAACAGTGGAACAGGAAGCAATTGGTCAGGTGCCATATGAAGATATTTTAGAGCCTTCCACAGGAAACCAGTATAAACATTCACTTAAAGCTGGACAGCAAGGGAAGGAACAAGAAACTGGAAACTCTGATGCAGTAGTGTTGAGGAGTGATAGGCCAGTAAGTTCCCATATGACAGAGCAGCGGATGGCAAAAGATGAAATTGAAGAGAATCTCCCTCAGAAAGATGCTACAGAACTTTCTATAGAATGCCCGCAGAAAATGGAAAAAAAGATATGTGCCCTCAGTTTTTTAAGAAAATGAGCTAAGAGAAGAGTTGCTTGATTTAATAGACATAGATAGATATATTAAGATCAATGAAAGAAACAGATTGCAGAAGGTCAATAAAACCCAAAAAGTCAGAAGTCTGATAAAAGAAATGAGCACAGTAATTAGGACTGTCCATAGAGATCCAGATGGTATAACAGAAGTAAACAGGATATATTATTGCGCAGCTAAATTAATAACTGATAATGTTCTACCACAAGAACATGGGGTAGTGAGGGAAAGGAAGGAGAAAAATCAAACCATCATGGAAGTATTGAATAGAGAAAACTATAAATCTATTAATATAAGAAGTGTCACTGTTAGAAGACTATAACATCAGGCTATAACATCTTAAGACTAGACAGAGATGTTAGAAAGGGAGGTGGAGTTGCAATTCTATTTAGAAACACACTCAACCTCCATCCTCTGCAAACCCCACTTCCCAAATTCCTAAATGCAGAAACATTAGGCTCAATTTTATCTCTAAAAAACAAAAAGATAATCAACATCCTATGCAGTTATATCCCTCCAGGAAATAACTCCCCAATAATAGAGGAAATCTTACAATGGGCTACAGCCAACCTGCCACAAGAAACTATCCTGTTAGGAGACCTAAACCTAGACTGGCTATCCTGCAATTCTAGCAATCCCACAAGCCATATTAACTTATTTGGATTCTCACAACTAATCCAAGAACCCACCAGAGTGGACAAAAAATCCTAGAAACAGTCAATTCTAGATTGGACTTTAGTAAACTTCCCCAAGCAGAATTATCACGTGGGCTGCCTACCTGATGCACTCAGAGATCACTGCCCCACTTTTCTTCTTCGTAAAAAGGTAAGCATACCCAAACCCATACCGTATAAGGAAACTAGAGATGAGCACAAGGTAAATACACAAATTCTTAACAGTACACAAATTCTTAACAGTATGTTACAACAATGTAATTGGCAACCGTTACATACTCTAGCACTAGACCAGGCAGTTAAACTTTCAATAGTACTTTTATGAATGTTCTTAATACAGTAGCTCCCATTATAAAACTTAGAACCAAAGTAAACTATGCCCCTTGGCTGACTAGGACCACAAAAGGCTTACTAAAAGCCAGATATAATGCCTGGAAGATCTGGAAAAAGAACAACACTGGCTTAAATAGGCAGAACTATCAACAACTTCATAATCAAGCCAAAAGACAAACAAAGCTAGATAAACAAAGCTACTTCCTAAATATCCAAAACAAACATTCCAAAAAACCCCAAAAGTTCTGGCAGGCTATCAATTCCCTTCTGAAACCTGGCAAAGCTATCACCCCAGCTCCCAACTCAAACACTAATAATGTCAGCATAGCTTCTCAATTCAATCATCACTTCATAGATTCTATTCTATCACTATCTACCCAGCTATCTAGCAATTACTCTCTATCCACCCCCACTAAGGATCACAATAATACACCATCATTTACTCTCTCACCCGTACCAACCCCCATAGTCAAAAAACTACTCTCAAAACTAAAACCTACGACTCTCGCAGCTGATGGCTTACCCACTAATTTCCTAAAACTAGCAACAGAATCCCTAGCCTAACCTGTCTCAATTCTGATTAACCGCTCCATACAAGAAGCTTACATCCCTCAGCTATGGAAAGTATCATATGTTGTCCCCCTACACAAAGGTAGCAACTCCTATGAGCTATCAATCTACCGCCCCATTGCTATCCTATCCCCCCTGTCCAAGCTCCTTGAAAAATGTATTCACACCCAAGTGATGCATTTCCTAACCTCACATAATCTCCTCTCCTCAACTCAGCATGGCTTCCGCCCAAACCATAGTACAACTACTGATCTTCTCTCTTTTACTAACCAGGTTAACCATCTTAGAAATAACAACAACTTTGTATCAGCCGTATTCTTAGATCTCTCTAAGGCATTTGACATGGTTTCACATAACCTACTTCTAGACACTCTATCGTCCATGTCCTTTGCCCCCTCCACAACTGCTTGGATCAAAAACTATCTTTCCGATAGGAAACAATCAGTCAAATGGCAAGGAGTATTATCATCTTTACTATCATCCACCATAGGTGTTCCACAAGGCTCAATACTGGGCCCATTAGTATTCACTATTTTCACCAACAGACTACACACCTCCACACTGCATGCATCACTTATACAGTACTCAGATGACTCCACCTTAATCTGCTCAGCCCCATCCCTAACCACTCTTCAAAACCTTACCCAGGAATCCTTCAGCTCCGTTGAAAAATGGATTACTGATATCCAACTGATTCTTAACCCCAACAAGACCAAATTACTCCTATTCACCCCTAACATATACAGATCCACACCTCTTTCCTTCACTATCACCTCCAAGAATGACACCACAGTTTCCCCCTCCCTCCATACTAAGCTCCTTGGCATTGAAATAGATAAAGATCTTCACTTTGATGTCCATATCTCACAAACCATTAAAAAAATACATAAAAAATTAGGAACCCTATACAAACACAAACACTTCCTATCAGACCAAGCATGGGTCACCCTAGCCCAAACCCACCTTCTGTCTACCCTAATGTATGCATCTCCAATCCTAACCCACATTAGGAGAACAGACATGAACAAACTAGAGTCATGTTACAATAAGATTGCTAAATTCGCCAATAACTCTGCTTTTAGAAATCATCATTGCCTTGTTCTAAAGGAGCTACAGTGGTTAGAACTTCCTTATTTAATTAGTTACCACCAACTAGTCCTCACTTATAACATCCTAAAGAATCCCCACAAGACTCCAGCCCTGAACCAACTACTGAACCAATACTAAGCAAACCGTCCACTCTGCTCATCCAACAAAACCCTTTTACGTATAACTAATGCCAACAACACTGCAGGAAAAGCTCTTTTCTCTCATACCATAGAAAAAATGTGGAATAACCTCCCCCAGAATATTTCCTCAGCACCATCTATCTCACTCTTCACAAAATCACTTAAATCATAACTCTTGCATTCCTGGCTCTGCCTTGCATCACATAAATGCTTTTCTGCTCTCCTAAAATACTTCCTACCTTCCTCTATACTCTGCTTACTGCCTCTATATTACAGTACTAAGAACTCCTCAAAACTGCCATACAGGGCCTACCTCTGTATACATTTAAACTTGCTTAGCACAAAATATTGTCAAGTTATACTGTCTTATGTGATGTCTCTGCTGACTGTATTGTTACGGTGGAGTTTTTTTTTCTCCCAAGGCATATAAAACTGCCATTCAGGGTCTAATATGTATAAATTAAGCTAGCTTGAACAAACCATTGTAAATGTGTTCTTCTTGTATGAAATATCTTGGATTGTAAAAATCCCACTGTACATATTGTTTAATTGTGGAGCTTTTCTCCCCAGGACTCCGCTGTAAATGGACCTCGTTCCAGTCGGACTTTCCCGGTCAACAAATGTAAAATAAAATAAATAAATAAATAATTATAGAAGAGGGAATAGATCAACAAAAATACTAACAAAGATAGGTGTGATAAAAGCAATGCTCAGTATTAGAACAGACCAGGATCGATCATGCACTATCGCAAATAACAAACTAAAAATTTCAGCACGGGTAGAAAAACTTAGGAGATAAATATAAAGGAAAAGTGCAAAATAAGCAATTTATTGATGACCCAAAATGGTTTTTATGGAGAATTGGGAAATAAGGTACAAGGAATTGAAAGACCTCCAAAAAAAGAAGAAATAGATATGTTTTGGAGAAGTATCTATGAAGATCCTGTGGAACATAACAAAGGTGATAAATGGATAGAAGAAGTACAAGAAAGAATAAGAATTTTTAAGGTACAGGATATGAAATGGGATGAAGTAACAGCTAGACAGAATGAAACAAAGTTAAGGAAAGCCTCTTATTGGAAAACCCCAGGCCCAGATGCAATACCTAACTTTTGGTTAAAAGTATTAGCATCTTTGCACTGAGATTTAGCCATAGGTAAGAACTATTTATATGCACTCCCTGAGCAGACACCAACCCTGGCTAACAACAGGAAAAACAATACTCCTACTTAAGAGTGAAATTGCAAACTATCCTAAAAATTATAGACCAATAACTTGTCTTCCGTCAACGTACAAACTATACATGGGAATTGATGCTGACAGAGTTTATAGTCATTTAGAATAAAACTAATTATGGCAGTAGAATAAAATGGCAGTAAAAGAAAGTCATATGGAACAAAGGATCATTTGCTGTTAAATAAAGTCATATTGGAGAACTGTAAAAAGGGGAAGAATCTGAGGCATGGATTGGCTACAAAAAAGCATTTAATAGTATCCCTCATTCATGGATAAAAAAGTGCTTAAAAATGTATAAGATACACCCTACACTGATTGATTACATTACAGTCTCCATGAAAGAGTGGAAGTCCACTTTGCAATTAAGCCATGATAAAGGACAAATTATTATCCCAGGGATAAAAATTCAAAGGGGGATATTCCAGGGTAACTCTGTCACCATTGCTATTCTGACTTGCCCTTAACCCATGGCTATAATTTGGCTCCTAGAAAATAATAAATTATAAAGACTTCTCATCTTCTCTTTGTTGATGTTTTAAAAATGTATAGCTCATCAGATGACAAACTGAAAGCACAACCGGAGGTTGTCAAAACTTTATCAGATGATATAAGAATGTAATTTGGTCTTGATAAATCTGCAAAATCAACCTTTAAAGCAGGAAAACTGCAGCACCAGCAAAACATCAGTTTGGGACAAGAATGTAATATAAAAGAACTTGAGCAAAAGGAAGTATATAAATATTTATTTTGGGGGTTGGGAGGGTGGCCTAATGGTTAAGGTATTTGCCTTACAAACACAAAGTGCAGGGTTTGAGTCTCACAAGTGATAATTGGCTAGGCTTAAAATGGCTCGCAAGGGCAGTTAGCTTAGTACTAACCTATGAACCTATTCGGGAATTGAGGAAGGATCAACAATAAAGCATGAACAAATGTGAATAAAACGTAGCAAGGAATACTTTAGAAGACTTAAATTAATCCTGAAAACAGTGTCGACATCTAGGAACAAAATCTAAGCTATAAACCAATTTGCTCTTCCTGTAATTTATGGTTTTAGAATGATTGACTGGCCCCAAAATGTGTTGGATAGATTAGATAGGAAAACAAGAAGGATGCTTCATGCTCACCAAACGATTTATAAAAATCAGTGCATACAAAGATTATATATTCCCCATTCCAAAGGAGGGATGGGCCTCCTTGAAATTGATTACATACATAGATCTGGAATCGTGGGACTCTATACACATCTGCTGATCTCACAAGACCCAACTGTAGTGAAGGTTTTAAAACATGAGGAGAATAAATGTAAGATGACTTCTCTGCTTAATCTAGCAGAAGCATATCGGTATCAAGCAAGAATGGAAATCAAACCAGAAGTAGATAAAAATCAGGCAGCAATTGAATGAGCGAAAAAAACAAAAGAAAGAATATAAGGTGAAGGACCAGATGAGAAGGCAAGAAATGTGGAAAATCATAAATATAGCTGCAAGTATAGAAAACATGTGGAAGAACCAAATGTTGATCAGGAATGAACACAGGAATGGCAAAGGAGAGGCAAATTCAAACCAAGAGATGAAAGATTAATATTGGTGGCCCAAGACAGTGAGCTATGTACATGCTGGCTTACAGAATTCATTGAGCACATGGGAAAAACAGACAAATATAGGTTTTATAAAACAGAATTGAAAACAGTCGCATACCTTGTTGCTGGTTATGACATACTAATGGCAGAAGGACTGTATACTGAAAGGCATTATAATGTGGCAAGACTGTTGCACTGACGATTGTGCAAAAATTATGGTATTGAAGTGGCTGAAAAACACTGGAAACATGAGTCACAACGCATCATAGAAAATGATGATGTTTATATCACATGGGGCCACCCATTACCAACAGTTCAAAAGACAAATGTTAGAAAACCAAGTATAGTGGTCCATGAAAAGAAGACAACAGTAGCATTGATCATTAAAATAACCACACCCAATGACTACAGTGTGCTGCATACAGAGAGATACAAAGTCATAAAATATCAGGATCTGCAGGCAGAAACGAGAGCAATGTGGAAGAAAGATACCCAGATAGTTCCAATAGCAGTAGGAACAATGGGTCTTATAAAAAAGAATCTACAGTCGTATTTAGATATGTTACCAATCCATGCAACCCCATACAAATTGCAGAAGGAGCCATTACTGGGCACATTGCAGGTGCTGCGAAGAGCACTTTTGTCTGACATCAAAGACTGAAAGAATACCAATTTCTTGAACTTTAATCGTACTTTGACTTAGGAATGGGTCCCATTCCCATCATGGTACTGGAAAACCAAAATATTTGGAGAAATTAAAAACAAGAATGACATGATTTCCTAGGTTAGCTGTTGCAAATATCATTCACTTATCAACTGTGAAATGGCAAAGGACAACTTTGAGTAAATAGGTATATTTCTCCATAAATGTAAAGGGTTAGAATGTCAGAACTTGAGTATGCGTGCTCTACTTGTTCTACCTCATAAATGCCTCTCTGTATGTTGCACATACTGTTAAATTTCTCATTGTTTCATATTAATGCCATGATTTCAAGCTTCAAGCCTAGAGAGGGTGATAGAGTTGGGAAATCATCACACATAGACATTTTTTTCTGTCCCCTCCCCCTTTTTTTGCTTCATCCCTAGCACAAAGCCTGACATTGCATGTCTGTGACTGTCAGCAGTCACTAGTAGACATTTAATTTGGAATGCCATCAGTAGTACACTTAATACTAATGCCAGGCCAGTTCACTTCTATCAGCATTCTGGATAAGTACTAAGTTCAGAAAATACACCTGACAGTTACCCTTCCTTGTGGCTCAAAGCAGTAATCCAACAAGCTTGGGGCAATAGCAGATATAATGCAGAGTTCAAATCCTAATTACAGATAGACAGATGGTCAGAATGAGAATTGTCATACACCTTTTTATTATAAATTGAACATGCAGGTTATGGTTCTTAATGGCGTGAGATGTAAGAATAGGGGCGTGAGCTTATGTAACAAGAAGCCCCATTCATGTGATGCACAGGTCAGGTTTCTGACTAGATATACTAGTGACAACAGTAAAATAATAGATATTATAAAGAAAAATTGGAATGTATTAACAGTTGATCCTTTGATATTGAATATAGTAGGCTCTGTTCCTAGGTTTACTTATAGGAACAGCAAAAATCTAAAAAGGATTTTATGTAATGAACGTACTTATATCCAACACAATATAGTTCGGACTAATAAACTAGGCACTTATGGTTGCAAGAAATGTAAGATGTGTAGATACATAGTCAATGAACAGTGTTTCAAACATCCCATCTTTGAATATGTTTTTAGACCAAAATTTTATGCAAACTGTAATGCAGAGAATCTTATTTATTTAGCGACTTGCACAAAATGTCCTGCATTTTATGTGGGACTTACCACAAGGAAACTGAAGAACAGAATTTATAATCATGTTTATGACATGAAGAGGTTAGACCAACGCAACGCCTTAGCAAAGCATGTTATTGATCGTGCAGATCATAGTTTTAGATTTAGGGTTTTGCAACTGGTAAACAAGACCGTTAGGGGGGTAATAATATGAATTATATTGAACATACTGAACTTTCATGGACTCTTAAGTTAAGAGCCCATATGGAGCCAGGTTTGAATCAATGCATAAGTATTAAGCCTGTATTAGAAGCCCGCAATTAAATGGTAGACAGTATTTATTTAAATTGATATATTTAGTATTTTTATATGAACCTGAGGCATGTTTAAGTGATTGTTCACCATGTCTTTATATTTTATTTGTTTGGTTGTGATTTAATTCATATTGTATAAATTTTATGTATTTGATGTCATGAATTTTGCTGGTATATTCAAATATTTTATATTATGAAACCAGCGCTTTGAAGGCATCTTCTATTTACTTTGAAGTAATATATTAGAGTTTCTTTTTAAATAATTGAGGCTTGACTATTTAATTGTTTGACTTTTTAATTGATGGTTAATTGGATGTACTTGAACAGCGTATATAAATGACTTGGTTTAGTAATATGTATTGAGACCTGAAGAAGCGTGCAGTGGTCACACGTGAAAGCGCTTGTTTTAATAAATATTGGATTCTATTATCTTTCCTGTGGTGGTCGTGCTCTGTTTTATATCCATGTTGTTCTTTTGCTTGGGCTATGACCTTTGGACGGCTGCTGTACTTCCTTCCTGCTAAATTGAACATTAAGTACAACAGTCAAGTTCCAGCATGGAACGTGCAACCCAAATCTGTGTAGCAAATGCTAAATACATCACCTATACTCTTTGTTAACTGTGTTAAGCATAACACTAATCATAGTTAATTGAAGTCATAGTTGTACATGTATAATGTTTACAATACTTAGTAATGATTTGATAAAAGACACTTGTCATGTCCCTTTCTCTGTGGCTCAAAGTGTGAATGCAATAACATACATGTAACAGCAATGATAATGCAGGGTTTGATTTCAACATTTGATATTTTGAATGTAGTATTCACAGTGACGCAAATGTTTTGTTGCTGGAGCCTGAGCTATTGTTATTCTCATTAACACCTTTGTATATGCATGATATAAACAATATGGCAGCCACTAAAGTATCAATAAATAAAATCAGTATCATAATGAATACAGAAATAGTTATAACATTCTGAATTAACCACCCATATCTCTGAAGCAGTAATCATGACAGTAAAACATTCCTTTAAAAAGACGTAACTTTTACTTGCATATACTGTACACAAAATGAGCTTATGTAATCTGTATGGCACCTTCCTCAAGAAGTATTACATGAAGGCATGATGATATGCAACAGAAATGCAAAGTATCATGAAAAACACTATTAAAAGATTGAATTTGTCAGGGTAACACCATTGCTAGATATATCCTTTTACATTATTAATTTATTCATTTTTTAGCCTCTACATTTGTGTGACACTTGGCATTGTGCATTAAGTGTGAGTGGTCACTATCAGTCAGTGGCAGTTCACATCTGAAGGCAAAGATTCAAAAATTTTAATCTGGGCTGCTGTCAGTAGTACAAACAAAACTAGCACTGATGAGCTTCTGTACACACTCCAGACCGTAGTGAGTGAACAAAATACATGTTAGGTTACTTTCTCTGTGTCTCAAGGTGTTAATGTAGGAAGTTTGGAAAACAGCACAGGTAATGCAAGGCCTGAGTCCAGTTTACAGGCAATTTTACTGAGGCGGTCAGAATAATTAGTGTCAAAGAATTGTTATTACAAAGTGCAGCTGATAAATACAAAGCTTTAATTTACAATATAACTCTGTACAATGATTGTTAAATAATTCAACTACAATGTATGTCAATTATGTCAAGCATAACAATGATCATAGGTAATTTAAACTACATTTTCATATGTATAATCTGCACAATAGTTATTGGCAAAAAATTGACTCAACACAGGTGTTAGGACAATCATCTAAAGTATGTATGGCACCTATCCCAACATGTTTTGCCCAGCTCATGCAACTCAATGAATAGAAAACTGATTTACAGAAATAAATACTGGCTTCTACGGATTTATGTTCAGCCATTGGATGGATAAAAAGCATCAAACGACATGTCTCATCGAACATGCTGTTTATCGAGCCGTTTGAGTAAGATCACAGGTCGAGATCAGGAAATGTGCTCACTGTAGTGCGATCTCAGAGCAGATATATATAATTTGCAGGTGGTTTTCTCTGAATGTCATTTTCAATGTAATGCCATTCAGTGATTTTTTCCATTTGATGGCTGAACATAGGCCCATCTTTTACATATAATTCCAATAACATAACAAGTGAAAGTCAAGCAAAAGGAGGCTTGTCATAATTAGGTCTGCACTCATGTTGAAATTATATCTCATCTTACAAGATGATAGTTCTCCTTTGGCATTAGCAGTTAATAAAGACCAGTTAGTATTTTAGCCTTTGTTTTATCCATGGGTTCAATTCTTAGGTGGTATTAACAAGGTTTGTATGTCCTGCCAACACATTATGTCCCAATGTATACCCTTTTATCTCTTGCTGACACTGATTACTACCAACATCATAAAGTTCATATCATGTCATATAAGTGTATCTGTAGACTCTATGTATGATTACCATCTACCATAACAGACAGCATGCTTAGAGGTGACAATATATCCTTTGAAATGAAATTCAGATATCATTATCACATAGCATTTGAGGATTTCACAATGGAACATGTATAAATGCATTGAGTATCACACACGTCCAGGTCTCACTGCCATATTTAAAATCTGCAGGGTATTTTGAAGCAATCATGCCTAATTTCTCTGCCAGATCATTTGTGTACTTTCTATCATGCAAATGCAAGATATTCTGTCACTATGTATAGGCTGGCATATGTGAGATCTGAATGGGGCATCAATTCACTGTCGTACCCTTCAGAAGATAGAGCAGGTAAAGGTGAGGATGCTGCTCCATTTAGAGCCCAAAGATGGTGTTAATAGGAGTCCAAGATCTTTGTGGAACTCCTCATAAAGCTCTACATCTGTAGGCTTCTGCAGAAGAACTATATGAGGTCTCAGTACAAGAATGAGGCCTGGAATGACTTGGCCAAGGCTGTGTCCAGTGCAATTGGCATTCCACTCACTGCAGAGGCCCAGGAAGAAATGCTCCAGATGCATGTTTTTGGAATGTGGAAGCAAACCAGAGTGAAACCCATGCAAATGAGGAAGGACATGAAGACTCTGCACAAAAGGCACCCTAGCCGAGAATTGAACCAGAAAACCTCTTGCTGGGAGGTGACAACGCTAACCATTGCACTACCACTGGCATAGTGCACTAATGATTAAATGGTGGTAAATGCCATTTCACATACTATGACAAAAACTGAAGATTTTACCTTTGACAGCACTACTACAGTTATCTTTGTGTAAATGTGGTCATCCTTGCTGCATTACAGAAATACAGACTGATAGCACTATTGTAGGACAGTTACTCTTACACATTTATTAGGCTGCTGGATGTCATGTATACCTTATGGGATATTACAGTTGTGACGACAGTGAAGAAGCCTAGTGTTTATATTTTCTCTTGCTTAAGTCTTTTGTCACTGACCCTTCAAATGTGTGATTTTAACTTTGTGAAGTATGAAGTCCTACGTTGTACACTGAGGTAATGCTCAGACCTGTAGACTGGTTTTTACATAGTATCAAGGGTTTGAATCCAGAACTATGTCAAATATTTAATATTTTTCCATATTAACCATGTGTGCCTAGCTGTTGGCTACATTTGTTATTGACTCACCATTATCCTGCTCATACCTTAATCATGTTTCTCCTCCCCTACCCCAGATTGCTCCATATTGGAAAAACCTTATTGTTCAAAACATGGCAGAACACTTTAGATGACAAACCTAAGGGTAACACACCACAAAGATGGCCAGATATGGCCCATAAATAAAACTATTTCTATGTCTCTCTCTGTCTCCTAACTTCTCACTTTGTCCTCCCCCTTCTGTCTTATCACTTATTGTCCTCAGCATTTGTTCAATGCCTGGTACGAAGCAACAACTGTAAGTCACAGTAAATGGCAATTCACAGCTTATGCCAGAAACTGATGCATTTTTTGCCTTCGGCCACACTTATCCCTTGTGCTAATGTGCTTTTCCTCACTGTGCTATGGACAGACAGACTGACAGCAGTATGAGAAGATAGTTATTATCATATTTTGAACAGACTGCAAGGCACAATGTACACCATATGTGATATTTCAATTGTAGCTACTGTTATGAAGTATGCTGCACACCAACTTTTTAGCTTCATAGTGTTTCCATAGTCCCTTCAAATTCTGTATTCTGGCACCTGACATTTGCCTTCCTTTGTGCTGTGATTTATCACAGCTATAGACCTTCTATGCAGATTGGAAGGTGTCTAAATCCAGCATCCGATCTAGACATATTCAACATTATAATTTCTCATTAATTATCAACCTATGGATTCATGCATACACCCATGATTCCACCAATATTAACATGCTTTGCCCCTTATGTGGTTCATTAGCAGTCCAAACAAACTCATACCTTCCTAGAAATAAGTGCAAGACATTTGGTACAATCCAGGATTTTTGGGTCAGCAGGCATATTACACGAGGCAGATCTTAAAACTCTTGCTCTTATACACACATTAGGGGAAAGGATAAATTAATTTGCATTACTCCATTTTCTGAAGCCTTTTAATTATGACACCAACATGTATGTTATCATGTATTGACTGAATTACTCAGTAGTGTCATATAAACATAAGGAGCAGCATGCCCCAAACCCATGGAGATTCACTAGATAAAAGGATGGTCTAAGTATATGCCTATATTATCCATATAAAGAGTACCATACTGCAGTTATCATGACAAATGTGTAAATCATGACACAGAATATGTAAACATAACACACACATCTGTACTGAACTGGATCAGAATCAGAACTGTGTCTATGCCTGTACTCCTTATTTGTACAAAGGTTGACATGGAGTACCATTCTGTTAATAACCATTCTAAGTTCTGAACCTCAAAATATAATTACACATGTGCTAATACTTTGCCGTCAATCATTTAAATTATCTTGAAAGCAGTGTGCTTCAGAAAGCAATTTTCACAAAAGGTAATGCCAGTGGCTTATATTACTTGTGTATGTTGTAAAGGACAGCTGTACTCAATATATGTTGAGTTACCTGTGATGCTATCGGAGTATTTCATTATGTAAATTTATGTTTGCACTCCAACACATTAGATTTGCAATTTATTTAACATTTGTTAACAGGGAAAGTCCAACTTGGAATGAAGCTAATATTCAGTGGATGCCTGGGGAGAAACACTTCAGATGTATGTCTTTATAACATGGGAGAAAACCCACACGAACACAGAGAGGACACGCAGACTCGGCACAGAAGGCACTCCAGCCAGGAATTGAACCAGACAACTTTTTGCTGTGAGGCAACAATGCTACCACTGCACCACTGTGTTGTCTGATGATGTGGGACCTTTGCACACATACTTGCTGAGTGGTACCATGGAGTGCATGATGTAGGACCTTTGTACACATACTTGCTGAGTGGTAGTACATAGCGCATGATGTGGAACCTTTGCACATATACTTGCTGAGTGGTAGTAAGGAGTGTATTTACATATGTTTGACCTGTATGTTTGTAATTACTCTGCACATTGTCCAAACATAAGGAGATACTGAAAATAACACAATTATGGGGGATTTTGTAGATGACTTTGTGAGACAGAGCAGAGAAACGTCTGATTCTGTTGAGCATTTTATGACAATTTCTGAGAGCGACAAACACTGACAGGGTAGGAGAGAATTTATCTTGAGATATTTTGCTGAATATGAAAAAAGGGGGGAAATTGAGTCCCTTTTAGGCCTGTCGATTGTTTATGCAAACCATGTTTTCCTTGGATGCCAGTAAGCAGCATATTGTTTTATTTTATTTATTCTTTTGTATTTTTAAATGATTTTTCCTGCATGTTTCATTCATTTTGAAGATTTTGTTATGTAGTAGAATGGATGCGTATGGTTTCATGGAGCATTCTGGTTCTTTATGTAACAAAGGACTTTTAAGTACATAGCTTCACTCTTATCTGTATCAAAGTTACTCGCCATTTATATTGTAACAGTTCACTAGCAACCAAATAAGTGGTAAAGCTTGATTTACTATCTTTGTGTAATGCTGGGTACAGTCGTCAGTAGGTGCTGTTTTCAGAATACAAAATGTGAGGATAAGGAAATGTGACAGTTGTGGAACTGTGCTGAAAATTTCACTCACAAATTCTTCTGCTCTATTAGCAGTGCATTGCATGTAGGATGCAAAGTTTCTTTGGGGTTTTGAGATGTTCAAAATGGTTACAAGTAGGGACTGCCTAATCCATCTGCTGTTCAGATAGCAAGTAATATGTTACTGACAGACCCAATTAAGAACTCTTGCATTACATCCTTGATAGGAACAAGGGTTACATAATCTTTTTTGGATATGTGCAGGTGTGTTAAGCTATGGCACACCATTAGTTTTCAGAGGGTAGGTGTGCACTTCAAGTAAGTTAACCATTCCATGACAGTTGCGCTTATGAAGATACTGCATATTTGAGTGTAATACCTTGCACAGCAAACAGGTAGTGCCTTTTTTAGTGTCATAACCAGCTGGTTGTTTATTTTATTTATGTATTTTTTCTTTTTTCAGTGTTGTAATTATGGCTTTGAGTTAGTTTACTCACCAGCAAATTAAGTAGCGATTAAAGGGAGGCGTTCAATCCCCAAGATTGTAATTTTTTTTATTTAATCCAGCTTTAAGTCTTACTTTGCTTGAATCATAGAAAGTTCCAGGTTAGTTATGCAAGCATTATGCCTTGCCAGTTTCCACGCTAGATTGTATCTAGAGAAAAGCTAGGCCTGTCATTCCGAGAGTGAATTTACGAATACCCGTTCAGTTGTTCAGGTTCCATTTTAAAGGGCAAATGTGTATCACATTGCTTTATCTGCAGGGTGAGTTTATTCTAGAGGTGAGGGAGATGCTAAGTAACAAATCTCTTTCCAAATTATTTTATTGATTTTCCAAAATAGGTTTAGAACCCTGGCTTGTTCTGATATTTTGGGTCTGTTTTGATTTGTGAAAAGTACAAGAGATCTTGGTCTGCTGGGTTCCTGAGTGCTCAAAAGGCATAACATAGGTCTTTGTGGAGCCTATAAGACACAGAAAAGAGGGATACTGCTTTTAGTCTTTTTCTGGTAGCTTAGAGATTTTAAGCTTGTGGTCCATCTGTTTAATATGTCTGGAAAGATGCATCTCAAAGGACCAGTTGTTTTCTCTAATTGGTATGATTAGTGCTGATGACAAGGGGCCGGTAACATCTTGAATGATATTCCCCTGCTAATCAGCTGTGCTAGGTAGAAGAATTTCTTGACAGTTGTGCTGCACAGTGGTTCAAGGAGTGAGCGCTATGCCAGGGTAATCCAATGGCTAGGTTTGTAAAGGCCCCAGGGTAATTAGCCTAGTACACACCTATGAACCTAAATGATTGCTATTTGCATACAATCATCCTGAGCTAAAAGTCAGGAATATTTGGTTGTCAATTCATTATTTCCAAGTGTAGTCATCACCAATACACTATATTGTGAAACAGCTGCATGTTCACACTACTGTAATGTACATGAATTACAGGATATATTGCATATCTGAACAGTATGTAATTACTTGTGATCAACACATTTCTGTTTGGTATGCTTATCAAGATGCAGTCATTTTCACCCAAACCAATTATGCATGCTACCTTGTCTGCAACACACTGATGATAAGATCCTTACAAAGGCACAGTAGCTCACATTTAAAGTCAGATTTCTCCTGTGTTACTTGCTGTTGATATGATGTACTCAAGACTGTGTTCTTAGAGGGGCATGGCCAGGATGAGAGTAGAAGAGCAGTAATTTTCTTCTGCTCTGGTATTGCATATATTTCTGACAGGAAATTTTGTTTCTAAATAATCCTAAACAGTTCAATTAAGTGAATTACAATAAACATTGGATTATATAAAACAAATTCTTAAAATTCAACTATTTTCCTGTTAAAATCTGTGAGGGAAAATTTCTTAACTGTATCCTGCATCACCATTTGTTATAAAAAGGCAGTATCTCAAGACTCCCTGTTCAAAAAGAGCTTCTGTCATTACTGACTTATATTCAAGAATTATCTTTAAAAATTGATATGTTGGGCATCAAAATAGATGACTTTAAGAAAAACTGTTCTAAACAAACTGAACAAATTAATGAAGCTCTGCAGTTACAGATAAACCAGATTTTCAGCACTGAAGACTACTTGAATGGTATGGAAGGAAGACTAAGTGAAGGGGAGAACAATACTGAATTCCTGTTAAAACAGAACAACTCTTTACTAGCCAAAATAGATGACCTTGAGTTCAAGTCATGTAGGAACAACATTTATATTTTTGGTCTACCAGAAGGAACAGAAGGTAACAATATAGTTAATTTCTTGTCTACTTGGCTCCCTAAAATGTTAGATTTGCCTGAAGCTCTTTGTTTTGGTATAGCAACAGCACACATATCTCTGCTTAATCCTGTATCAAAGTCCAGTACTTACCCAGGTCTATCATGGTTAAATTTATTTCATCTCAGGATAAAGAACCGGTCCTCAAAACTGCCTTGGCTAAGTCACCACTTAAAGCAGAAAGAAATATTATTCATTTTGATAATGACTATTCAGCAACAGTTATATCTAGAAATAAGCCTAGTTTTACTTCCTTATATATCTTTACCAGCAAAACATGAAATGACAACATGCTCAACTATAACATAAACAGGACTCAGAAAATCACAAGCAGTCTACTAATGTAAAGTAATTGAATTCATTTTTTCTGTCTTATGTTTGTCTAATTTATAGATAATTAAGAATCATTTTTAATAAGTCATGACAAAATATTGTTAGTTTCCGTTAAATGAAGCATACATTTATACTAGTATAAAATCTGAATGTTTGCATAGAAAATTGCTTACTCAGGAACTAATGCATACTTTATATTTGAAATAGAAAATGGTTTCAGTATGAATTTAAAGTTGGTTAATTCATATAAACTGCAGTTACCCACTAAAGGGAAACACACACTATGAGTCACATCTCATACTTTCTTGTTATAAAAAGGAAAAAACATTAACAGTGTTAAATTAAAACTGCTACTTAAATGGTATACTAAAAGAAATGACAGATAAACATCTTCACCTAAGTGTGGAAACAATTCAATGCAATCATTAATTACAGTAACATTAGAAAAGCTGTTTCACTAAAACTAATAGTAAAACCTAAAATCTGCCTGTCTTCTTAGTGCATAGATGTAGATAATATGTTACTGTTCTACTTAATAGAATGATTTATAATGTGCTAGATTGGGGGAGGAGGTGATTACAGTTGCTATGGATGTTGTTTTGATGTTGTTTAACAGTGGAGACATTGTGAAGTTTTAATTGGTTTTGAAATAGTCTCTATTCATAGATGAAATGTTCAGGTTCAATATGATAGATATGGAAATTGTGACTGATGGTCTGTCCCTATGTGAGGTCCTTCTGTAGTAGTTAGATATGAAGCGCCTCTCTATATAGTTTATTTTTTTTACTTCATTTAGAACACATAAAGCTTTCTCTGATAAACAGCAAGGGTTCAGTTGGAATTCCCTCCTAAACAAGAGAACAGAGCTGTTCATGTTCAGAGACTCTGATTGACAGGCAGCTTTAAAAGGTTAATTTGAATAAAAAGCAGAACCTTTTAAATATGCATTAGGTTAAATTTCACTGCAGCCAAAACAATTATAATGTCACACATACTGTGAAATACATTTGAATATATTTATAAGCAAATATATTTGAAAGCAAGAATTTGATGTTTGATAGTAGTTGTCAATGAATGGTAAAACAAATATATATATAATATTTAGAGCTTCATTATTAGAGGCTTGATATATATGATATGAATATGTTGTCAACCCACTTGAAAGTCTCATACGTAAAGCAAAAAAAGTAATAATCTGTATACCTGACAGAAATAACATAGGAGGCTTTAATTTACAGTAACAAACCATGGAATATGAACAAATAATGACATATCATTTAAACATTGTAAAACAACTATTTATTTACTTTAATATAATCTTACAAAGAGGAAATAGAAGGTTCTGAAAGTATATTGGTCTTATGGTGGGACACACCACAAAGCATTTTAAATTGTTGTGCAGCAGTCTTTCATATTTTATACTATTAGTCGATAAATTTAAAACTATTCATAGATACGGAACAATAATAACAGATGTAAGCATATCTTACTTTATCACCTTAATGGACATATAAAATTGGAGAATGTATATGTTAAATAAATTACGATGCAAAATAATTGTTCTACTATTATATATTAACGATGCTTTAAAGAATACAGTTTCATCTTTATTTTACTGTTAATGGCATCACATTTGATTGTAGTAGAGTAGACTGGGTTTTTTTGTTTTTTTGTCAGTGTATTGGATGGATGTGTTTGCTTGGATTGTTAGACTATTCAAGTAAGGGGTTTTAGACTCCTTGGGGTAAGAGGGATTTTAAAAGAAAATGTTTAATGACAATTATATTTTTTCTTTTTTGAGTGTCCACAATAGTAACTATTTTATGTCTAACCAAACCTTCAAATGTTAATGTTCACATGATGATTACTAAGCAGTTCTATACTAACAGAGTGTCATTAACTACGAGAAGTGCATGTATACTTTTGATCAGTAAGACAGATAACATTTATTAACTGTATTTCTATAAATGTCAATGGATTAAATAACAGATACAAGAGGGGTAGCTTAAACAGATATTTGAAGCTCTTTAATTTTCAAGTTATTTTTTTATAGAAAACACACTACCCGAAGACATAAACAGGCTAAATACTAAAAATAACACTATATTATCCAGTTTGCAACATAATCAAAAAAAAGGGGGGGTTTCATTGCCTATGCATATGGTTATAGAAACATATCAAGATGATAAAGGTATGCTTTTTACTATAACTATAAATTATAACAGGATATTAACACTTATTAACTTACATCGGATTCCTGGAACAGGAATTAAAACAGTTGACCAACATCTAGAATAAGTAATTCAAAATATTCAAAAGGCAGTATCATTCTAGCAGGAGACTAATTGTATACTGTCAAAAAGAGATACTAACACAACAGGTAAAAGGAGAATACAGGCAAAGACATTGTTAAATTTTACTGAATTGTTTCATCTTAAAGATATAAATGAATTTTCAGAACTAAATTCATTATTTTTTATCCATTATTCCCATAGACATGGAATGCAATACAAAACTGACAGAGTTATGTCTCTAATGACCTGACTAATGCACTAGGCAAAGTCAAAACAACAAACTGTCTGCTTTCAGATCACAATGCAATGACCTTTGAGCTGTTTTTGAAATCTAATAATAATGTTAAAAATCATAAGATTACCAGTATGTATAACTTGTTTAAAAGAGTTTATGGACATTTTTTATTAAATAAATCCTTTCCTTTATATAAATTAATACTAGAAAAGATACTTATTTATTCATGGGATGCCCTAAAAGCATATCTTTTTGGTACAGTCACTAATTGGTTGTCATAAAAAAAACAATTTGACAAAGAATAAATACAAGAAAATCATGGTAAATAAAATTAAAAATCATCAAATAAAAATAATAATACAGAAGAGATTAATAAGATAAACAACACATACTTGGAAATCTTAAAACATAAAACCAAAATCAACCTTGCAAAGTTTAATATGATTAACTTCTCTATTAACCCAAAATCTACACACAATTTAATCATACAAACATAATTACTCAATAAGTCCAATCGCATAAAAGAAGTCTACTCACATAGAAAAAAAAGAAAAGTGACAGAAATAGAACATATTCTAAAGAATTCAGAGATTAATATAATAACATAAATCAAAATAATATATTACTAGATCTAGAAGAAATAATTAATAGTTATTACAAATATATAAATCTAAGCTATCTGATGACCAAATTAAATTAACTGACAAACAGATCTTTTTGTCTGAACTTCAAACTCAAATTTCTAAACTGAAACCTAACAAAGCACCAGGTGATGATGGGCTTATATCTGAACTTTATAAGCTGTTACCTAAAGAAGCCCTAGATATACTACACGTTTTTTCTACTGTGAAGGACCTAGCTAAAGTTCCTACTGCCTGTAAATATACCATTATCTCTCCAATTGTAAAAATTGACAAAGATTCTACTGAATGTTGTTCATACAGGCCGATTTCACTTTTAAATGTAGTTTATGAATTGTTCTTGACAATTCGTACTAATAAATTAAACTATATTCTGCCCTCCATGATTGACAAAGATCAGACTGGCTTTATCTTAAACAGAAGTACTTATGATAATATTAAAAGAATAACCATAATTAACTATGCAAATAAAACAAAAGAGAATTTAACATTAATTAATCTGATTTTAGTAGTGCTTTTGACTTGGTAAACAGGAAAGATTTCTTGCTGGTTTTTAGAATAATATAATTTATCAAGTAACTTCATACATCTTATTAATCTTCTTTATAATGATTGTCTCCATCTGTTAAAATAGGTACTTTTACTTCTGATTCTATATAAATTTTGAAAGGAACCAAACAAGGATGTCTTCTTTCACCTCTGCTTTTTACCCTAATTATGGAACCATTTGCTAATTTTCTCAGCTCAAATATAGATATAAAAGGTATTAACATAAATTAGACTTTAAACTCTAAAATTTAACTGTTTGTTGATGACATCCTACTGACATTAAATGACAATGATAATTCTCTATCTGCAGTTTTCGTAGCAATAGATGTATTTCAAAGAAAATCTGGTTTAACATTTAATGATGAAAAAACAAAAAAATCATTAAATATATTGTCAAAGAGAAGAAAATGAATTATTAAGTAAAAATTATAACAGATAACATTAAATATATAATACATTATAATTACACTAACAGTATAAACAATACAAAGAATCTAACAGACAAATAGAATAAAATATTCTTCACAGTGGAAGAGAGGTTATCTATAATCAAATTGATTATCTTGTCAAAAATCTTAAATATTCTATAATCACTAACATTACTCCCTACCAAAAGTTTTATTAAAGAATTTAACACTTTCATTTTTGAGATTTTTCTGGTAACCCAATAAACCAAGAATTGCTTTAAATCATCATTTGAGAAACTGGGCGCAGGAGGGATAGGGCAACCAGATCTAGAATTATATCCATTATTATCAATTATAAAAGCAATATATCTTTGGTTTAATAACAGTTACAGAGCTAGGTGGAAAGATGTTTTCAGGAATCCTTTTTTTATACATTCTAAATGTAATAGATATTCTAATAATTACCTAATACTAAATAACAGTCGACATTGGCTATTATAGGATTACTCCATAGGAAAACTTCACCAAACAAGTGGCTTCTATTTCATTTCTACTATATTAAACACTTTTAGAAATGTCATATATAGAGACCTGGGATATAAAGCATATGAATTTTTGTTTCTCTACCTGTTATGCTGCTTTACTCTGGTTATTGCCTCTTCATCGACTATTAGTGTTTAACTATTTCATCTCATTGCAAAAATATATTGTGTTCAATAACAATGACTGTTTTCTTCTGGAAAAAATAAATATTGTATTTCACTGTGGAGCTTTTCTCCCCAGGTCTCTGCTGAAAATGAGAATCTCAGCTCAGTCAGACTAACCCAGTTAACAAATGTAAAATAAAATTAATAAATAAATAAAATATACCAAAAAGAACATCTTCACCTCAAAGTTAGAAACAATGATAACATTTAAACAGAAAAATCTGCTATATTGGTTTCAATTAATGAAAGATAAAGAGCTACATTCTGTTGATTATAAGATCAAATATAATTTAAATAAAGAAATTTGGCTAGATGTGCAGTACTGCAGAAAACATATAGAAGGGGAAACTGAGTTAATGCAACCTAGGATAAGAGATCATATCCCAAAATGAATCAAATAGCTAATATTCTTAATTTAACAAAACACATTGGAACAGCATCTGTTATCCAAATTGCATTGAGTTGTGAGGAGAGAAACAAAACGTTGCAAGGATAATTATTGGAACTATTTTACCCAAATTAATAATAGACCTTTGAGTGAAGAAGATAAACAATTAATTCTATTATCTTCTAAACATACAACTTCATCTCTTAGATGGAATCTCTTTACTTGGAATTTTTTGCATAGTTCTTTCTTTAGATCACATAAAACTGAATTAATGTTCAAGCAGAAACAAGTTTGCTGGAGATGTAAACAAGAACTTAAAGTGGATTGACAACACAAAAGCGGACTGGCATCACATTTTTTTTTTGACCGTACTGTCTTAAGACCTTATTGAAATAACATTACTCTCTTTTTATATACTTTTTTGGAGACTAATTTGTATCTAAATCACTAATCCTTATCAATGCTCCTATGCCTATATGTGTTAAAAAATGAAATATCACATTTTGTGGTCTATACTATCTATAGCGAGAAAGGTAATAACTCAGAATTGGAAGAAGAAATCTACGTCCTCCTTCAAAGAATTTATAACTATTGCAACTGAAGTCTGTCACTTAGAAATCATTACAATTAAGTCAAGAACAACTAAGATTACCTCTTGCTACAATGCATGGACAAAACTTGCAGATCTGCTTGACAAGCAAAAATAACTGCATTTTAGATTTAATGTAATGTATAATAACTTGAATGACTTGATGGTTAATGGACACTCCTGTAAATAGTTTTTTTGTTTGTGTGTGAGGTTTAGTTGACTTTTTTAATTTATTATGTTCACAAATGTCTGACTGTAAATATTGTTGTGATTATTTTACAAACTGAAAATCCAATAAATACTTAAAAAAAGATTGTGTACTTAGGCTGGTATTTGAATACAACATTAACTGACTAGCATGAGAGTGTGTGTGTCTGAATTGTTAAATAGGACTGGCTTCAAACAAACATCTGATGTGTTCACTTCCACTCAGTAGAAACAATTAAGCAGTGAAAATGCTCTTCCATCATTTTCTTACAGTTTTAACCAACACATCTTCTCTGCAATGGACTGATGAGATCATCCTTTCAAATGTGCCCTAACTCATTTATGTCATCAGACTTCTCATGTGATCCCTGTGGTTGATACTGTGCACTCTAGATTATGTAACAAGAAAGGTAGGTGGTTTGAATCTAACAATGTGGAACTAGTATGAGAGTGTGTGTCTCTAGTGTTAGCTAAATATAATTTCAACAGCAGATCTCAGGAGAGTGTTTCCCTATCAATACATCTCCTCCACAACATACTGATGAGACCATCCTTTCAAATGTATCCAATCTCACTGGTGTAATCTGACTTCTCCTGTAGAGCTTGCAGTTCATACCGTGTGCTCTACATTGTGCAAAAAGATAGGTAGGTGGTTTAAACCCAACAGTGTGGAACAAGTATGAGAGTTTGTGTCTATGGTGTTAGCTATATATAGCTTCAACAACAGATCCGATGTATACATATCCACTCAGGAGTGATATTTTCAATGGGAGAGGGCTCCCCCATCAATTTCTTTCTATTTTATCTCAAACAATTGCTCTGCTGTACACGGATGCTGTCATTATTTCCGATGTATTCTATCTCACACTTACATTAAGACTTTTTCCTGTGGTGCTTGCAACTGATACTGTATAACTATGTAGGAAGGTGGTTTGAATCCAACAGTGATAATTTTGTATGTGTGTGTGTGTGTGTGTGTGTGTGTGTGTGTGTGTGTGTGTGTGTGTGTGTGTGTGTGTCTAGTGTTAGGTATGAATGGCTTCACCTACTGACCTGATGTGTAGCCTTGCAGTAGGAGTAGGGTACCCATACACACTTTTAGTCCATTTTAGCACACTCATTGATCTAACAAAACAATGATGAGGCCATCCTTTCAAATATGCACTATTTCACAGTTTTAATAGAAAGCATCTATGGCACTTGCAATTCATATAATGTTCTCTATGTTGTGATCTTAGGTAATAAGATCAAACATACATTAATCTATTGAATCAGTTGTGTTAGTGTATGTGTGAATTTACATGTAGGTAGGAATGGCACCACCCACAGATCTGAGGTATAGCTGGGGAGGGCTGTTTCACTAGTTTCTGCCCAATTTAGCCCAGACAACTGTTTGATAAACACCGATGACCCCATTTGTTGAAATGTGCATTATCTCACCCTTGTAGTAAGTTCTGCTGTGGCATCAGGAAATTATACATTGTTCTCTAGCTTGTGAAATTAATAAGGCATGAGTATGACTCTGGTGTTCTCTAAGTAAACTGTATTTATGAGATTCTGCAGATGCAAGGATGACTGTATGATGCAACATACATGGTTGGGTATACATAATCTCATGCAAGATTTTGAGACAAATCCCCACACTCTTTCGATCAATTAAAAGCCATGCATATATGCCTTGTGGCAGTATAATAATGATCCAATGCTTTCAAATATACCCTTTCTCAAAGGTGGAGTAAGACTTCTCCTGTGGTGTGCTTAGTTTTTGCAATATTCTGTAGCTTTTTTACTTGGATAGGTAGGTGTTCAAAACCCACAGTGGCTGAGTAGTAGGAGTATGTGTGACTCCAGTGCTGGGGATGAATAACAACCACCAGAGTTATAATGTGTGCAATTATAGTGATAGTGGGCTCCTCCATTGTTTTTAGCACAAATAACTGATTTGCCCAAAAATGATGATATCATGACTTCATATATATTCTGACATTTGTGGTAAGTCTTTGCCTGTAGTGCATGGAGTTAATGCACAGTTCTATAGATTGTAGACTTAAATAGGCAACGTTCGGCTCTGGTAAAGGAGAACATAATGTAAGTGTAGTTACATGACACAATAATGCATACAACATTGCATCAATTTGTTTTTATTCCTTTTAGTTCTAACAAAGGTCTTTCACCATATCAGGGATTTAGTGCCAATATATAGGTGTTCTTTGATACTTGTGGTGGGAGTTCTACTGTAGTGCATGGAATAAATACTGAATTCTATAGCATGTATACCCAGATAGAGTTTGATTCAAAACAATATAGACAGACAGGAGTGCCTTACCCAATAAACAATGATGTGGCTAAATTGCACTTGTGTGATCAGTAGTATTGGTACATCCTTTTGATCCTTAAGAATAATTTGTGCACTATGTGCATGCACAACAGGTATGAATGGTCACACTTTCTACCATTCACAACATGCAGGTTGCTTCCACAAATGTTTTTTTTTTTCCTGAATTAATACTTTTATTGGAATGATTGCACAGGTGTTTGTGATTCTTCTCAGTATTCCCACATTGTCACAGGTGTGTACACTGCCATAACAATGTCAGCACTGTTTCCTTCATACACATAAGGCACTGAAAGGCTTACAGTTCTTTAACCTGTATGTATGTTCTAACATCAGTCATGTGGATGTAAATTATTTCCTTTGATTACATGCACAGTATACACCACTGTGGTAGAGCAAGTCCCTATATCTGCAGCACATGTGTAGCTAGGCATTCTGAATGTACTTCTGTGAGTACATTTTTTCTGAACATGAATAGAAAAAAACATACAGAATATTTTTTAACTGTCTACACCACTGTATTATATACTTTCATATAAAACACATGCTTTGCTAAGACAACTTTAACTTTAAAATAGCATTTTTATTGTTACAAGTGCCAAAAACTGACAGTAAAAAGTCCCTTTTGAAATGCATAGAAAAACAGTTTGAGAGTTAAATACAATTGTTTTACATAATAGATTCATGGTAGGGCCAACAGCCTAATGTTTATTTCAACGTATAACTTTATGGATACTTAACTGATGCGCAATACCTGGGCAGTATATGTAATATCACCTAATGTATCGACTTTTCTTGCCAATTGGTATCTTACATCTCCAGTTTAACTTCATTTTACATATATCACATTTACTGCATTTGTTACAATATAGCTTGTGTCCCTGTATCATCCTTGTGTCAGCATTTCTTTTTTATTATGTGGCTGTGTCCCTAACTGGATAGGATTACTTCTAGAGTTATCAATAATGGGTGGAATTCAATAAAGTCTACACATTTTTTTTCCATGTGTGCATCACACAAAGATTTTTAGATTCATTAAGTGCCACTTAGTGCGCAAGCACGTCCAAACAGGGAAATGTCCATGCAATGCAAATTCCTGCTTAAGCAGGTGAATCTTATGCAAATGAGGCAGATGGAGCAATCCAACAAGGTGAAAGGCATCCGTGTAGACTCTGTGTCCATAGTGTATGTGGAAATTTTCCAGGTACAGGGGTCTACACGGCCAGAAGAGGATGTAAAAGTCCACAAATATGGACATAACTCCCCTGAAAATAAAAGATCACATATATACATGTGCAAAACATGCATTGTGGATGTTTGCAAAAGGAAGAAGATATGTAAAATTAATAATTTATTTAATAATTTTTGCATGTTTGCTTTATGCATCGCATTGTGCAAACATGCTTAACAGAAAAAAAAATTAAAATAACATCTATAATGAAGTTGTCACAGATGTACTGTAGGACCCTGTATCAGGTCCGTACAATGGTGCATTTGTGCTGCTACCCAGCTTACATGGCTAAGACCTGTGTAGTTTCCAGGCTGTTAGCACAAATATGTATGCAAATGAGGTTCCTATGCTGAATCACTAAAAGGAAGAACCATGTCCGCATATCCATTTCATTTTTGTGCCTTGATATATCTGGGAGACTCCTATACTGTTTTGATATTCCCACTGGATGTGGATGACATCAGGGGATGTATCATGTTACTTTTAGGATTTTTTAGTGCTCAGCATGTGTGTTTGTGTGGCAAGTCACATAGCTTAGCATGTTCGTGTGAGCAGACTACCCACATGACAGTGATAACATAGGCATCTGTCAAGTAAAAATGGATATACTCAATTAATAATATATACATTTGCATAACTTATGCTGTGTGTCATGGCAGGCAGGGCCTTTAAATCATGTCAATTACATCCTAGACAGGTGTACTGCATCATAATTAGCCAATTCCACATAGTTGACATTCAACAGAACTGTACAAAGTATGCATACAACCTACATTCTGATTTCCCCTCAATAGTCTGAACCATTGGCGTAGAGACTTGGAAATTTTAGCTGAGATAATGTTAGGGGCTGCTGCAGCTATTCTACATCTTTATGTGCTAGATGCTGAAGTCAATGCTGCTGGTGCTGCTGGCAGTAGGCCTAGGCAGAGAAGGAGAAGAGTGTTCAGGCCCAGGGCAACCTTCCAGGAGCTATATGAGCTGGAGATTGTAGAGCACTACAGGGTGGACAGGGACATACTACACGAACTCAGTGAACTCTGCCAATCTCAACTCAGATCCAGAGTAAACAGAGGGGAACCCACCCCCTGTGGAAACTAAGGTATGTGTAGCCCTTAGGATACTAGCTACAGGTTCCTTTCAAAGACCAACTGAAGACATGATGGGGGTGTCACAGGTATCTGCATTCAGGATACTCCAGCAATTTCTGGATGCTATGTTCCTACATACTAGTGAGCACATATCTTTTTCCCTTGACCCTGAGGTGAGGGCCAGCAATATGCAACACTTCTACCATGTAGCACATTACCCTGAAGTACTGGATGCCATAGATTTCACTCATGTACACATCAAGGCACCACCTAGATTGCAGAGTAGAGTCTACATTAACCGCAAGGGACACCACTCCATCAACTGCCAAGTTGTATGCAATGCACAGGGGATTATCTTGAATGTATATGTCGGTGCTGGCAACCCTGGAAGTTATCATAACTCCTATATCTGGCACACATCACAGCTATACTGGACGCTTGCTAGGGAGGACATCCCACAGGACCATTTACTGTGGGTTTCTGGCTATGCCCTGGAACCATGGATGATGACGTCCATCAAGAATACACACACACCCACAGGAATAACACTATAATGAAGGACATGCAGAAACTAGGAACATCATAGAGATTGTATTTCGGCTTCTGAAGTCACAGTTCTGGTGCCTCGATATATCTGGTAGAACCCTGCAGTATACTCCAGTCACATGTGCACAGATGTTTACAGTATGTGCTATGCTATACACTCTGATCTTGTGGAAACAGCTACAGAAGGATCAGCAAAAGGAAGGGATACACAGCCCCCTACCAGTGCCTAGGTTACCACAGCCACAGTCACAGGAGGACTCGAAGGAGGAACCCCCTGCTGATGTCCCTTTAGGCAGACATAGGTATGCTCGTGATGTCCTAGCTTTGACTAAGAGACTACACATAGCACATTCACTGACAACCTAGGGACCTGGGGACTAACACCTTACCTGATATTAAAATTGATGCCAGCCAAACACACACACACACACACACACACACACACACACACACACACACATATATATATATGTATATATATCTATATAAAATGTATATTTTTATATATATATATATATATATATATATATATATATATATATATATATATATATATAATGTATATTTATATATTTGTATACATATATATGTATATGTGTGTGTATGTCTGTATTGCCCTACATACCCAGATCATGGAGAGTAAAGTTGCACTATGACACTTATAATGTTGGATGAAGGACCAAAAGGAAGGGCTCAACATTAAATAATGCACTTAAAAAAATGTGGAAGTGAGTAGAATAACATGTGTGGCACCAAGATGACTATTGGGATATCTGAAATTCAGAGTTCTGGCAGTCTTCTCTCACATCATGTGTAAATAATACCACATTTGACAGCAAACCACAATTTCATGTGAAACACACATATGTATGAGTTAAACTTGTGTTCTTGCTGCAAACATATGGACAGTGGTGAGTTATACCATGTCTCCCTATTACACCATGTGGAAACCTTGAAAATGTATGGCATCGTATATGAATACATGCATATATTGTCAAGCCATATATTTGTATCTAAGGCAACAACACTCACATTCACTACAGCCTCTGTGTCTGCGGGATTTCACCACACACACATCAACAACTGAACAAGTGTACTGTATTATGTTGTGTGCACACTCATTGACTGGGCTAATTTAGCTTTGCCACAGACTATGAGTGCTGTTGTCACATACCTAGACTTCAAAACAGTTTGCTTACTGTTAGACTACTAGCTGCAGATGACAATAGGAAGCAATGTGACTCTGAAAGACTCCCAACCTGTTCAACACAGGGCTTGTTTATGTTCTCTAGGACTACTGCACTTGCAGCCATTTACAAAGCAGACTTGAGCCGTGGTGCATGTGTTATGTACTGTGATCTGTAGTGTGTGAGACTAGATAGGTAGGGTTTCAAATCTTTTTCAAGCTCACTTGGTGTGTGTGTGTGTGTGTGTGTGTGTGTGTGTGTGTGTGTGTGTGTGTGTGTGTGTGTGTGTGTGTGTGTGTGTGTGTGTGTGTGTGTGTGAGTGTATCTCCTCAAAGAGCAGGTGTGCATACTGCACTGACTTTAAAACTGGCATTGCTTTGCACTTTTTGATCTTTGCAGTTGATGGTGTTCTCCAAACTCTCATCTTCCACAAGACCTGCTGATGTGATTTACCATTAGACAACCTAAAGCCATAGTAATATCAGACTTAAGCCATGGTGTGTGTAATAAGTACTGCAATTTGTAGTGTGTAACCCTAGATAGATAGGGGTTCTAATCTCCCTCCAGCCTGCTTGCTGTGTTCGTGTGTATATGTTCAACCTCCTAAAAACAAATATGAATCCCACACTGATTTACAAACAAACAGGGTTTTGAACAGTTTTGGGCCTAGAAGGTGATCCAGGCATTCAAACTCTTGTCTTCCACCAGGACTGCTGATGTCATCTACCATAAGAATACCTAAAGCCATACTACTGCCAGACTTAAGCTGTGGCATGTGTGGTAAGTACTGTGATCTATACTGTGTAGGGCTAAGTAGGTAGGGGTTCTATCCTTTCTCCAGTAACTTGGTATGTGTGTGTGTGTGTGTGTGTGTGTGTGTGTGTGTGTGTGTGTGTGTGTGTGTGTGTGTGTGTGTGTGTGTGTGTGTGTGTGTGTGTGTGTGTGTGTGTGTGCAGTACTCTGCAGACGTAAATCAGTTATGCTGCTATTCTTGCTGCAGCCAAGTTTATATGTGTGGATATTAGTCATAGCATTTTATATCAGCTTATGGGATCTGAGGCTCATTGGAATTTACTAGGCTAGTGGTTCTAGTGGCCTTAAAATCCTAGCCAAGTTCTTACACTTATATACAAGATTAGCACATATTGACCCTGTCCAAGAGGAATACAGGTAGGAATGCTGTGGTGAAATTACAGGCACCTATCCAATCGTACAGACTGGATCTAAAGAGGGCCAATGAAGTGCTCTGTTTGACATGATGTGGGAGTCTGTTCCAAAGGTGTGTTAAACTCTGGTAGACAATTCTCTCCCTCCGGCAAGTTGTATTAATGTCACATACCGTGTGAAGGTCTATACAATGAGTAAACCATGTACCCTTTGACTTACGGATATGCAGCATTTCCAATACAGCAGTATCAGAGATTGCCTCATATGCAAGGCAGAAATCACCTCTGAGTATCTGTATGCCATACACACTAAAGTGACAGTAATATCAGATGATCCCCATGGACAGATGCTGAAGGCCTGAATTCTCCTTGTGAGGAACCTATGTGGTCTCCTGAATTGCCGCAGGTGCTTGGATGGGTACATGCAAAAAGGACCATTGCATTCAACTATTGGCTTGCAGAGGGAAGAGTACATAGAAGTTATAATGTCTACTTTTTCAGGTGACAATGCCCTCACTTATTACATGAACATTATAGAATGCCCTTTGTACCATTGCAGAGATATTATGATCTAAAGTAAGTTAATTAGTTGTGAACTTGTGTGCCCAGGTCTCCCACTCCTAGTATGTATGTCAAGTGTTCCTGTTGATGTGGTACATAGCAGGAACATCACTGTTATTGAAAGCAATGATAATACATATATTTGCATTGCTTTTAAGGCCATGACTTTGGCAATAATCATTTGTTCAGGTAAGATCCTCATGTAAGAAGTTAACATACTTTGGAGATTCTATGACCGCTCCCAGTCTGCAGGCATCAGCAAACCTTGTCAACCACAGACATATATTTTGTGCTTGTACTTTGGAAAAATTGATTCCAGACAGTAGATGACCCATGACTAAACCCTGTGAAACACCACTGGTTACATCTCTGTTATTGGAAGTGGATTCCTCTATTTTGATGATATGACTTCTATCACTAAGGCAGTGAACGACCCCTCTAATGATATAAGGGTTGATGCCTGGTTATGTGCATTTGTCAATAATGGCTGAGTGGGGGATAGTGTCAAACACTTGGCTAAGTCCAGGTAAGCTGTATGTACAGATTTCCCCTCATCCAGATCCTTGTTGACTGTCTCAAAGATGTCCACCAGGTTTAACAGGCATGATCTCCCTTTGACAAATCCAAACTGTGTAGGCTTAACTGTGTGGAGATTACCTATATCTTTGTCGATAATGTCCATGATAATTTGCCCCATAGCTTTGCAGATATGGTTAGTCAGGATAATAGGTATCTAGTTTCTGGGGTCAGTGGATGCATCAGCTCTGTGCAAGGAGATAACAGTGGCTGCTTTCCAGTCATCTGGGACAAAGCCTGTGGTTACACTATGATTGAGTGCTGTCAGACTGTGCTGCATCCACAACCCTGAGCATTCATCTGGACTTCCATTCTGAACATGACTGTGCCTCCATGATGGCCCTAAACATATGCTGAGTGACACAAGTTGAGATACCTGCAGCTGGTGTTGGAAGGACAGCAGGCCTTCTATGAGCACCCCTATCAATCTGACTGTGTGGAACCTTACCATTTATTTGCCTATGGCCAGTGTCAACATTCTCTGCAACCATAGTAGCCTTACTGCCCTGTTCAATGTCACCACTCTCCAAATGTCCAATATATATGCCACAGGGGACTGGGTATGCACAGGTATACTGGCTGTGTACAGTGAAAATGAGGGTGGATGAGGGATGTCAACCTCTGTGTCAGATTCAGCCCCTGCAACCTCCACCAGTGGCTCACTTTGGCCACTGTCATCATTAGAGTCTGCAGAGACACTGGCATCGGGTTGTAAAGGGGACAGAGATCAGCATTCCTGGTCACCTATGAGAAAAAAGGAAAAGCATTACTATAATACCTGCACTACAATGCTCTGCATTACTGTGTTGCAATATATGTCAAGCTGTATATATTGCTGGCACTATTACACACTTGTATAACCCACAACCTCATATAGAAGGACATTATTTTCTAACTCAAATCTGTAATTATTTGGAAATAACAGTTCTTAAACAAAAATCACATGAGCAAAACATAAAAGATGCCCACTGTTGACATTCTGCAAAACTCTGCACAACTGAGAGTTATGGCAATCTGTGAAGTCCTGTCAGTACTATCAAATCAATCACTTTGGTCACACCTACAAAGCATAGATATGACTCTAAACTGTGTACAGTCAAAAAATATCTGTACAGTTGGCAATCACGCAGGCAGTACATCAATCCAGCCAGCAGGCCTAGGATGACACTTTAGGGAATACATTGAACTGTCTATATCTGTGACAAAACTGTTTTCTGCTTACCAGCAGCAGGAGCAGGTCATCTTCCTATTCCTGATGGGCCTGAAAAAGTTTGAGGGAGAGATAATGTAAACAGCACTACATGTTACAGTATATTAGGGGTAATACATCCAAATATCTCACATTTACAGTAGCTGCTATGTTAACAGGTATATGGGTCACAATCTGTGCATGAGCTTAAAACTGCAGCTAACCTCTCCCCCATAAAACACCTGACACCCACATAAAACTATGTGCACCCTGACACGCTGAATGCTACAGTATTCTAATGCTAATCCACCTAAGCATACCTGGATGCTCCTCTTGAGTGGAAATGGCTGCACCTACATCCATGACATATTGGCTGATGGATGTCTGAGAGTTGTCCTGTGTTGCAAGGTATGCCAGGAATTCCTCAGTGGTTGACAGAGGTTGTTCTGCTGCAGACCCACCACGTGACCTGATAATCCCTGACCACTTCTGCTGCACACCTGCATACCGAGTTAATCATGTCATTGGCACGGTCTCACACCTGCTCATATGTGCAATTCTGGTGACCCACAGCATTAATGCTGTCCACCAGTTTGTCCCACAAGGCTGCACGCTCTTGCCTATTTGCCCTCCCTCTAGACAGCAGGACTTGGTAGTGTTATCTCAAGGCCTCAATGATGAGGTCGTTTTCTGCCTCAGTGAAAGGTGCATGGCATCTGGCATACATGATATAGGTTCATAGGTTCATATCCTGAAATACAAATAGATGAGAACACATCAGGATCACATACATGGGAGAACAGTATGTAGAGATACAGCAATAAAGGAAGCCTATTTGTATTCCCCACTTGATTACACATCACATATTCAACAGTGTGTCAAACATACAAAGGTTGTGGAAGCAAATAGGATAGTAGCAATAGTGACCCACTGTTACTTGTGATATGACAGATATTCATGTATGATCACACAAAAAACACAGGAGTCCATTGCATTATGCCCCATAGCAGGGAAACCCCCACCCATAACATATTTATAAATAACAGTGACAACCAAATAGCAGGGTACTACTACAACTGCTAACAAAGGAGGTATCCAGGAGACCTGTGTAACTAGTTCACATAGATCATTATACCCTTGCTCTACTCTACATCCTCTGTAGGCCAGCTGGAGATCACTGGTATGTCATCAGTACAGTTCTGAGAAAAGCTTATTGATGTAATTCTTCCTAAGTATATTTAAACATATGCATCATGTTGGAAACAAAATGGTTAAATACCTGATGGAGTACAAAACTCTGTTGAAACATACAGCTATATGAGTACTGTATGAATGAGTTAAGCATACAAACTAACTCTCATACAGAAAGGTTCCCTAGCAAGGAGTTTGCCTTTTTAAGATGGTTCTCATTAGCAGGTGAGTGCCTCTGAACCAATCTGTGGTTCAGGAATGCTACATGCAGCATACACAGCTGATTTGCAGTATAATCAGCCAACCCCATGTAACTACTCAACAATATATAAGGCCTCAGTGTAGGTTCTATCCCCTTTCTCACATTTTAGGGCAGAAATTACTAGGGTAGAGATTATGTCAGCATAGAGGGAATGTGTGTAGCAGCTACTTGTTACATACAGATGTCTGTGCTATGGGCTGAAGCTGCTGCTGCTGCAGGCAACAGGCATATTTAGAGAGTCTGCAGAATGTTCAGGACAACAATACTTAAGAGTAACTGTGTGGCTTGTGGCAACCTTGGTGTACAAACAGAGCCAGATTGAGGGAACCCATCCCACTGGAAATGATGGTATGTCTTTAAGGTAAGTTTGTTAGCCAAACGTGTCATTAACAGAGTAATAGGAAACATGCTTGGTGTATCTTACAACAAGGTAGGGGGTACATTAACTATTATGTCAACCAGTCAGATAACTGCCAAGTCATGTGTTATTTCATGGTAGTCATCTGGAATGTGTGTGCTGGCAACACGTACTTCTACCATGACCTCCATATATGTATGTTACTTGTGCATCTATAGTTGCCGGTAATATCAGTAGCAAATCATTGTGGGCTGCAGTCTGATATGACTGGGCCTCATTTGAGTTATATACTTCAAAACCCTCTGGGAATTCATACTAATGCATGACATGTCATTATATGCACTTTCTAATGCTGTAACAGGAATAGTTTAAATGTGGTCCATCTGTAGGCCTTTGACTGCCATTATTTAGAAGGAGGCATTCAAAATGTACTGCTTTTGGTGGTTAAATAGGTGAAGAGACAGTCATACATATCAGAATTTATACTGACAATGTACACACATATGTATTTTAAATGCTAGACCCAGCTGTATTTGAACCCAGGACCAGGTGGACCAAAAATTAATGTTTTCAAAGCATTTAACAGATTAAGCTACTGAATCATCGTTATTGCAGCTGCATTTTTAAATGTTGTAGATATAATTGCACATTTACCTGCTGTTACATACCTTACTTACATCTATTATTATGTGTATGCCTTTATAGTGATGTCTTTCTCTGTCCCAGTTACATGTCTATCTTTTGATTACTCTTATAGCTGATTTGTGCAATGCAGCGCAATATGCAGCATGGCTTAAACATGCTTAATGACGGGAAAATGACAATTATACAATGACTCCCCAGTGATATTCCAAAATGTGCACGCTGATTGGTCAGCGTGCACGTTGTAAATCAGACTTATACTAATGGAAAAAGGTCTGGTCGCCCAGACTTTTTCCATTAGTATAAGTCTTTTTTTATTTATTTATTTATCTTTTTACAGCAACTGTGAACGCAAGATCTCCGTTGCTTTTTATAAACTGTCTCGCTATGTTAAAGGAATTTTACACAGCGAGACAACTTTAAAAAAAGCAACGGAGAAAGGAAGATCTCCGTTACTTTTTTTAAAGCTGCTTCGCTATGTTAAACTCCTTTACCATAGTGAGGCAGATTCTAAAAAACAACGGAGAGCTTGCGTTCTCTGTTGCTTTTTAGAAACTCTCTCGGTATGTTAAAGGATTTTAACATAGCGAGACAGCTTTAAAAAAAGTAACGGAGATCTTACTTTCTCTGTTGCTTTTTTTAAAGCTGTCTTGCTATGTTAAACTCCTTTAACATAGTGAGACACTTTGTAAAAAGCCACAGAGATCTTGCTTTCTCCATTGCTTCCACCCACAACTCTGATGTACTGCGTAAGCATATGCATGCGCAGTACATCAGAACTGCCACAGAATACCAGACAGCTGTGGAAGGGCAGCACGGAGGCATTACACAATGCCATTATTTAAGAAAAGTAAGTATTTATTTCTTAAATAATGTCATTGTATAATAGCAATAACCCACTTCTGGGTGTGGGCAATGCTGGATTTACCTACGGTTGTCTTTGTTTGGCCACTCGGGCTTCGCCCTCATGACAAAACCACACCAACCATGGGTAAATCCAGCATTAACGAAGTTACACCAAAACCAGTTTATTCGATAAAGCTTTCGGGTCTACACCCTTCATCAGTATAATTTTACAACAGAAATGAGACATTTAAGTAGGAGAACCAATTAAACAAATGCTTCAGCCCAACTCACTCACTCAGTAACCTAAAATTATTTAAAAGGGCAACCCCATACACACAAGATAATTTTTATATATACACATACAAAGAATTTAAATTCAGTTTAAATATATCTTAAAATAGCTTAAAATATATACACATGTATACATACAACACGTACATGCATGATTCACATTATTCAAATAAATTTAAACATATATTTATACCTAAGAGATAATAAAAATAAAAATAAAATAATGCCCTCTTACTATAGCTAATAGCTTCATAATTTTTCTCTTTTATTCTTCACTAATAAGGGTTTTGAATTCACAGCATTATTCAAACCTGGACTCACGTCTGCTTGGAGCCTAATGATCCATTCCAATTCCTTTAATTCTAGGAGGTTATTAATGTCTCCCTTTCTTATACTAATATTGACTGCTGCCAATACCCTAAACTTGAATATATGATTACTTCATCTTCCACAATGTGCTTACTTAAAGCATTAGTTTGTAGCTTTCTTCTAATGTCTGACTTGTGTTCTATTATCCTTTCTTTGAGTTTTCTAGTAGTTTTGCCTACATAAAATGAAGTGCAGGCTAAACACGATGCTAAATATACAATTTTTTCTACATTACATGTGGTCAGTGTATTTATTTTATAAATCTGTCCATTAGTAGGATGTTCAAAATAATCTCTACCCTCAAATAAATCATTGCAGCATGAACAATTATAACATTTCCTTGTGCCTATCTCTTTCTGAGTTGTAGGTTTACTCTTGAAATCTTTATAGCAAAGCTTTTGTTTTAAAGTTTCTGCACTTCTATATGCCAAAGAAGGTTTACTTCCTACTATAGATTGAATCTCAGGCATAGCTAACAGTATAGGCCAGTTTTTCCTTAATATAGCATTCACATTATATGTATTAAGGTTATAGGTAGTTATATACCTTACATAATCCTTACCTTTATACACTTTATCCTTTTCAGATGTCATACCTCCTAACAATATAGGTTTATAGTGTCCTTCTCTTTCTATTATAACTTTATTTAACTCCTGCTCAATAAGTTCTAGGGGGTATCCACTTGCTTGGAACTCTTGAGCTATGCTGTTAACTTGCTCAGTAAAATTACCATCATCTGTGTTTAACTTACACAGTCTAGTAAATTGTGATTTCATAACACCTTTATAAATATGAGGTGCATGCATACTATTCTTAGTTATATATCTTAAAGAGTCAACCTCTTGTTTTTTTATTATTTTGCCTTTTTACGGCTATTTTATTTGTTTGTTTGTAAGTACATGAAGTATAATTAATATGTATGGCTGGCTGCCGAGGGGAAACCATGGCCGTGTACATGGATACATTACATGTAGGTTCCACCAGTCTATATCATATGAGCGAATAGGAAAAAACGTGAACGCTCATAATCTCGAAAGCACCGGACCTTGAAGTGCTTTTTCTGAGATCGTGGTACAGTGAAGAATGGAATATTTCCCCATTCCTCACTATAGTGTGATCTCGGAGTTGGAATATATATTTAGTGGATGGGTGGGCACAACCCCCAACCCACAATAGCAAGTTCAAGGTCCGGTATTTTCGAGATTGTGAGCATTCACGTTTTTTCCTATTCGCTCATATGATATAGACCCGGTTCCACACGGAGCCTTCACAGACTTTATTGAATTCTGGGGAATGTTTAATTCACAGTGGTTGCACATTAATCTGATTATACATAATGACACATTACTTGTTAAGCCCCCCTGTTGCTTAATAATGTACTTCAAATTGCCATTGCCTTGTATTATGCTGTCTGTGTTCAGTTACTGGGGTTGTTTTTATTTACAACCTGTTGTTTATATTGTGTGCTTGAACCTTTCCGCAACTTAACATGGCCACTAGCAGGTATTCTGGCCACGAACAGGTGCTGTTTAATTTGTATCATTGCTTAGCGGCTTGCATATTCAGTCAGCACTGCTGCTCATCGTACTAACATGAAGGAAATGTGTTGGCTTAGTACAACATGCACATGCATGTTAATAAGTCCACGGGAATATATTAATACCACAGTCATGATTAACACTTAGTGAGGAGGACAACAAACACTATTTATTGAGTCCATTATTGAAGAAACATGTTCGTAGGCTGAAGAAAATTGTGAAAACTTCCAAAAAGATAATCAGAATTTTATGACAAAATGCCATTTTGTAAGCAAGACAGCTTTCCTTTCAGTCCAGTGTTTAATAGTGAAGAATTTTACCATGCGAACGAAAATGGTCGCCGGATAGACTGCTCCCTATTCACTGAGCTCCTCAATACTATGATACTACCAGCAATTTTTATTAACTTTAAGAGATTTTTTTCCACAGTTTTTTCTATAGAAAGTATCTCTGGTATATCTTCTTCATTCTGGGATTATTCATTTTTGGAAAAAGTGCAACTTTTATATTATTTTACCTAAGACTATCTTTTGGCCTCAACAGTCTCTGGACAAGTGCACTATAGAAGCTCCTATCTGGGTCAGTATTCCTGTTTTCACACCTCTTTTCTGGGCATGGCTGGCAACTCTGACTCCATGGAGACGCAGACAACCAAGGCCAAATTCTCCTCTATGCTTTCTCCAGAAAAGGACTCCGGCTCTAAAAGATTAAGAACCACCAAACAAGCTACTGAGAACATTAAAGTAAGTACTAAAGATAAAAATGACTCCAATTTTCATTTAGATGATTTGAAAATGGCACTACAGCCCATTCAAAGTGCTATTCAGTCTTTTTCTGAATAATTTACTGACTTTGGTAAAACTCTAAGACAGATTAATGATAGAATGGACATAATTGAAAATAAAAATCTGGATATGGAAATAAGAGCAGACTCCATAGAACGTGATTTAAAATCCAAAGATGTTCTCATTACAGAAATACAAGCCAAATTACTGGATTTAGAGGCAAGGAGTCGAGGAATAATATAATAATTAGAGGATTACCGGAATCTTATGAAAACCAAAACTTAATTTCAGTGACTAAACAAATATTTGATGCATTACTTAACTTTGAGACAACTACTAACACCTTAATTGTTGAAAGAGCGCATAGAGCCCTGCGTGCCAGACAAGACTCTACTTTATCTCGGATTATTTATACAAGATTACTAAATTACCAGGACACTCAAAGTATTTTAAAAGCAGCCAAGAGTAAGAAATATCTCATCTGGAATAAATATAAGCTGACTTTTTCACAGGATTTACCCCCACAAATAAAACTGAACAGACAAAAAGTATCACCTTATTGTGCTGACCTAATCAAAAGGGGAATAAAATTTCAAATGAGGTATCCAAACACACTTTCTTTTAGTTATAATGACAGAAGTTATATGGCTTCAGAACCTCAAGAAGCTAAGGATATCTTTTTGAAATTATTCAAAACCCTTCCTGACACAGTCATACAAAAGTAATTCTCCTAACCATTGTAAGTACGTTGGAATTTAACTGGTGATTTTACATGACATTGTAAATATTCTTTAAATAACAGAAGTTATGTCAAGCTTTACCACACGAATAAACACTCTGACTTTATAGTGTGTAATATCTGTTTTTATTGGTTTATAGAGATGATAATATCTTAAACATCTTTATTCCAATATATGAAGGTGCCATAATTTTTGAGAAACTCCATTATAGTTTGTTTATGTGGATATATGATTTTCTGTATGAAATATCACCCAAACAGAATGGAGGGAAAATCTTCTAGACTCTCATGCTAAAGTAGCGCCACCAACCTGGTTAGAGTTCTGTTGTTTTGTTTTCTGTTCATAGTCTCAAATTATTTTCCCTCCTGTTTTGCCTGCATGATGACGTTATGATTCCCAAGGAAACTGTGACATGTTCGTCCTGTTGAAATCATCCTGAGTGCCGCTGCGTTGTCTGCAACTTAACTGCTTGCTTCTAAGGTGATCAGTAACTGTAATTTGAATCCCTGAATATTCCGATCACTAAATACAATGTCTTCCTGGTTTCGTACTGTTGTACCTGATGAAAACTGCTAAGACTCTGCGCCGTTGACTCCAACTGATTAATCCATCATGAAGTTTTGCAAGTAAGTTATTTTCTCTTGCTCAGGATGGCTATTCTGATTTATCCACTGCAAGAAACTTGTTACGAGGTCAGGATGCTTCCCATGGACGTACGGAGGTTTTGCTGCCTCTGTGCCTGTGATGCAGGCTATTTATCAGCCTGACTGTGAATTAACTTCCCTTTACATGTTCCATTACCTCAGTATGTTGTGCATTGAGTCAAGCATTTATCTTTATACTGTTTTATATATTCTAGTTAGTGCTCTAGGCACATAATTTTAAATGTGTTTTCTGATCACTAAATACAATGACTTCCTGGTTTCGTACTGTTGTACCTGATGACAACCTCTAAGACTCTGCGCAGTTGACTGCAACTGATTAATCCATCACGAAGTTTTGCAAGTAAGTTATTTTCTATCGCTCAGGATGGCTATTCTGATTTATCCACTGCAAGAAGCTTGTTATCAGTTAATGTTGAAAAACATAGAGAGAAGTTTAGATAATGTTTTTGATAGAAAAAGTAAAAAGTTGGGGAGGGACATAGAGGAATACAAACATAAAACAAATTACCCCAATCCAAGAGGTGCTCATAATTACACTAATAATAATAATAGTAAAGAATTTAATTTTTTGTCTAATCAGGAATTAGTGATGGAAGAAATGGTACAAGGGGAAGATAATTTAGTACTAAGGGATGAACAGGAGTTCCCAGCATTAAGAAGGTCTGAGCGTATTAGGAATTACAATCAAAGCAATTTTCAAAAAAACTTTCGGGAGGGGGGGCGGAAATCAACGTACCCAGTTCAGGAATTACAACCGGAACAACCAGAGGTGGTAGTTGAGAACGAAGAAGGGGTAAGAGTTGAAGCCCAGGAAGTTTGTTTGGGTAAGGAAGGTATTGTTTGTAGTAAGAATGGATTTAATATATACAATTATAGTACCTTGGAAGTTAATGAAGTCTTTTTTTCGCTTTTTATGAAAGGGTTGAAATTTGTTCCTAATAAAAAGGTGGATATTAGTAAAGTCCTGATTGATTTAAAATTGTTTATTCGGAAGAAAAACTTTGAGCTTATGTATCAGGGCTCAGAGGATTATCAATTGGGTACTGGAGTTAATGGATTAAAGAAAAAAAGTACTTATAACCCTCCGATTAACCAACAGTTAAAAAACTTTGAAATTTTAATAGAGAAAAAAATTAGGAAAGAACTATCTAATAGAATGGTACCCCCTAACCTCACAAAAGATGAAAATAAGCTATTACAGCAACTTATGTGTGATAAAAGTATTAGGATTTCAAAACCAGATAAGGGAGGGGGTATGGTCATGATGGACCAAGCACTATATGAAATAAAAATGTTGGAATTATTAAAGAATGAAGATAGATATAGTAGGTGTTCCCTGAATGAGATTAATAAAGGGAACCAGAAAGTGGAATTGGTGCTTAATGACCTGCTCCTTGAGGGATCCATCGATGTGAGTACTTTTAGTTATTTGTTAGTGGATAGACCAAAAGTTCCAGTGATATTTGGAGTGGCGAAAGTCCATAAAAACGTTTTGAATCCACCAATGAGACCGATTGTGGCCTCAGAAGGATCAGCTACAGCCCCAATAGCAAAGTGGCTAGATGTTAAGCTTAAAGAGATTTTAAAAGAAGGACCAGGGATTGTTAAGGATTCCTGGGACCTACTAAGGAATTTGAAGAAGGAGTTTTTTGACGAGAATATAATTTTCATAACCTTTGACATAATTGATTTATTTTCATCTATACCACATAAAGAAGGTATGGAACTTTTTGAGGAAGCCCTGGTTGAATATGGAAAATTCAACCAAAATGATTTTCGGTTGATTCTCACGTTGATGGATCTAGTTTTGACCAATAATTTTATATATTACGAAGGTGACTTTTTCAGACAGACTCAGGGAGTTGCTATGGGTGCACGATGTGCACCCACTTATGCTAATATTATTTTGAATGTATGGGAGCAGACATTTGTTCTTAATTCAAGGTTTAAAAAGTATTGGAAACTATATAAGCGTTACCTGGACGATATATGTCTGTTATGGACTGGTTCCGAGGCAGACTTTATAGTGTTCTTTGAGTACCTATCCAGTACTACCAGCTTCCTTTCCTTTACTTTTAATATGAATAAAGAATGTTTACAATATCTTGATATTTTTGTAGGGAAGGAGAACGGGCAGTTTTTTTCAAAGGTTTTCAGAAAAGACAATTACTCCAATTCTTATTTAGCTTATACTAGTGCCCATCCGCATCACCAGAACAAAGGAATAATAAAGGGACATATGTGAGGGGTAGCAGAATGTCCTCTAGAAATAGTGACTTTGAAGAAGAATGTGATAAATTACATGTCATGTTTTTAGAGAGGGGCTACCCCGAGGACCTAATAATGGAAGTTGAAAATGAGGTGGTATGTGGTAGACAACAAAAATACCACCCAATCTTGGGAATGGATGAGCAAATGAAGGAAATGAGACCTTTAGAAGAATTTGATGGTTCAAATAATTTTGTGATGGACTATAATGGTGAAGCAAAATTTATTTTTAACCTCATAAAAACAGAAGGGCAGAAATTTGGGGAGTTGTCTGATCTGAATTGCCTTTTTGAAAACCCATTAAAATGTACTTATAGGAAGGGTAGGAATTTGAAAAATTATTTTGAGACAATGGGCAGAGGGAAAATGAGCAAAAAGAGCAAAGTTGGGACGTTTAAATGTGGATGTTGCCCACAATGCCCCTATATATATGCCCGTGATGCAGTCCATATTCAGAGTAGGGACTTCTTGGTTAAGAGCACTGATTATGCAAATTGCCATACAAGTGGTATTATATATCTGAGTATTTGTAAAAAATGCCAAGCTTTTTATGTTGGTAAATCCGAACGTAAATTGAAAAATCGGATTTATGAGCATTATTATGACATTAAAAGAGGTTGTATGAATAATGCCCTGTTTCGACATAAAATGAATTGTTTGGAAGCAGAATTTCATTTTTATGTATTAGAAGTGATAAAGAAGGATATTCGGGGTGGAAATTGGAAGGATACCATTGAATATAAAGAATTGCTATGGCAACTTCAGCTGGAATCATATAATGAACCAGGTCTTAATAATATAGTTTCCCTAGCCCCAGTATTGAAATTGAGGGCAGCTAAGCCTTGAGTTGTATGTCCCAACTCAAATTAAATGTTTAAGTTATGAAAAAAGGTTATAGTGGATTTTTTAGTTTTGTTACAAAATTTAATCTTGTTATTAAAACATAAAATTATAAGTAAGCAGTTTATGAGTAACCAAGTGAGTTAAATTAATTTTAACTTTCAAAAAAAATTAAAGTTAGTGGATATGTGCAATAGTTTGAAATGAACACTAGAGGGTGTTGGAGGTTAACATAAATTCAGTAAGATGAAGGCAGTTATTTAAAAGTTTTTAACATTTTAAATACTTTTATTTTTTAAGAGTTTTTAAGCATGTTTTTAACATTCATTATTAGTTCATTGGGAAATGTTTTATTAAACTTGAAAAGTATAATATAAATGGATTTGGTAGTATTTGATGTTGTATTAATAAGGAGTTTTTAAAGTTTGGTATCTTGTAAGTTTAATAAGGTTTAACCTGAATGAAATGGGTGTGATCAATTAATTGTTCAACTAAATTAATTGAAACTGTATTTAAATAGAATGTAGCTAGGTATGAGTTGTAGTGCATCTGATGAAGTGTCCTAAACGAAAATGCAGGTGTGAAGACATAGCGTTTGTGCTTTCAACAGTCTTGGTTTTTGTGAGCTGAACAGCTTTTCGATCTGCTTTTTGTGTTTGTGCTCTCAACAGTTTGGACTTTGTGTGCTGAACAGCTTTTGATTTTTCTGTACCAGCCGGAATTGTGGTAATAAAATTTTACAATTTATTCAACAAAGTTGGCAAAGCCTTTCTCCTCTGGTGCTTTTTTTACCCAAGCTTGTTACAAGGTCAGGAAGCCTTCCACGGACGTGCGGAGGCTTTGCTGCCTCTGTGCCTGTGAAGCAGGCTATTTATCTGCCTGACTCTGATTTAACTTCTCTTTACATATTCCATTACCTCAGTATGTCATGCATTGAGTCAAGCATTCATGTTTATATTGTTTCATATATTCTAGTTAGTGCTCTAGGCGCATAATTTTAAATGTGTTTTATTTTATTATTATCTGTTTCACACTGAACCTGGGATAGTGATTAACTAACTAGGGGTCCATTATTTGCTGTTGATCCTTCATTATAAACAAATAATAAGTCTTTTATTCAAGTTTAGGAATTTATATGTCACTTGTACTATTTGAATTTATATTTTTTAGACATAGTTGCTAAGGGCTATATGATGCCTTTGTTAAAAATTCTAATGTGTATGATTCAAACACCTGAATGATAAATTTATATATAATAGAATATAAGAACAACATGATACATAAAGAGGCTCTCATTTATTTTTATAATAACATGCTATATATTTTATTAATTTTTGAATGGATTTTAGATGTCACATGATGTCATTTTTATAGTAGGACTTTAGACTAGTTTGGTTAGTATTCTTACTATTTAGATACCACATTTACTAGAGCCTTACTAATTAATTCAATCTAAGTGAAGAAGATTAATTAGTGTTAACTGTTTAGATATATTATTAACATAAAAATATTACAATTTTATATTTAACTGACAATACTCCATTTCATTAAACTACATATATTTTTAAGGTTTATGACATACATTTAACCTTTTTTCATATACATTTATGATTATCAGTGTTTAGCCATATTATTGTTTTATTAACTATATTTATGTTCCACTATATCTCCTTACAAATTCATATCATAATGCTGTTTTAGCATGGTTTATTTACATTCATTACAATCATATTTACCTGTATAGGAGCTTGTGAATATACAGATGAATAGGGAATGTGTATGCCGGGCATTTTGTGTTTTGATAGATATGTAAATATGTTTAGTTTTGATAACTTGTTTATAGTCCTTTTTAGGACTTTACATAATCTTCTTTTTTTTTATTTTGATGTTAAGGGTGACCATGTACTTACTTCTTTTGTATAGACTTTTTTGTCTTCCTTCTTTCGTTAGGTTAAGGTGGATAGGCACTGGGTTAGGGAAGAAGGAAGAAAATGAGACTACAATGAATCCTATACTGAAACTTATCTGTACTCAGAATAATCATTTTAACAAAATTAAGTTATGTTTGTTCCTTTCTTTCATCTTCTCTTTATTTATAAATTTATTTAGTTTATTCCATCAATATTAATGGACCTTAGATTGACATATGGTTAATCTGTTAACAATAGATTCCTGGAATGTAAGAGGGATCCAAAATAAAGACAAGAAATCTTTATTGTTTCATTTAATCTATAAATCTCAAGCTCATATATGTTTTTACAAGAAACACATATACCTAGAGATGATTGGTACAAGGATAAAAATAAAAATGGATCCAAAAATAATAGCCTTGGGGATACCTCTAATTCCAAGGGGGTGGCTATTATAATTAAACAAAAATTTCAGGGATTATTATTGAAGAAAAATATGACAAGGAGGGTAGATGGTGCTACTTTACTTCTAATATATACAATCTTGATAAACCACTTTTGGTTCTAAATTTATACGGTCCTTGTAGCCATCAGCATTTGTTTATTTTACAAATATATAATATCCTCTCTTATTACAAAGATCATTATGTTATAGTGGGCGGAGACTGGAATGCTGTAATTAACCCTGACATTGATCAAACTAGTTCTTCCTCTTCATATAATTACCAAGCATCTTCTGCTCTTGAAGATTTAATAATGGATTATAACCTAGACCCTTTACAATACATTAAATACTCAAAGAAAAAAGATATATACAGTTATTATTCAAAATGTTATCATTCTTGGTCAAGGTTAGATTTCTTTCTCTTATCTAATTCTCTTACACAATCAGTTTTGGATTTTATTATTGAGCCCAGATTTCTTTCGGATCATTCTAGAATTTTATTAAAATTGAATCTCGAGTTTAAATTTGCTTATGCATTCAAACGGAACTGTTGGACTTTGAATAACAACTTGCTCTCTAATAAAAAAGTTAGTAAACTGTGTATAGAAATAATTCAAGAGATGGAAAGCAACTTAGACTCAACAGTTATTCCCTATGATATTCAATGGGTGGCGTGTAAGGCAAGGTTAAGGGGTATGTTTATTGGTAAGGCCTCATACCTTAAAAACAATTCAATAATAAAGAAAGATTGTTAAAACTAAGAATTCAGTCTCTTGAGAATCAATATAGATTAAATTCTGATCCTGATGTCTATAAACAAATTATAAATTCTCAAAAAGATCTGATTTTATTACATCAAAATAATCTTTCAATACAGGAACAAAGATTATTAGTTACCTACTCTGAATGGGCTCAAGTACCTTCGAAAACCCTAGCTAGAATAATTAAAAATAATTTTGATAGGCCCAAAATATCGCCATACAATTCAAAAATAAATTATACAACACGGACAAGGAAATTATGCAACTCTTCACATTACTATATACTGATCTTTATTCCAAATCTTCTAATTTATTAGTAAATTGTCATATAAACAGTTTTCTTAGTTCTATAACATTTCCTACTTTGAATGAAAATCAGCAAAGTATTCTTTCGGCCCCATTAAGTCTTCTTGAAATATCTGAATCAATTGATAGACTCAAACTTGGTAAGTCCCCAGGTCCTGATGGTTTTACTTCTGAATTCTTTAAATTATTTAAGTCAGTAATTGCACCCTTCCTTCTTAAAGTTTATAACTACATAAAAAATAAATGACATTTTGGATTTTTATTGGAACACCTCAAAAACTATTCTAATTTTAAAAAACAACAAAGATAAAACAGACCCTCATAATTATAGACCCAACTCATTCATTAATTTAGATATCAAGATTGTATCCTCTATTCTTGCCAACAGATTGAAGAAGGTTCTATCATCAATAATTTCCCCACAACAAGCAGGTTTTATGTCTCACAGACATGTATGGGATAACACTCTCTCTTTGGAATCCATTATTCATCTTACAAAAAATGACAACAATCCAATATATGCATTAATTCTTGATGCATCGAAAGCATTTGATAGAGTGAGTTGGGATTTCCTCTTTCAAACAATGTCCTGCTTTAATTTTCCCATCACATATATTAATTTTATCAAAACCCTTTACAAAGAATCCTTTACCAAATTGTATATTAACAGATCCACATCACATTCTATAAAGATTACTAGTGGCACGAGAGAGGGATGCCCCTTATCTCCCTTTCTTTTTAATCTATACTTAGAACCATTACTTTTATACTTAGCACAAAACACATTTCATAGGATTCCTAGGATTTTAAACAATAATTTACTTTTCTCTGCTTTTGCTGATGATTTAGTTATATATTTTCAAACTCCTATTACAGATCTTAAAAAAATAATTAATTCCATTGAGAAATTTTCTTTAGCGTCGGACTATCACATTAATTCCCAAAAGACTTATATATTCCCCGTAAACCATCTGGCACATAAACCATATTTATTTCCATATTTTTTTAATGGGTGTACTCTGTTAAAGGCTTTTGGCCGAGGTGCTAGAGATTTTCTACAACTGGTGTTTAAAATAAATTCCTTCTACGGAGTTGCTGGACTGCTGTTTGTGGTTTTTCAACTATATTTGTCTGCTGTGGTTAATCCATATTTATTTCCAGTCTCCTATTTTCATATTACTTTTGGGGTTAAATATCTGGGTATACATATAGATCATAATAATCTGTCTTCATTTCAAAATAATTTACTTAAAATATGGACATCAATAATGTTAGACATGCGTAGATGGGAACTTCTCAACTTATTACTTCTTTCCAAAGCTGCAATTATTAAAATGAATATTCTTCCCAAATTTCTTTATCAATTCAACTCTTCTGATCAAATCATTCCTAAATCTTTTTTCGATAAAGTTAATAAAGAACTAGCTAAATTTTTGTGGTTCCCTAAAACAGTTAGGATTTCTTACTCTAAATTATCAACTTCTAAAGATAGGGGTGGTTTAGGTTTACCAAATTTGTATCTCTATTATTTAATTATTTTGGCTAGCAAACTACTGTCCATTTCTAAACTGAATATCATTCATTATAATAAATGTCCAATTTGGATGAAGTTATGGCATCAGTATATTTTATCTAAAAACATAAACCCTGTTGCCATTCCATTTATCTCCTTAGATATTTTGAATTCACTTAAAATCTCAAACTTTCTAAAACATAAGATCAAAGCATTTCAGGACTTATTAAAACTTATTAAATTTGATAATATTTTTCATCTAATACAACCACTTCATCTGAACCCTAACTTAAAGTTAGATAATGCACCATTTAGTTTAACTAAATATCCCCTTATAAAGAATATGAATGTTTGGGATCTTTTGAAACACAAAGATTTGTCTTTGGCAAATCTTCGAACTACACTGAAAGTCAATTGTAAATATACTATAATTCTGCGGCAGTTAAGAGATGTAATTATGGCTAATTGTGCTTATATAATCCCAAGGGAGCAAGATTTTAACAATATTGATACGGTAATTAGAACATTATTATTACCTGAGAAAAGGTTATCAAAATCTTATAATTTGATAAACAAATTAATTCAAGACTCATTATGTCTCTTTTCTAACTTCTGGGACAAACATAATCCTCAATTAAATGAGAAACAAAAACTCTTGGCCATTAGAAATACTTTGAAACACTCCCCTTTCAAGAAATTGTTCTATACTCAGTTGATGATAAATAATAATGCTTATCATACTCCCTCCACACTTAATAAATTTGATGCAAATAACTCTCCTTCCTGCCCTTGTTGCTTCTCTCCTAATGCTGACCTCTTACATATTTTTTGGTATTGCCAATTCTCTCATAAACTTTGGACCTCCTTGAAAGTAAGGTTACAGAAAATGGGGTATCACAAGTCAACTCTTTCCTGGGAGACTGCAATTCTACACATACCTAAGATACATCTGTCTAAACCAGATACACATGTACTCATATTTATCTGTTCTCTTATAAAACTTTACATTTCCAGAAATTGGCTTGACCGTACTAAATTGAATTGGAATGCCTTTAGAACAATGGCATACTTGTACGTTTCAGCACAAAAAACTATGTTGAAAAGTCCTAAAAAAATGGCTTTAAATAATAAAGTTTTAGAAAAGGTCCTTTCTATTATTAATTATGAATATTAGATTATAAACTTTTATCTTTTGTACAGTGTGGGATTTATTTATTCTTCTACTTTATTTTCTCATATGATTGTGGTCTCATTCTATCATTTGCATCCTGGTTACCATTTGTATATATTGTATATAAAGTTTGTTTTTGTGTTGTTGTTTTTGATTTTTTTTTTTCACTTTCATGAGTTGAAATGTGCTTTTACAATGTTGTATAACTTAAATCAACTCCTAATTGACTATATATACAATGTTTGTTGGTTGATGTCTTGTTATATTCCATAATTTAATAAAAAGATTTTTGAGAAAAAAAAAAAGAATTTTACCATGCAGGAATAAAAGAAAATACTAAAATATTCTGGTCTGCAAATGTATTTGGTGTAAGAATACCTTAATAACTGACAGTTTCTAAAATGTGTTCCTCCAAAACATTAAATTATAATTGCCTTATTTATTAAACCAAGCTTGGAACTACTACTATACATACAGACATGGATGTACTGTTGTTAAAAAAAAAAACTTTCAGTACAAAATCCCAAATGTCAAAAAAGAACAGAGAAAAAATTGACTTAGCAGTGAGCATGCTCTGAGAATGATATCTGAGAATTTAAATTAAAAACAAATATTTCTTGCAGGGGGGCAAGGCCCCCTATACCTCCCATATGATGGCTGTACCGCATTCTAGCCTGCTTACTAAATATAAACTCTGAGATTGCACAGTACTGGGGAAAGGCATATTTCTGAACCCCGATAGTATAGTAATCTCATACTAAAGTTGATCAGCTTCTACATATATGTGTATATATGTATATATTTATTTATTTTGTGTGTGTGTGTGTGTGTGTCACACACACACACACACACACACACACACACACACACACACACAGATATATATGTGTGTGTGGGACTTTATAACAAATAATCACTGGTGAGGTCAATCAAAACTCAAACCAATAAATAAAACTCATCAGCAATTACCATTAATCGCAACTAAAGTAAAATCAATGAAAAACGATAATCACAAACATAAACCAATAAGTTACATTTATGATTACAGAAAGAAAAAGAAAGAAAACTTTTACATTAAGGGCTTTGCCTCCACCCACACCCTTAACTTTAGGGCTCTGCCCCGACCCCCCCTGAAATTATATATTGCAATTCCAGGCTCACACAAACACAAAGAAATGGGAAAAGCGCAGAATCCACATGCCCATAGAAATTAAATATGCTGTCTCCAGGGGGGCACGAACATGAAGAAAAGGGCAAAGCTCAGGAATTACGTAACGGTCAACAATGTAAAATAATCAAACATTGCACAAAGTAAAACTAATGTTTTGCCCTGCTAATAATATATACTAACTCTGAGACTGCATAACAGTGGTGTAAGAGAAATTGTCTTAACCCCACTGCAATGCGATCTCATACAAAAACTTGCTGGCAAACAACCAACCAGGAAGAGGAACATCTGCACATATGACTGTTCACTCTTATTACAACTAAAGGAGTATGCTTTGTAATCCCAGTTGAGTAAGCAAATGCTAATAGGTAAACAAACAAACAAACAAATAAATAAATATATGACTGTATGGCATTTCAGTAAAATGTCATAACATCAAACCACAAATGAGCAAACTCTAATTCTTGACCCTGAAAATATTGGAAAAAAAATTTTTTTTTGTCTAGAGGGGCTACACTCCCATAGTGCCTAGTAATTATAAATACTAAGTCTGATATCAAAATACAGTGAGAAAAGGGTAAATTTCCCACTTCCTGCTGTACCAAAATCTTGTTCATGAAGAGTCTGTACAGTTTGATCAGCTGTACCAGTTTTTCCATATGTCGATAAAAACACTTTTTGACAAAATGTCTATCCCATACAAATGGAGTGAAGAGAGAGGCTAATAGTTAAATTGTCTCTATAAGTATGTACCTTGAGGATAAGTTCATCTGTCTCTGTCAAACAGAACAGTAAATGCACATAAATAGGACTTCCATAAGCACCAGCAGACAAGTCCAGTATAACAGACAATAAACTACATGGAGGAGTAACTGCTATGAATGCTCTCCTACATAGCGAACAAGCTGAGCGAACACACAAACATCCCTCATCATTGTCAGTACTTAATACAAAATTCAGTGATATTATCTGGCTAATGCTTTACTAATTAAGCATCACACTGAGAAATCTGAACGACAGTTTCCCAAATGAATACCTAAAGGTCAGTAAGGTTAACAATAAAATATCAATACAGGATTGCCAAAGGTAAACATATAACATTGGGAATATTGGGCACAGCCACTTGTGCTACCCTAACACTGTCCATCATAATGTTAATGACACATAGAAAATGTAAGTACCTTATCAGCCACCATTTACAGTGTCAGATAGCCTTGGACATAACATATACAGTAAATGATTCAGTATTTAACACTAACACATCTTTACAAATCTGCAAAATTTGTAAACACTTCTGAGCTTTACAGTTTGCATTTTTCTATGTAAAAATAGATGCAGATGCATTCTATAGGCCAGATTTATGTAGCTATCATGTTGGCAGTGTGAATGACAAGCTATTTTGTATTCATTAAGTGGCTATATATGACATGTAGAGCTGCCAAACAAAGGGGAATGAAGAATATGCTTATGAAAGCATAAAGAGCCAAAGAACATGGTAGAACTAGTTAGGAAACTATAAAGCAATTATGTACACTCAATGTAGGCTTTCGCCCTGTGCATCAAAACCCTTTTGGAATACAGCATGATTACACTAAGAAAAAAAACATGTTGGGATTGCCGCTGCTATTATTATACTATATGTGCAACAAGCTTTAAATCAGGCTGCTGTTACTGCTGCTGTGACCAGACCTTGGACAAGAAGAAGAAGAAGAAGGCTATTTAGAACCATACAACTTACCATGAACTGCATGACAAAGAAACTGCTAAGAGATGCAGGATGGACAGGGAAGCATTGGAGGAAATATAGAACCTATACCTCCCCCACATCAGGCCCCTTGGAAATCATGGAGAACCCATTCCAGTGGAAACAATGGTATGTTTAGCATTATTTATACTAGATAATGGTGCACTGCAGTATGACCCAGGCACATCTGCTGAAACAGAGACAATTTGTGTCATATTACACAATATAATTCTCAGGAAACAGCTTCAACAAGGACAGCAAGGGGCAGGACCACAATTTCAAGGACCACAGGCAGGGTCATATGCAGCAGCAGGTACAGATGAGGAGTCTGATGGACAATCACCAGCTGCAGGTGGCAGTGGCAGATGTAGACATGCACAGTATGCCCTGGCTCTGGCTAAGAGTCAAAGGATGGTATACATAATCACTACCTAGGTCAAAGCCTAAGGTCCAATGCACATACGAATAGTAAAACTGATGCCTGTCAGACTTCACAGACTTTACTTAACTATGTAATGGTTGTGTTCTGATAGTATCACACAGGGACAACCCTCCAAAGGGCACAATTTATACTTGCAGTAATGACAAGGTAAGTGTGGAAGGTGTGAAGAAAAAAAAGTTATATAACTGATTCATCTTATATCGCATATGTATATGCCCCTAAGCAAATCGTTTGTCTGAGGTATATAGTAATATCTCTACTGTCAGATTTTTGCAATATATAGTTACATATTAGAAACAATAGTGTGCATCAAGCATTCCAATTGAACACCATCTGTAAAATATAGAATAGGTCAATTCTACAGTATACGCTCATGTAGACAGCTATAGCAAGAAGCAAGAATGAAGTATCTAATACTTCCACTACTGTAATGACAATACAATGCAGTTTAACAATTAGAGAAGCAATCATTCACAAATGAGTAGGAACAAGAAAGCAACATTTTTTGCTTCTGAAATACATATTGATAAGTGCAAGCATGTGAATAAGCAAGCATTAGCTATCCACTGTGTGCATCAGACATACAGCGCAGTGGTGCAGTGGTAGCATTGTCACCTCACAGCAAGAGGTTTTCCGGTTTGATTCTTGGCTGGAGTGCCTTCTATGTGGAGTCTGCATGTCCTCCCTGCTTTCGTGTGGGTTTCCTCCCATGTTCAAAGATATGCATCTAGCACATTTCTCTCTGAGCTTCCACTGAAAATTGGCTTTGTTCCAAGTTGGACTTTCCTGGTTAACAAATGTTAAATAAATATATGCAACCCTAAGTCACAGAGACATGTGCAAAGGACAGGGCACAGTCATCATCATTTGCACAGGGTGGGGGTGGGGGTAGGAAGGTAAAGTTAACATCAAATAAGTGAATGTGTGCAAGTATGAAATGCATGTACCTATCAGAGTACACAGTGTTCAGGGTCACTAACAACAGATGTAGTGCACTCAACAGTACCCTTTAGATAATTTGCATGTGTGTGAGGTGGTATGAGCAAATGATTTTTTTTTTTTTGATGCATGTGTGTTTGGCGTCTGCATGAACACAACCAAGCACTGTGCTAGCACTACATTCTGGCATCTCAGTCAGGTGTGAGCCCTGCATGGTAGATTAATCAGTTCAGTGTCATTGTTTCCAGTCATGAGTACCACATCTGTTAGGAGTTACTCTACTACTTCCACAGCACTGGCTGGAAGTCAGACTGCGACCTGAATGTGAGCTATGTTTGCTGGATATGATGTCTTCACAACTACATCCTAGACCATGACCCTGTGGCCTACCACATCTGGGTGTGGACACCACAGTCACTGATGGAGTAGTGGATATAGTGTCACTATGGGAGTAGGATCTTACACGGCCACATCTGCCAACTCCAGAAGATGTAGTGGCTCTCTGGAGACATGGATGCCAACCTTCTCCCAACAGATGTTCCATCACATCTCCTGCCTGATCCAGTATGTCATTCATCCTGTTCAAGGAGTTTTCCACATGTTTCAGGAAGCCACTTACACTAGAATGCATGACATTTAGTAGTAGTAATGTATCTTCTGAGACCCTGGAGGAATGTGCCTGTGCCTCCACTATGGCCATACACATATGTCTGGTGGGGATCTGTACAGATTTCACCATACCGTACCGTACAGGTGTTCACCGTTCGGATAAGTATGCTTGTTGTGCTGGTTGTACTATGGTGCAGATAAGGGAAAATTCCCTTTTCCCCACTGTAGTGCAACCTCGGAGTGAGAATATTAAAGTAGGGTGTGTGTGGGGGGTGCAGGGTGGCTTGTCCCCCTGCACAGCAGTAGGTTTAATGTTTTTTTTTTTTAAACATACTTTAACGAAAGTGCTTTTTTGGTGAAAGCACGTTCATTAAAGTGTGTTCTGTAATTATAGATTTGGACTTTTGATCTTTCAATCAAAAGTTCTAGATCCGTTTGGTGGCACCTAAAGACATACCAGCATCAGGAGGATGTGGAGAGTAGGCTTCCTCCAAGCACTTCTATAAACCCACCTTTGTGACACCATGCCCTCAAGTTGGCTATGGGGAGAAGCAAACACCTATCCTAGATCAGATGTCTCCTTGTGTTGTGTATGTGTAAACATATTGACTGTGTCTGAAATATGGGCAGGGAATGTGGGATCCACAGCCTCTGTATCAGACTAACCTGCTGCACCCCCAGATTGTGACTCTTCATCATCACATTCATCATCAAAGGCTACTGATACGCTGACATTAGGTGGCAGGAGTTCCACTGTTCCATTCTCAGAATCTCCGATGGTAAGCAATAAACATGATAAACATAAAAAAAGAGAATAAAATTTATCACATATGAAAGGTATGTTAAAATCTAGCAGATGCTAACACAACACAAATTTTATCCTTATATAGACCTTTATCTACCTTATAGACAGGAATACCAATAACAAAATGTGTGCTTACTATGTCCAGGTAGGCTGGCAGCCATCAATCCAGATGGGCCCGTATGTGAGGAAAGGAAAGGAATAGAAAGGAAAGACAACTAATAGCTATCACTATGCAAATGAAACAAGAAAAAAAACCCAATACCCTTCACAAGTGCAGTATCAAAATGTTATCCTACAAAAATGTAGTGAACAGTTGAATCTCCCCCAAATACACTCCTCTAGTGCCTCATGATTGTGTAATCTAACTGATAATTATCACTCTCTATACATAGATAGATAGATAGACAGGTATATATATATATATATATATATATATATATATATATGGATCTACTTCATTTCCCCAAACTTCCAATTGCCTGACACCCATTTGCCCAACCCAATTTGACCGAAATTTCATTTGACCAACACTTCATTTGACCTACACTTCATTTGACCGACAAATATTATGAGCAAGAAAATGGGATATGCCCCCTTCCCCACTGTAGTTCGACCCTGGAGTTAAAATATATAGTTAGAGGGGATGTGGGGGGCGAAGCTCCCCATTTACTTTTGTTTTACTAAGCAATATTAAAGCAAAACTAAACAATATAATATGAAATTAAATGGGGGGCTTTGCCGCCCACACCCCCCATTGTGGGGGGCTGTGCTCCCAACACCCCCTAACTATATATTCTAACTCCAGGGTCACACTACAGTGGGGAAGGGGGCATATCCTATTTTCTTGCCAATAGTACTTGTCGGTCAAATGAAGTGTTGGTCAAATTAAATTTCAGTCATTCAGGCAAATATATATATATATATATATATATATATATATATATATATATATATATATATATATATATATATATATGGGTCTACCTAAGATGGTCGACAAGCCATTTGATCGACTTTTATTTGGTCGACAATTCATTTGGTCGACAGGCAGATTTGCCCCCCTTCCCAATGTTGTGCGACCCTGGAGTTGATATATATAGTTAGGGGGGTGTTTGGGGCACAGCCCCCCACATTGGGGGGTGTGGGGGTGAAGCCCCCCACATAAAACTGCTTGTCGACCAAATGAACTGTCGACCAAATGAGTGTCGATCATATGGCCTGTCGACCATGTGATAGGGATCCATATAAATATATATATATATATATATATATATATATATATATATATATATATATATATATGTATCTGACATCTAAGATAAGAACATATAAAATATAACAGTGACAATTGCATTTTACACACCTGGAAGGTCTGCTTGTGACATTCTGTGTTTGTCATCCATATCTGCACCAACATCAAGGATTTTGAGGGAACCCTTTGCTGAGCTATTCTGGATTTTTGACAGTGGACAGAAACTTCTCTGTTTCAGTTAGTTCATAGGTGAAAACTAGGCTAACTGCCCTGAAGGGCCATTTTTAAGCCTAGCCAATAATTCAAAGGCATAATCAAACCCTGTACCTTGTGTTTATAAGCTAAATACCTTAACCATTATCCCAAGCGTATATCTCTTGACTTACATCTCTTGGAGGTTCAGTAGCAGAAGCACCCCACATAGCTACCTGTTCCTGCACAATTGCAGCTGCCCTGCAATGGGCAGAGGTTATCATATCATATCATATCATATCATATCACTTGTCTGGTGTCATATCTAGGAGTAAGTTCTCCCATGCCTCTGACAGCATTAATATTGTCGACCACCTGCTGCCATATCCTTTCTTGGGCAGATTGGTCACTTCTGGATAATAACCTCATTTTCAGCATCAATATATGGTGGCTTGCTTGGTATGGATTTCTTCTTGAGTGCCATATCCCTGTATGAGATGAAACAAAAAACAGACACATGTAATTATAATATATCTATATCTATCTATCTATATATATATATATATATATATATATATATATATATATATATATATATATATATATATATAATACACAGACAGAATAGCTGTGAACTCAATTATGTGTAAATGCATGCATCTGTAATACACACAATGATTTAAAAGTTAATGCTTCCTATGACTACACAAAAGTTAGAACAGTCCCCCCCAAATACTTCTAAATGAAACAGCAACAAAAATCTACAACAGATCTGTTATGCAGATAACACCAGTTTAACTGTGTAATACACTGCAGCATTAACAATAGCAATTCAAAATGTAGCATTAGAAATGTAAGGCAAAACTATTATAAGTGCCATCTACTCTTCTTTGGAGGGCAGTCAGATAGAAATTCACAAATGCAGCACATTTTTCTTTCTGCTAACACATACAAATGCCAGAACTTCCTATAAAGTTATTATAAACTCATCTGCAATAACTGTACAAGCATCAATTAAATATAAATTCAAATATATAAGTTATGTAGCATTCTGTGGCATACTTTTGTAATTCAGCCATAGCTATACCAAAGTAAAAGGATAAGGGAAAAAACAACTAAGATAAAAAATGCTTTTCAAAGGTCACTACAGTTCACCCTTTAATGTTAAAATAAAACATTATGTAAGAAATAGAAACATATCTTTGCAATAGAGCAGTGTAGAAAATAAATAATTCTTCAAAAGTTGTGTTTATTTAACAGTAGTGTGCTCACTGGATTCAAACAGTCTCCCAGTACAATACAAGGGCATTAGCTATATGATTACCTTTATATAGTACAGTGTGAGCCCTGTGAGCACTGTGAATATGCAAATGAGGTGCTAAATCATTTGCATTCCTAAGTACTACAATCTGCACTAAGTGTAGGGAATGTATATATGGTGTAAGAGCCCACCCAATTACCTGCACATACCCTAGCAATGCAAAGATGAGCATTGAGAATTGGTCCCTGCTAATGGCTTGCAGGTGTCTATGACTACTCTGACTACAGGAACAATCAGGGTTTCACAGTCTTCCCTCTTTGATGTACACCTACTGAGGGTGAGTCATGGAGAAGAGACTTAAAACATCTGAAAGTGCATTGACTGATTTAGGAGACCAACAATCCTAACATTGAAATGGTGTCTTTAATGACCACAATTACTTCCCCTTAGCTAGAAGTGCTCTTCATATTCAAGAGAGTACTTTAAGTATTGATACAGAAAACAAATGGAACAAAGCAGAGATATAATTGATCTTAAGGATACAGAAATAAGGGAATCAGAGAGGAATACAAGTGCAATATTTTCAGTCTTTAATATTGTGTGAGTACATGGGTATTCTATCTGTTGGCAATATCACACTCATCCAGGCAATTGCTGTCATAGGTTCATAGGTGTGTGCTAGGCTAATGGCCCTGGAGCCTTTACAAACCTAGCCCATAGAAGTGCCCTGGCATCATGCCACCCAATGTTAGTTTCCAGTGCCTCTATCAAGTAGTGCCACTGGAGTGATCCCCAGGGTGAAATTTCTATTTCCCATCCACTCATCAAGATTTCTCTTGAAGAGGGCCAGTGAGGTGTTCTGCTTGACATGTATGGGAAGTCTCTTCCAGAGCATAGGCAGTCTCTGGGTTATGAACCTCTCCCTCCAGCATTTTCTGTTGATTGTGGTAATGAGGTTGAGGTCTCTGGATCATGTGGTGTGGAGGGATTGGGATTTCTTTAGATTTTCTGTTGATTGTGGTAATGAGGTTGTGGTCTCTGGATCATGTGGTGTGGAGGGATTGGGATTTCTTTAGATGTAGCATCGCTAACACAGTTGGGTCAGACATGGCTTTGTAAGTCAAGCAGAGATTGCCTCTTAGTAGACGATATGAAACAGAGAATAGCTGGAGGTTTTTTTTTTAGTCTGTCCATGTAGTACATATGTTTAAGGCCTAGGATCCTCTTTGTGAGGTACTTTTGTGGCCTTTCCAGCTGTTGCATGTGTCTAGTGAGGTACATGCCAAATGGGGCATTATACTTGATGACTGGCCTAATGAGGGAAGAGTAGAGAGAGAGATGATGACCTCTTTCTTCCTGGATGCAAAACCTTTGTTGATGAGATGTGCCACATCAAAGGACTTTCTATCCACAGTGGCAATGTGGTGGTCGAAGGAGAGATTGCTGTCAACCTGCATCCCCAGATCTCTTATAATGCCTTCAGTGTTCAGTGGGCTCCCATCGATGTGATAATTAATGGGAACTGAGTTTTTCCCAAAGGGGACGATGATGCATTTTTTGGCATTAAGCTTAAGACCATGGTTTCGACACCAGTCATTGTTCCCAGTGAGGCCTTTATGTAGGATGTCTACATCACTTGGGGAGTTAATAATGGCTCCCAGTTTGCAGTCATCTGCGAACTTGGTCAGCCAGAGTCCCTCTGTGTTGGTCTGGAATTCCAAGAAGTAGATTCCAAACAGGAGAGGACCCAGGACTGATTCCTGTGAGTCTCCACTCATGACTGGTTGGCAGTCTGACTTGGAGTCTGCTGCTTTCACACTGTGGGATTTATCTGTGAGCCAATTTGCAACCCACCTAGTGATATAGGAGTTGATACCTAGTTTGGTTGTTTATCAATAATTCCTGAGTGGGCAATGGTATCAAAGGCCTTGACCAGATCAAGATAGGCTGTGAACTGCCTTGCCCTCATCCACACCTCTGGTGACTGACTCAAAGAAGTTAACCAGGTTGAGCAGGCATGATCTACCTTTCATAAAACCAAATTGTGTGGGATCTAGAGTTTGGAGATTCCTTATATCCTTGGTAATTAGGTCCATGATGATGTGCTCCATAGCCTTACATATTAGACTCATTGGGCTAATGGGGTGATAATTCCCAGTGTCTGCAGTCACTCCCCCTTTATGGAGAGGGATGACTGTAGCAGTGCACCATTTGGTAAGGACAAAGCCTGAGGTGAGGTTGTGATTGAACAGGGCACATAGATGTGGTGCCAGTTCACTTTGTATTTCATGTAGAACACATCCAGGGATATTGCCGGGTCCAGTAACAAACAAAAAAAATGGAAAACTTGGTAAACCACAAAAAAGCGAAAATGAAACTGAGCGATCACGAAAATAAAATCACTAACTATTTTATTAGCACTTTCGGAGTGGTCGGTGCCTCTCCTTCTTCAGACAAAGTACCAAACAATTAAACAGCTTTTTATAAAAACATATAAAACCAATTATTCAATCAAGGAAGTCATTAATACTAAGCAATTCCTTGAGGAAAGCATTTAAAGCCAGACTTCAAATGTGTGCAAAACGGTAACACAACAACACAGCGAATCAACAACATCACTAAATAAGTCCCTATATACAATAAACTAATACGCATCAACAAAGAATATTACATATAAATACATGAAAAATATGTATATTAATTATGTGTTATATTGTCGGGTCCCATGGAAGCTGTATTCTTGGCCTTGGACAATGCAGCTTTAACCTGTGCTGCACTAATGCTGGGTGCCTGGCATTCCTCCGGTATTGTGATTGGTCCTTCGTGGGGGGGGAGACAGAGATAAAGTTGGCATTGAATCTGTCTGCCAGTATGTTGGCAATATCAGTTGGCTCAGTATAGGAGGTAAAATTGTGCAGTAACTCAGATCAAACCTGGGTATTGCAGTGGAGATTCTTGATATAACTATAAAAGGCTTTGTGGTTGTTTTTAGTGTCTCCCACAATTCTGCCTTCATAGCTGGCTTTAGAGGTTTTGATGAGGTATCTCAACTTTTTGTTGAGGCTAATAAGGGAGTTTTTCCGGTCTTGGGACTTCACTTATTTCTACAACAGTTTCTTCCTTCTGTTGTAGAGTCAAATTATCAGTTCAACTAAACAATTTTTCGCCTTGCTAATACATGTCCTTGTCTGTGGCAACTATGGGAAATACTCTTAAATTAATATTTTTAACTACTGGAAATTTGAGGTTTTTGTTGCAAGATAACAAAGTTGATTAAACATCTGAAATGTACATTTAAAGTATTTGGTCACCAATGTATTTATTTTTTTCCTTTTACTATTTTGTGTCATTTGGCATTGTGTTTTGTCGACTGGCAGTGGTCTAATGCAATGAATTGCATTTCACTGCCCAAGGTAAAAACTGACACATTGTATTTGGACTGCCATCATTAACACAATGGAGATTAGCATTGTTGTGCTTTTCTCAGTAGTCTGGATAGTATGGAGTGAAGAAATTCAAGTTGGTACAACCCTATATCTGTGGCATAATGTGTAAATGTACTGAGCTTAAAGAAACAGTACAGGTGATGCTGGGTTCAAAACTTGTTCACAGATAGTTTTACTGAGGGAGATCAATATAAATCTTGACACTCATTTTGGTGTATGAATGTGCTGATGTAAAAAACTCAAAGTATTGGCTAAAAAGGATAGATAAGTAATTTGAAATGATGTCAGCATCAACTGTGTCTGCTGTGTGAAGAATGAAAGCACTTCTGCTGTTCCCTGTGCCCTTCTCCATTCCCATGAAATTAGCTAAAGTCTTGATATTGTGATGCATACACAATAGTACTGATGTGGCAAGGAGATATCAGAAGGCTGAATGCATCACTGTAATTCAGTACAGTATAATGGACTTCAAGGGACCTGGCAAAGTAGTGCATCGTATCCACTGTCTGCTATATCCAGAGGTGGTCTTGCCATGCACAAGGATATACATATGCATCTAATTTGCCAATGCAAGTCATCAGGACATCTGACTCAGCTGGGTCTAAATCATAGAATTTGAGAGGTGTGTGTGTGTGTGTGTGTATGTGTGTGTGTGTGTGTGTGTGTGTGTGTGTGTGTGTGTGTGTGTGTGTGTGTGTGTGTGTGTGTGTGTGTGTGTGCATGGGAACACCTTTGCAGAACAGATGCTGGGGTTTTTCACCCTGAAGAAGGCTTAAGGGAAGTGCTGACTGCTGTACAATAGCTGCCTTGGGAGATGCATTTATACTTCACTCACGAGTAACCTCCTGACCAGTTGGCACACTGTTTGCAGCAGTGGCACACTTATGTTCATAATGTGGTGGTACATACTTATTCCTGTGGGTACTTGTCAGTGCAGCAAACCATGCTGTTTCTGTCACCACATGATGGGCAATGCACTGCCAGATACTCACGTCCTTCCTCTCCCACCTGGTCTATGAATCAGCTGTGCAGCTGTTATAACATGGGTAGATGGGTAGTCTGGAGTGCAGTCAGGGCTTTATCTGCCTATGCTACAGGGCTGGGTACTATTGTTCCTTTCTTGATTTCATTGAGCAAACCCTACTATACAAATACAAAACTGTCATGTATTAACAATTTCTATATCTGTAATAAGACTACAATTTTGTCACATCTATAATATGTTTGAAACAATGTAAGTGATCTGCTTGAGTGTTATACTGTGAAATAAAACTGTAACCTGTATCTAAACAGTCTGTGTTAACATGTATGTGCTTATTGCTATTTTGCATCTTATCTGTATGTATCACTTTAGTATTCATTTGTAAAGCACAGGTCTGCACATGTGTATTCCCTTATAACCCAATAAGACAATGCCTATCAGCAGCCACAGGGACCTAATTATTTATCTGGTATAAGCAAAATTCCCACATAAGTGAGTTTGTTATACACAATGCCTTTTCTACACATTTATGCGAGTGTGCGGCTAGGACCTGCAGACCTTGCCTGTTATAGCTGAGATTCTGTTATAACTGAGTCCATTATAACTGGATTATACTGTACTACCTGTTCTCATTGCTAGATATTAACTGTAATGCATTTCATGTGTCTTCATGGTGTTATTCCTCAAAACTTGTCTGAATTATGCTGATTTGCATGGTGCATGGCAGCATGAAATTA
>NC_056727.1:618128697-618296197 GCF_019279795.1 Protopterus annectens | reverse complement strand
CAGAGAAAGAAAATCATGACAAAAACAAGGAGGTGCAGCACCCAGCAGGATAAAAGCTCTCTCATAGGTTCACAGGTAGGTACTAGGCTACCAGCCCAAGGGCCTAAGTAAGCCTAGCCAACAAGGTTCCCTGGCTTATGCCACCAAAGAAAGTTATTTTCCTATGCCCCTGTCGAGCAGACCCATAGAAGTGATCCCCGGGGTGTATTTCCTATTTCCCATCCACTCATTAAGATTTTTCTTGAAGAGTGCTAATGAAGAACTTTGCTTGACATAGAAGGGTACCTTGTTCCAGAGTATAGGAAGTCTCTGGGGCAGGAATCTATCCCTCTAGCATGTCCTGTTGATTGTGGTGACAAGGTTTATGTCCCTAGAGCATGTAGCTCAGAAGGATTAGGATTTCGTTAGCTGTACCATGTCCAACAGCTTTGGGTTTGACATAGCTTTATATGTTTGGCAGAGATCACCACAGAGTAGGCGATATGCTATTGACTAATGCTGGAGTTTTTTGAGACGGTCAGTGTAGGGCATCTGTTTCAGGCCAGTAATCCTCTTTGTGAGGTACTTCTGTGGCCCTTCTAGCTGCTGCAGATGTCTTGTGAGGTACATTCCAAAAGGGGCGTTGTACTCTATAATGGGTCTAATGAGTGTCGAGTAGAGGGAAACAATGACCTCTTTTTTCCTGTATCAGAACGCTTTTGTGATGAGGTGTGCCATGTAGAAGGATTTCCTGACTACTGTGGCAATATGATTATGAAAGGAGAGACTACTGTCCACCTGGGTCCCAAGGTCTCTTATCAAACATTCAGCGTTAAGTAGACTGCCACCTATATGGTAATTCATGGGTAAAGAGGTTTTACCAAAGGGGATGACAATGCACTTTTTGGCATTGAGGTTGAGTCCATGACTCTGACACTATGCATCTGTCTCAGTGAAGCCCTTCTGTAGGATGTCCACATCATTTGGCGACTCTACTATGGCTCCTAGTTTGCAGTCATATGCAAACTTCATTAGCCAAAGGCCTTCTGTGTTAGCCTGTACTTCAGAGAAGTAGATACTAAACAGGAGAGGTCCCAGGACTGAACCCTGTGGTACTCCACTTGCCACTGGTTTGAAGTCAGATTTGGAGTCTGCAACTTTTACAGTGTGGATTCTGTCAGTGAGCCAGTTGGCAACCCATCTTGTGATGTAGAGATTTATATCTAGTTTAGTGAGTTTATCTATAATTCCATAATGGGGGATGGTGTTGAAAGCCTTGGTGAGGTCAAGACAGGCTGTGTGAACCACCTTACCCTTGTCTACGTCTTTGGTGACTGCCTCAAAGAAATTGAACACATTCAGGAGGCATGATCTGCCTTTCACAATCCCAAACTGGGTGGGGTCCAGAGTTTGGACGTTACCAATGTCTTTGTTTATGAGTTCCATGAAGATACGTTCTATGGCCTTACAGACCAGGCTCGTCAGGCTAATAGGATGATAGTTCCAGGGATCAGTGGTGGCTCTCCCTTTGTGGAGTGGGACAACTGTTGCTGTGCGCTATTCAGTGGGCACAAAGCCTGATGTGAGGCTATGATTGAACATGGTGCTTAGGTGGGGAGCCAGTTCATTCTGAAGTTCATATAAATTGCAGCCTGGGATGCTGTCCAGTCCCATGGATGCTGTGTTTTTGGCTTTAGAGAGTGCAGATTTTACCTGCGTAGTTGTGATTACAGGGACTCTGCATTCTTCCTGGATAGATATGGGCCCTTTAGGGGGTGAGAGGGGGGTAAAGTTAGCAATGAACCTATCTACCAGGATGTTGGCAATATCAGTTGGTTCTGTAATTTTTGTTAAAATTAAGACGGCCATTAAACTAAACAAGCAACTCAGAGGACAAATAAAGTCTACCAAAGCCAAATTTGAGGTAAGTTTGGCCTCCCAGGCCAAACACAACCATAAAGCATTCTTTAGCTATGTCTGCAACCTCAAAGGCAATACACAATTGTGTGCAGAGCTCATTGTAAATGGAGCCACCTATAGTGAGCCAGAAGATATAGCAAACCTCCTGGCTAATAAATTCAGCTCCAGCTTTACTCCTCTCTTCCCCTCAACCTTCCCTCAGGAAATATCATCAAATATAAGTCCCCATATTATCACTAGGGAACAAGTCCTTAATGCTGTCTCTAAGACCAAGAACACTGTATCAGTGGACCCAGACTATATCCCAGGATGCCGTCTAAATAGCATTAAATAAGACCTATCAGGGCCTCTGGAATTACTATTTAACTGTAGCCTTCAAACAGGCTTAGTGCCTCATGAATGGAGGAAGGCAACAGTCACCCCCCTGCAAAAAGTTGGGCCATCTAAAGCCCCATAAATCTCACTAGTCTTATATGTAAAGCCATGTAAAGAATTATCATGGAGATGATCAACTGAGATATAGTAAACCTCCAGACATTGGACCCAACCCAATTTGGTTTTGTAAAGGGCAGACCATGCTTACTCAACCTGTTGGACTTCTTTGAGAAGGTCATCAAAGCAATGGATGAGGGGAAAATCGCTCACAGTGCCTACCTTAACCTGGCCAAGGCATTTGACACAATACCCCACTCGGACATTGTTGACAAACTCAAGAGGTCAGGTACAAACCCATATGTCACCCAGTGGATAGCCAACTGGCTCACAGACAGGACCAGGAAGTTATAATTGGGGAGTTCACCTCTACAAAAAGGCCAATCACAAGTAGAGTCCCTCAGGGATCAGTCCTTTGACCACTCCTTTTTGGAATTTACTTATCATAAGTCAAAACAAATGTCAGTGGTCTCTGGCTGACTAAATTTGCAAAGGATTGCAAATTAGGAGTTGTCACTAAATCTCACACTGACACAATTGTTCTCCAGGAGGAGATAACACAGAGAAACAACTAGTGTCAGAGTAATGGACTAAAATTAAATGCCAAGAAATGCGTAATAGTATCCTTTGGGAAGTCATCCATCCCTGGTAACTATCATATTGGCAACACACCCCTTAGAGTTGACCCAGTAGTTAGGGACTTAGGGACACACATATATAGTAATTGATCCTTTGATCATCACATGTCTACAGTGGCGAGGAAATCATTCTGTGTTGCGCAACTTATAAACAAAGGTATGGGATCTAAGTCCAAGGAAGTCATTGTATTCATCAGACCTAACATTGAGTACAATGCACCTTTGGTATGTACCTAACCAGGCATATCCAACAACTGGAATGTCCCCAGAGGTTCCTTACTAAAAGAATACAGGGCATAAGTAATATGTCCTATACAGACCGCCTCAATGCCCTATCCCTGTATTCTGTCTCCTACAGGCTTTTGTGGGGAGATCTATGCCTGGCATACAGGACTTTGTCAGACCCCACTCTGATGGATCTCCTGCATATCCCCAAAACAAACAGTACCAGAATTACATGTTTTAAAGACTTAAACTTTGCCTGTGATATAAATAGGACCTTTTGGAGAGATAGGTATGTATCCCAGAGACTACCCCGTCTGTGGAACAGGCTCCCCATCCACGTGAAGCAGAGTTCCCCCTAATCCAATTCAAGTGCAACTTAAATAATTGGATGGGAAAACAGAAATTAATCCCTGGTTTTGCACCTATGTCTGCGATGCAAACAGGTGACCTGTAAATGCTTCATCTCCCAGGCCCATGGTTACACTTATCAAGGGCATCAGAACTCATCAGAGATTTGTGATGCATAGCTAGACTTAAAAAGTCCCTCGTGGTCATTAGCCTAGTAAACACCTATGAACCTATAAAACTAGTAGTGGAGCTGGCAGTTTTTTCACCCAGCAAGAGCTGACAGGGCTGATGGAGGCTATAATGGAGAGGAACCTTGGTGCACATATTGGCAAGCTTGAAAGGTTCCGGCATCAGAATTCAAAGATGATGCCTCATCTGGCACTGACCGAGGGAGCAACTGAAGGAGACAGCCATAGCAGTTCTGAGGGTGAGGACTAGATTCTCACTCTTCTCAAGCTGGATGTGGGTGCACCTCCAATGTCCTCTACCTATCCCCATTCATTGTGTCACCCAACCTTTTGTCTCCATCATCATATCTGTCTGTCTTATATGTTCTGCATGTCTGTGCATGCTTCCTAACCTACCCTACCTGCCTGACTCTCATTCCTAAGCACATTTCCCAATATTTCTCTCTCACTCTCCCCTCAACGGAAATAATAATACTAAAAATGGGCACCTGTCCCACAAAAAAAAAATTGCACCCCATACACAGGTCTGCACACTTGCTGCTGTATTGATACTTAATATGGGAAACTTGTGAGAGTGCATGTAACATTTGTGCTGTATCCACTTCCCTTGACTCTTTGCATATCGCCTTTATCCCTTATTCCACTTTTTATTGAAACAGCCACTGTGAAAAACACTGATGAGGTCATCCTGACAAAAGTGCACTCTCTTCCCTTAAGAGTTAGATTTGTGCTAATAAGTAATACAGTGTTCTCTAGACTGTGTAACTAGATAGATATGAGGTTTGATGCACAATATGGGAAACGTGTGTGTGTGTGTGTGTGTGTGTGTGTGTGTGTGTGTGTGTGTGTGTGTGTGTGTGTGTGTGTGTGTGTGTGTGTGTGAGCGAGAGTGAGCGTAACACTTGCTGCTGTATCCACTTCTTCTGAGACTAATGCATTTAACTCTTTACACAGCTCCCTTATCCCTCTTTCTACTAAAACATCCTCTCTGAAACACACACGGATGAGGTCATCCTGATAAAAGTACACTGTCTAACCTTAAAGGGACAATCCCAGGGATATTTTGCTTTGATTCTGCCCTTTGATTACATTTTAAGTCTGCCTTTCTGAGCATGTCCTACCTTTGACTGTGGGGGGTTGGGGAGAAGTGCCTACAGAAAGTTTCAGCGGTGTTAGCCGGATTCCATCTCAGACAGCAATAGCACTCAGGACAGCTCTCACCAAGTCATTCATTAGTTTCACCTGTGCTTTTTTCCTCAGAGGATAGTAGCCTTTCAGGAAATGTATGACCTTGACTTGCTACTTCCTTGCAGGAAAACAAATAAGCAATGTAAAGTTAAAACATTAGTAAACATAGTATTCTGCTCATTTCATTTTGTATTTTATTTTGTGCTGACTTCTGCATGCTAGCTAAGTGCAATAACATTATGGCATGACTGCCACTAGCTCAGTAGAAAGCATCTGAATGATGCAAATTTCAAACAATAGTAGAAACAGTCTTCTCTCTTTTTCCATATTTTATAGTTTTTAATCTCTGAATGCTAAGTGTAATGGCATTCTAACCGACTGGTAGCTCTATAAAAGGCATCTTCATTTTCTAGTCTAAAGTGGTGATTTCAAAATACTAAATAAGTGCCCTGGATTTTATGATCTGGCCAGGGGCGGCTCGTGCTATCGGACTGCAGGACTACAACCCTCTCACCTAGAAACTAAAGAAATAAAAAATGTGAAACATAGAGTTAAAAAAATATATATTTTTTACAAGTACCGGAATTTCTGCACATGTGCAGACACACTCAGACTGCCCTGCAGATGCCCAGGAATCTGTGCAAACTCTGACTGCCTGAGTCAGCAGTCCAAATACAGGGAAGGTATTTTCTGACCCACAAATGCCCAGGAATCTGTGTGGTAGATGACAGCACAGAAGAGAGGAGCTCCAGACTGCTTGATCCGCAGACAGGACCAATCAGGAGAGGGGTGAGGTTAAGCTCTCGCAGGGAGATTGCGTAGGACGAATCAGGAGAGAGGTAAGTTGAGTTTTAAGCTCTTGCAGGGAAGGTTTGCTGCTTCGAATGATTCCAGGCCCATTTACAGGTAGTGGAGTTGGACTGGTGTGTGTGTGTGTGTGTGTGTGTGTGTGTGTGTGTGTGTGTGTGTGTGTGTGTGTGTGTGTGTGTGTGAAATGGCCCTGTTAACACATAGTGGTGGGTAGAGATACTCAGGCTTGAACCCTGTACCTTAGATGCAGGTGGCAAGGACCTGAATTCCCTAAACACCACTATTTGTAAAAAATTGCAGATTTTTGCCTCATATTTGTTCTGTTCCTCATAAAATCTGTGGTTTCTGTATCTTCATTTTTCCTTGCAAAGTTTTGTAGTGCAGTGGTGCACTGGTAGCATTGTTGCCTGACAGCTACAGGTTCTCTGCTTTGATTGTTGGCTGGGGTGCCTTCTGTGTGGAGTCTGCATGTCCTCCCATCTCTTACAAAGATGTGTCTGGAGTGTTTCTCCCTGCTCTGCTGACAATTGGCTTTGTTTTGTTCCAAGTAAGACTAGTTTCCTGGTTAACAAATGTTTAAAAATAACAGGCATTTCAATTTCAGACTTCATATTCTTCAGAAAGTACACGGTAAAACAAAATTTTTATTCTAGCAATTGTCTAAGTTTATAACATGGATATTTGAAATTTGCCCATATTTTTGGGACTGTATTCCCCCATTATTGGCCTCGAACAGGTATTTTGTGCTAAGGTTGAGAGCTATGGTGAGAAATTAATTCACTGAATGTTTGGGGGCTGTATTCCCCCCATTACTGGCTTTGTCCACATGTTTTTTGCTAAGAGGTTGAGAGCTATGGTGAGAACTTGAATTCACCGAATATGTTTGGCAGCTGTATTCCCACATTATTGGCTTTTTTCATGTGTTTTTTTACTAAGAGGTTGACAGCTATGGTGAGAACTGAATTCACTAAATGGTAGCCATTTAAGTTTGTCTTCCTCTGTTTCAGCTGATTTGGCATAGTGGTATGTTTCTCTGACTGTTTTGCACAGGGTCCCCTGGGTTCAAGACGTGGCAGTGAAATGTATGGTGGTAACACAGCATTTTATTCTAGCAACTTTCCAACATTTTACAAGCAATGTTTAAAATGTGTCCCTGTTTTTTGGCCTTTTGTCCCCCTCCAATACATTTTGGCTTTTTCCAGATTTCTTGTGCTGCAAAGTTCAGAGATACAACTGAGTGTCAAGTAGATTTTACAAGGAGCTGAGAGCTGCAGGGGAACAAAAGTTTAGTGCTGCTTATGCTAAATCTGCAAATATTGTTAATAGCACAACGAGTAGTGCACTTGCTTTGGATGCAGAAGGCTGTGGGTTCTATTCCCACAGTAGATAGACGCATTGCTGATACTGTACTGTGTTGTAAAGGGGGGTGGATGCTGCAGTCCTTTTTGGCAAAGATACCTAGTAACTATGAACCTGTTATCAGTTTGCCATCCATTCCCTATTGCGGTATTACTAGCTTATCGTTTTTTTAATGCATGCAACATAGGCAATTTATTATTCAAGGGCAACAGGCACTTTATTTGTAGATGAAACAATGACATATAAAGTTGTTTGCTAGCAGCAGCCTCTTTATTAGTTACAGATTTCTTTAATGTGGATTTTACTACTTCAGAGATTGTGCATATTTACTGATACTGGTGGACTATAGAAGGTTGAGTAGACTTTTTATGACAGAAATGTTCTGAATTGGGCAGTTTTGTCATTGGTGCATGCATTTTACATGTTTCATTGTTTCCCAGAAAAATGTTCAAAACAATAAATTTAAAATGCCCTCTAACAACTGTACTGTATTGTACAAGGAATATAATGTAATACAGTCAGGAAAGTGTATCAAAGAGCATGTGTGTTTCATGTTCAAGGGGCCTATGATTTTGAAAACAGTCCAAAGTTAATCTTTATCTGCCACTGGCAAAATGTATTTTCTTTGAATGTGGGTTTCAATGCTGTTTCAATGCATGTGAGTTTCAAGGGCAGAGAAGTTTTAACGCTAAGTCTATTTTCATTGTGAGACTGCATTGCTTTGCATAACAGATATCTTTTAGGGTTTGTGATGTAAAATGCAAAATAAAACTTTCAAATGAAATCTAAATCATTGCAGAAGTAAAGCAGTATGCACATTACAGTGTTTATGGTAAATGGGGCAAAATAACCAAGGAATGAGACATTGGAATGGCTGCAGGGGGGAGGTTCCATTCGATCATGATTTTGTGAGGGGGGGTAGCAAACTCAGACAGCCCCGGTTGAACTATACCTCTCAGTTGTCCATATTTTTGCAGAATGAATAGATATTTGCTTCTTATTTTTGGTTTGTTCCTCATAAAATTTGTGGTTTTCTAGCAAATCATTTAGGAATTAAGTCACTAATTGACAGACATTGAGTTTCAGACATCATAACCTTCAGACAAATGCATGGTAATGCAAGACCTGTTATTCTATCAACTGTCTAAAGTTTATACAAGAGCAATTTTTAGTAGTGTTTGTATGTTCCCCCAATATATTTGGCCTTGTCCAGATTTCCTGCATTAAGAGGTTGAGAGGTACGTGCAAATCGCTTTGTAGAATTAGGAATATCCAAACCTCTCAATTGTCCCCAATTTTGGCTCAAAATGTTGCTCTCCCCTAATAATCCCTCCTCAAAATGGCAATTTTGGAAGAAAACGTGAAGGGTTTTCAATTATATATAACTGTAATGATCAGAGTTATAGATTACTTTTATTTCAGAAATGCATGTAGATGCTCTTATTTTGTTAGCTGCTTAAATTAACAGTGTTAATATTAAAAAGGTGTCCCTTTTTTGACAGGTTCCCAGCTGTATTGTGTGGCAACTTTATATTTTTGCATCACATTTTTGGTCTGTTTTTCATAAAATTGTGGTTTTTCTGGCAAATTAGTGGAAGTCATTAAAGACTGAAGTTAGAAAATAATGGCAGACATTTGAGTTCCAGATTTCATACCCTTCAGAAAATTCGTACTAATGCAAGACCTACTACTGTTCTATTATCTAAGTTAATAAGAGCAATATTTAAAAATTGTCCTTATTTTTGGGCCTGTGTCCCACTTCTAGTTCTATGTATGGCTTTGTCCAGATTTCTTGCTGTGAAGTTGAGAGTTATGAGTGTCAGAGCCATCACTGTCAGCCAGAGACATTTCAAATTGTGACATACTTGTTGCACCCCACTCCCCATTGTAGTGGCTCTGGATGTGTCCAAGGAAGGCAAGGAGCAATTATGCAGTGTAAGTGTGCACTCTGCATCCCCCATCCAAGGTAGACCACAAGTACGACCGTGGCTTTTCATCTGTCCTTGATTTTGTAGAATGTTCTGGTTTTCTGTCATATTTTTATACCCTTTGATTTATGCTTCTTATTATTCAGGAAATGCATGCTGTCACAGTGCCCTGTTGCTCTGTTTAAGTAGCAATGATTTAATGACCATCAGGTAAGCTTGTTGGAGATTGTAAGATGCAAGTAAGCTTTAATAAGCATACTGTTAAAGAATTACCAGCATTGAAAGCCTTTTCGTTGTTGCCATGCAGAGAATATTTACATAACTAGATAATGTATAAGCCTTGGGTATTGAAATGCATATGACAGTATTTGTAATGAAAGGACAGGATTACAGTATTTTCAGATGCTCATTACATTTGTTGGAGACTTGCAGTCATCTGTTGTTGGAGACTTGCAGTCATCTTTGCAGGCTTTACCTGTAAACTAAACAGAATGCCAATCTATCATGTGTGATCCATAACTTGTGCAGGAATCATTTAAGCAATTTATCTTGAGCTTGTTTCTTGTTTGCTGTTCATTTTTTACTTTGATCATGTCTTCCCCATGAAACAAGTAGATAGTTGTGTCAGGCAGCAGGTCTTTTTTGGATAAGAAACATTTTTACAAGTGGGGGCATCACAGAGATTGCTACTTTCAGCATGTTACTTGGTAATTTTATAAAGCTGAATATAAATTATAATTTGAACTGCAGTGCAAGGAGTAGTGGTTTGATTTGAGTGCTGGTTGTTTTTTTATACTTGATTTTGACTGGCATTCCAGTAATGTATTTAAAAAGTAATTTATTTTTTCATGCCTCACAACCTGTTTCCATCTGAATATTAAGTAAGTTGTCATGTAGCCAATGCATTGAAAAAATGTTTTTCTTCTACACTTCATTTTGTCTTGATTGGAGTCTTGCAATGACTGTTTGGCACCCAGGGCAGCGTATTTAATTAAAGTTCCAGTTGTTGTGGTTTTGAGCATAGCTCCATCCCTTTCTAGTTGGCCACACCCCATTCCAATTGGCCCCACCCATTCAGCTGTCTCCTGCAGCCCTCCTTTAATTTGAAGTCGCCAGCCGCCACTGGATCTGGTTGCTTTTAATTCTGTACAAACATGAGTAATATAAAGTTTAAACTTTAGTAGACACACTCTGTTCCTCTATTTTCATATTTTATTTTGTGCTGACTTCTGTCTACTAGTCAAGTACATTTCCTAGTATATATGCTGCATCTTTTTTAGTTAATTCATTGTACAATATGTCCTTCAGCACTTTCTCATTTCCATTCTACCTTACAATTGTATGCATTTGTGTCTGGTCCCACTGTACTTAACTGTAAACAACTGTAATGATACTGTTCAGGCTTTCTACCTTCATCTAACCATTTGTAATGCATGATAGGTGGCTGATTCCCAGTTTGACAACTATTAGTCATACATGATGCCATTCAAACTATAGTTGCCATTCCAAAATACTCCCAAGGTACCAATGTCAGAGCAATGACAGATCTAGTAGCCTACTCTGTTTACTACCTCATACTCTCCAATGACTTGTTAACCATGGCAAATCAACACAAGATGCATAATTTTCTTATATGTGTGCTGTCACCTGACTTCATATACTGCACTTTCACAATTGTACACAGTGTCACTGTAGGGCTACCACCTCTCCAAGTGTACAAACTGGGACTTTTTATGCAAATGTAAAATTTTGCAGGACAAACCATGCCTTCCGAAACACAAAGGCTTAGACTCTACACAGGACACAACTGCCCAGATAAGGACTGTCCTGCATAAAATGGGATGGGTGGCAGCCCTATGTCACTTTCATTACTGAAGGTACACAGCACACATAGGAAACCTGCTCTGTAATATAATGTCAGTCTGTACTGCATTACCACCGTTCCATAATACAGCACCACCTGCCATTATGGCTGGAGCAAAATTCATTTGTTATATGAGACCATGTCTAATACAACACTTGTTATGAGATCATGTGTTTTAGAGTCCTCACTCTATTAAAGGGGCTGTTAATCAGAAGGATACCACCATCTGTCTTTTGTCTCTATTACTGAGATTACACAATGTCCCATTCCATTTATCACAATACTTGAGACAGTGCAGTTATGCCCCCAAATGCATGCTGTTTCCGATCATACTATGTTATGCTTTGCTTCTTTTTCATTGCCACTCTGTGCATACCTCTCAACCCCTTACCTCAACAAATCTGGAGAATGTTGAAAGAATTGGTGAGGAGGACCAAAATCGGGACACATTTTAAATATTGCTCTTATAAACTTTGAAAGTTGAATAGGTTGGTGTTAGCATGCATTTTCTAAAGAATATGAAGCCTTAAATTCAAACATCTATCATTTTTTTCAGTGACTTAAATTCTCCAGAAAACTGCAAATCTTATATGAAAAAAAGAGGTGAAAACTCTATGCTACAAGAAATACTGTGTGCTTCATTAGTTATAATGGCAACTTACATCCAGTACTTTTTTTTCTTACAATTGTATACCCAACAGCCATGGGAACCACTATAGATCCACTTACAAGCCACGTGTCCTGCTTTTGGCAAGATAGCAAGGATACCCCACACTTTTCTATGCCATTCATGAGTGTTCTGCTTATCATGTGGATCTCTTCTGATTTCTAGGATGTCTGTCACAGGGAGACCTTTAAGTGATCTGTGAGTGTTAGATCTAAGATGAGTTAGTTCACACTGTGTTTTAACCATTGTAATATAATTATGCCAAAGTAGAACAGCAGTGACTGTATTCTGAAATCTCCTGGATCCCACAGATATGCACTCTCTTCTGTTGAACATGCCTAGCTCTATCATATGAAGCAACATTATGTCAGTCATTTTTATCCACCAGCTCATCCACGGAGTATATCTTGTCTGCTTAGGAAAAATCCTAAACTTTGCATGACAGACTTCTCTTAAAGGTGCCATCATTTTTACTTTAAAACTTATCCGTATGCTGTCCAGGTGCATCTGCCATGTAAAGGTATTGGGTTCTATACACATGGTACTTGCATCAATTTTCTGTTACTAATACTGCAGCACAGCACAAGGGGATTATAATTGCCTGGGTGTGCCATTCTTCAGATGAGATGCAATATTAAATTGAAGGCCACATCTCCCAAAGCTGGTGATACTCTGGTGGATACCAAGAATCTCACACCACTTATTAAAATAGTAGGGGAATTTCCCAGGTGCCCTGGGGAATTTCTTCATACTCACCAACCCATAGTTATCTTAGAAAGTCTCATAACAGAAAATTGCTTTTTGTTAACTTCAAATGTAGAAAGCCCTTTCATACAACCATGTTGTAAATGTCTGGTTTCACTGTTCATCCATAATAATGACACTGTTTTAACTGTATACAGTCTGTTAAGTAATACAGGCAAATTATTTCCCTGTTACTACTTCCTATGAATGAAACCTTCTTATTAAATACTAAGACCAAAAGTATTGAAACCAGCTGGGGGTTACAGTAATTGCTAATATACAATACCACTATCACTGTAAGTGGGTGCACATTGAGAAATGCAGTGTAACTATTGCATAACAATTGCTTAGACAAAAGGGTAAGTCATGAATTTTGATTATGCTTTCAAAAGTACAACTAAAGAGTTTTATCAAAAATTGCTATTTAGATACCTTCAAGGGAAAATTCAACCTAATACATGAAGTTACTGCATAAAACCATGTTATACAGGAATCAAATGGCTGCCGTCCTATAGACAGTGTTAGACCATAGTTCAGCATCATTTAATCAAATATTAACCTTGTTTTATGGGAGAGAGAATTAATTTTTACAGTTAATAACCTTACCTTGGTATAGAGGAACTTTCTTGTTACCAAATACTGAACCACGAACTAGGAAGTGGAGTGATTGATTAGTGGATTGCAGTAGACTTTTCCTTACCTTACCTGCATCTGCTGCCTATGAGGTCTGGGGCTATCTGACCTACACTCTCCTAAACAAGTAAAACAGGAAATACAACTATGTTACAGGACTCTGAACTTATGGAGGCACAAACCACAAAAGCAAAATACTCTTCAATCTCATCACCGGAGAAAGAAACATTACCTAAAAGGGCAAGAAGTGGTAAACAACAGGAATCTGCAAAACCACCTGCCAAAATAAAATCTGACCCAACTAACATGGAAGAACTGAAAATGGCATTGCAGCCTATTCGAACTGCAATACAAAGCTTTCCTACTCAACTACAAACCTTTGGCGACTCTATAGACAGAATACTTACAAGAATTGACAAAAAGCAAAGGTTTTTGATAATGAGATAAAAATAGAGCAGTTGCAAAAAGAACAAAATCAAAGGCCACAACTATACTGGATATGCAACAGAAACTTTTGGACCTTGAAGCCAGATCCAGGCACAATAATATTATATTAAGAGGTATTCCAGAACATATAGATTATAACACTCTACCTGAAACCATCTCTACTATTTTTGCTCTGTTATTAGACGATGTACCTTTGACAGATCAAATAATAATAGAAAGAGCTCACAGAGCCCTCAGACCATCCTCTGACTTAAAACATCCACAAATTGTTTATGCAAAAATAATAAATTTCCAACATGTAAACAAATTCTTATATGCACACACAGCCAGGAGATGGAACAGTTCGTTGTAAGTTCACCAAAGCAGATTCAATAAATCCAGGTAGGCACCAAACGAATTCAAAGAATTCCTTTATTCAGAACCACAGAATACACACAAGCGCTTTCGCTCAGACAAATTCTGAGCTTTATCAAGTGACACCATGCTGTTAAGTCAGGTGTCTTATATACCTTGAGAATCCTAAATTAATTAGGAAGCACTGCCAATTGACATTTTAAAGAGACTGTGCGCTTTTCCACATATTTAAAAATTCCATTAAAACAAAATATGTAAAACTAGTGATAAAGTATGCTTAAAATAATGCATTAATGCATCTATTACTGCTAAAAATGTTAATAACATAAAATAAATAAAACATTTTACATTATTTCCCTGATGTTTAACTTTGTAGTAAAACTTGCTGTGTGCAAAAATCTGCACTTCTTTTGAAAATTGAAATAAGATGGAATGACTTGACATACCAACTGTTGTTCACATAATTGTGATATAAAGCTAATGCCCAATATGGGTATAATAATATTTTCTTGGACTCATTGAAAGCCCTGCTAGAAAAAGAGAACAGTGTATCTTGATTAAACTAAACTGTGCTGTGCAATAGGTCATTCCTTAACATAAACTTTGTGTGATATACCATTAAGTAAAAAACATGTCTGTGTGCATGGATACTTGTCATAAATAATTATACGAGGAATATCAAACTAAAGTCTTGCCCTTCTTAATTTCAATAGTGGCTTGATACTGATCATACCGTTAAGCCCAGGGGGTCTCCCAGCATCTAGCTTTAATTGCCAAAGGAGTTCTCGGTATTCCAAAGTTGATTCCCAATCACCCCCCCCTGGCATCAGGCGCAACTTGTTCCAGTACCATAAATCTCAGTTTTATGTTTGGACAGGTCAGGGAGTGCTTGTAAAAAGTGTTGGTTTCCTTCTTTTTATTTATATCATAAAAATGTTCGTATATCCGCTTACAGAATTCCCTTTCCGTTTTTCCTACGTAGAAACTGTTACATGTGGTGCAGAAGCCTAAATAGACCACTCCAATGCTACCACATGTAAAATGGCCAGCTGGGTAGATTTTAAACCTTCTGGATGGAATGGTGATGCTTTTTTCTTCCAAGATGGCATGGCATTGGCTACATGCCCCGCATTTGAACATACCCTTTCTTGCTGGGTTGATTTTCCTTTTAGTGTTCTGCTTTTTTTCAAACATTTTCTTAAGATTGGTACCCCTTCTCCTTACAAATGAAGGTTGGTCAGGCAATAGCCCCCTAAACTCTTCAAAGAGGGCGAGTACAGGCCAATATTTTCTTATAGATTCCTCCATTTCCCTTGAATGCAAAGAATAGGTGTAGATAAATCTGTTCTTAAATTCATTGGTAATAACAGGAACGGAACTGGCTGGTGTGCCCATTCCCTTGCCCAACAGGGGTGGGTAAACAGTTCCTCTTTTGGAATTTACCTCCTCGACCAAGCTTTTAAAGAGGTCCAAAGGATAGCCCCTTTCTAGGAATAAACCTTCCAAAAACTTGACTTCTGCCATGTAGTCATCATGTCCACTGCAAATCCTACTTGCCCTGATAAGTTGTCCTTTGACGATGCCTTTTTTCTGGAAAAAAGGATGTGCACTCTCAAAGTGCAGGACAGAGTTGGAGAAGGTGGGTTTTCGATACAGTTTGGATTGAAAACTGTTGTCCAAGTAATTTTTGTATATGGTGACATCCAAATAATGCAATTGGTCTGGATCTATGGAATGGGTGAACTGCAAAAAACTGGTACTTGCGTTGATGTAGGCAAAAAAACTCAAAAGCTCGTCCTCAGACCCTTGCCACAGAATGCAAATATCGTCGAGGTAACGTCTATAGAGGAGCAGATGTTGTTCCCAAGGGGGAACCAACACAAACTTGTGCTCCCATACGTGAAGCACCACGTTGGCATAAGAAGTGGCACAAGATGCCCCCATTGCTACTCCTTTACTTTGCTTGAAGAGTTCTCCATTGAAAAAGATGAAATTGTTGCGTAGTACGATTTCCATGAATTCAGTGACCAAATTGCTTAGTCTGTTGTTCATGTCGGTTTCCTTGGTGAGAAACTCGCCAAACCAATCCAGACCCTCACCATGAGGAATACCTGAAAAGAGATCCTTGATGTCAATAGTTACCAACAACAAGTCAGGAGAAAACTTGGTAGTAGGAAAATCACACAGAAAATGCCAGGAGTCCTTGCATACATGCGTGAGCAGGGGGGTGAATCTCTTGGTCAGACAATCAATAAATTTGCCAATGGGTTCTGTGATTCCTCCTGCCCCTGCTACTATTGGCCTGAATGCTGGCGGATTAGTTCACTTGTGGATTTTAGGGATGCCAAACAAAACCGGTATCCTTGGTTTTTCTACATGTAAATAGTTATAGAGCTTTTCATTGATGGAATTTTGCAGCAATAGATCGTACAGATGGTAGTTGATCTGCGCTAGAGCAATATTAACTTCATTTCGTGAGACTGTTGAGTATTGCCCATCATTTTGAAGCATATTATGAATATAAGCCTCATAATCAGCAGCAAACATCAACACTACCCCTCCGCCTTTGTCCGGCTTAATTATCCTCACATTTTCATCCTTTAACTGTTTGATAAAGTTGAACCCTTCATTGGAAAAGTTGCCAGTTAATAAAGTCTTTCTATCCATAGAAATTTTCCTAAAATCCTTTTCCACCAAATTCTCAAAAAAAGATATAAGTGGGTGTAGTGGGGGGTTGAATACACTCCTGCGACTTGGGCCTGTCTCTATAAATTGCTGCCCCTTAAAATAGTGTGTTAAATTCAAAAACCTGGTAAAGAGTTTTAGCTCAACAAGGGACTGTGAAAGATTCATAGGTCTAGAAGGCACATATTGCAAGCCACGAGTGAACACATCAAACACCCAGTCATCCAATTCTAAATCCGTGTAATTATAAATGGCAAAATTATCCTTTCTTAAAATAGTACACATGTCATTAAGGCCCCCTGTACCATTGCCTTTGATGCTGTTAAGGTAATCCACAGCAAATTCTGTGTTTGAAGTATTTAGTATTACTTCAAAAAAACTTTCCTCATTCATTGTCTGCGGGTCCATGCCCTGGGTGCCTGTTTGTGTCCCCAAACCCCGGGCCTCCCGGGGTTCTGCTGAAAATCCTGGTTGCCACCCTTCCTACTCTTTTCAGCAAGCCTTTCACTTCTTCGAGGTGGCTCTTCCACCTCTTCGTGAACATTTTCCTCTTGGGCATGCACTACAGAAGATACCCTATTGGACGCTCCTTTGGTGTAACGGTTAGGGGCGGGGTAAGCCACCCCTTCCCTGTATTCTGCCAAGTCTCTTTCCAGCTTTCTCAATTTTCTATTCAAAACCTTGTCACAAAACATGTCAACTTTGTTAAACATTAGATCATAGTCACTTTTAAAAAGCATAAAATCTGCGTCAGTTGTTATTTTATTATTTAATGTTTCCAAATCTTCTAATAATGAACAAACTTTACATTCATATTCAGAAATCATTAAATTCAACATTTCCACACCTGCTCTATCAAAAATATCACATAACTTTTGATAATAAGAAGTACCTGCTTGCACATTGTTAGGAAATTTGTAAAACCTTAATCCTTTAGGAATACGTTTGACCTTGGAACATTCCCTAAGGTAATTAATCTCAAGCTGGTTAGATTTAAGCAGGTATAGTTTGTCTTTAAATTCATCAAAGTCTTGTTCAAATTTGGAAAAATTATGGTTATTTACAGTACCTTTGGAAAAACCAAACTGTTGTCCAGCCCATCTAGAAAAATTGAAGTCACTGGGTCTGTTCCCAGTCCTGCTGTTCCTTATATTCTCATTCTCCTCGGTTGATTCGAGTTGTTCATGGTTAACCTCATTGTTTCCTCGTCTCACACGTGTTCCTGTTGCATCAAAGGTAGGTAAACCTTTGAAAAGTTCTGTTGTTGTACGCCCAGAGGGTGCCTTGCCTCTAGCACCAGCTGCATGCTGTTGATTACATGCAAATGCTGGCGAAACTGTACCATTAATTTTAACAAGGAAGTAAGCTCTTGTAAAGCATGTAAAACTTCATTAAATTCTGTGCGTGTTACAGGAGCTTCGTTGTCAGCTCCTTGCAACACTTCCAGTGTTTCAGCAGCATTAAAAGTATCCAGTCCAGTAGCCATGGTGAAAAAAGCAGCAACGAAGTCAATTAAACAGCAAAGAACCAAACCAGGAAGTAAATGCACACACAGCCAGGAGATGGAACAGTTCGTTGTAAGTTCACCAAAGCAGATTCAATAAATCCAGGTAGGCATCAAACGAATTCAAATAATTCCTTTATTCAGAACCACAGAATGATAACACACAAGCGCTTTCGCTCAGACAAATTCTGAGCTTTATCAAGTGACACCATGCTGTTAAGTCAGGTGTCTTATATACCTTGAGAATCCTAAATTAATTAGGAAGCACTGCCAATTGACCTTTTAAAGAGACTGTGCGCTTTTCCACATATTTAAAAATTCCATTAAAACAAAATATGTAAAACCAGTGATAAAGTATGCTTAAAATAATGCATTAATGCATCTATTACTGCTAAAAATGTTAATAACATAAAATAAACAAAACATTTTACATTATTTCCCTGATGTTTAACTTTGTAGTAAAACTTGCTGTGTGCAAAAATCTGCACTTCTTTTGAAAATTGAAATAAGATGGAATGACTTGACATACCAACTGTTGTTCACATAATTGTGATATAAAGCTAATGCCCAATATGGGTATAATAATATTTTCTTGGCCTCATTGAAAGCCCTGCTAGAAAAAGAGAACAGTGTATCTTGATTAAACTAAACTGTGCTGTGCAATAGGTCATTCCTTAACATAAACTTTGTGTGATATACCATTAAGTAAAAAACATGTCTGTGTGCATGGATACTTGTCATAAATAATTATATGAGGAATATCAAACTAATGTCTTGCCCTTCTTAATTTCAATAGTGGCTTGATACTGATCATACCGTTAAGCCCAGGGGGTCTCCCAGCATCTAGCTTTAATTGCCAAAGGAGTTCTCGGTATTCCAAAGTTGATTCCCAATCACCCCCCCCTGGCATCAGGCTCAACTTGTTCCAGTACCATAAATCTCAGTTTTATGTTTGGACAGGTCAGGAAGTGCTTCTAAAAAGCATTGGTTTCCTTCTTTTTATTTATATCATAAAAATGTTCGTATATCCGCTTACAGAATTCCCTTTCCGTTTTTCCTACGTAGAAACTGTTACATGTGGTGCAGAAGCCTAAATAGACCACTCCCTTGCTACCACATGTAAAATGGCCAGCTGGGTAGATTTTAAACCTTCTGGATGGAATGGTGATGCTTTTTTCTTCCAAGATGGCATGGCATTGGCTACATGCCCCGCATTTGAACATACCCTTTCTTGCTGGGTTGATTTTCCTTTTAGTGTTCTGCTTTTTTTCAAACATTTTCTTAAGATTGGTACCCCTTCTCCTTACAAATGAAGGTTGGTCAGGCAATAGCCCCCTAAACTCTTCAAAGAGGGCGAGTACAGGCCAATATTTTCTTATAGATTCCTCCATTTCCCTTGAATGCAAAGAATAGGTGTAGATAAATCTGTTCTTAAATTCATTGGTAATAACAGGAACGGAACTGGCTGGTGTGCCCATTCCCTTGCCCAACAGGGGTGGGTAAACAGTTCCTCTTTTGGAATTTACCTCCTCGACCAAGCTTTTAAAGAGGTCCAAAGGATAGCCCCTTTCTAGGAATAAACCTTCCAAAAACTTGACTTCTGCCATGTAGTCATCATGTCCACTGCAAATCCTACTTGCCCTGATAAGTTGTCCTTTGACGATGCCTTTTTTCTGGAAAAAAGGATGTGCACTCTCAAAGTGCAGGACAGAGTTGGAGAAGGTGGGTTTTCGATACAGTTTGGATTGACTTTATAGACTTTGTTTTAGTCTTTGATAGACTTTTCCTTACCTTACCTGCATCTGCTGCCTATGAGGTCTGGGGCTCTCTGACCTACACTCTCCTAAACAAGTACAAGAGGAAATACAACTATGTTACAGGACTCCGAACTTATGGAGGCACAAACCACAAAAGCAAAATACTCTTCAATCTCATCACCGGAGAAAGAAACATTACCTAAAAGGGCAAGAAGTGGTAAACAACAGGAATCTGCAAAACCACCTGCCAAAATAAAATCTGACCCAACTAACATGGAAGAACTGAAAATGGCGTTGCAGCCTATTCGAACTGCAATACAAAGCTTTTCTACTCAACTACAAACCTTTGGCATCTCTATAGACAGAATACTTACAAGAATTGACAAAAAGCCAAAGGTTTTTGATAATGAGATAAAAATAGAGCAGTTGCAAAAAGAACAAAATCAAAGGCCACAACTATACTGGATATGTAACAGAAACTTTTGGACCTTGAAGCCAGATCCAGGCGCAATAATATTATATTAAGAGGTATTCCAGAACATATAGATTATAACACTCTACCTGAAACCATCTCTACTATTTTTGCTCTGTTCCTAGACAATGTACCTTTGACAGATCAAATAATAATAGAAAGAGCTCACAGAGCCCTCAGACCATCCTCTGACTTAAAACATCCACAAATTGTTTATGCAAAAATAATAAATTTCCAACATGTAAACAAATTCTTATATGCAGCTAGAACTAAAAAAATATATTCTTTGGAATGGATCCAAAATCTACCTATCATCTGACCTTCCTACTCAGATAAAACTGGAAAGACAAAAGCTGGCACCCTTCTGCATGTATTTAATCAAAAGGCAAATAAAATTTCAGATGAAGTACCCAAACATACTGATTTTCCATCACCAGGGCGCCAAATTATCTGCTGTAAACAGCAAGGAAGCTACTTCGCTTCTTCTCAAAGCATTTAAGGAATGTCCAGATAATGCACAACAAAATCGCTGACTTACTTCAAATTCTGTGAGCTGTCTTCTTTGTCTGGCTCTTCTCTGAGGGGCTGCCTCGGTCCTGTGGTGACTCTCTGCTGCTATTGTGGTTTTTCGCCTCGGTAATCGCTAACTTTGTAGCAGGCCTCCTTTCCTCATGGCTCCTGATATATCAGCAACTACAACTCCCATTTCCACCATGATCCTTGGCAACGTGATATCCCTTGACCCTTGCTCTCCCATGAGCCTTAGGAGCCTTAAAGGAACAAGCACCCGTTGTTATTCTTATTCCCTTTAAGCAAAGATCCCATTGTTCGGGATACCTCCTATTCATTTATTCGGCTTTCAAATTTAGAATAAAAGAGTTGTCACAACGAGTGTAAATGAGGCTATGCTACATCCTGTGTAAGAAAGGTATGTCTTTTTTTTTTTTTTTTTTATAATCCCGGTTCACTTGGACTGAAGGGATGCAGATCAGACTCACCGATGGCATTAAGTGAATCAGGATTTATAATATAGCTCTATAAAAGCATGTCTTTGTTCTACATCCGGAGATACTGAGGTTAGAATCCAGTAAGCTCTTTTTTGGAGGAGGAGCAACTTGCTGATGAAAACATATTGGCGGTATCTTGTTCACACAGGTTTTAATAGAGTCAGCAAGTGTACAGAATATATGCTAAGCCTACAAGGTGCGAGGGTATTTTCGCTGGTTCAGCTGCAGAATGATTTTACCTTGCCTTGATACTCGTATGAAATGCTTTGATGTCAACTGTTATATAATGTCAGGCTCAACTGTTATTAGGCATGTCATGATTTACTAGGTGTCAATCTCTAGGATGTATACATGACTATCTGTTGATGTTCCTACTTACTAGCAAAGGGAGGAGGGGGGGGTTCTTGTTCAGGTAATTAATGGTTCTCTACCAGCACTGAAAGAAATGAAAGTAAGGACTCCTGTATACATAGTTTATACTATATGGTTGATTTCAATGTAGATAGTTCTGAGTTGTTTTATATTTCCTGAAAATACTCTTCTACTTTATGACAGGAGTCCTTCGGTTGTTATCCTAATTCTAGTTCTTCAGCTATGGTCTATTACCTTGGATCCAAGGTGCCTTACAGCTACATGCACTTGTTAATTATTTCCATTAAACCTACTTACTAGAGTCTAAGTGGATAGTATCCTTTAACACCAACTATACTTGCCTAATGGAAAGAGAATTGGTTTTATTTGAAAATAATATTTTATATACACATTTTGTAACCTTGCTTGATTACCAAATCTTGGTGTTATCCATCACTTATGGTTACAGCTAATGCATAGATGCACAGAAAATTAAGCTCTCAATATAATTTCAAGATTGCTGAGTTATGAGTCTGTTTTTTTTTTGTCTGTTTAGGATCGTTATGCATTTTAGATTCCGTAGTTATTGTTGGTTCACTTTGGGATACTTTAGTTTCACTATATCGGTGGGGTTACAGGATATACACAAAGTGCCTTACTTTGTCACATCAACTCCTAATATCCCAGGCCCTTCCGGACTAGTAGGGTGGTGGTTAGGCATGGGTTTAAAGCAGGAAGGGTTTCTTATCTCTGCCCAAACATCCTCATTTAAAATGTATGTATACTTAATCAGTTCTACATTCTCCATCTATAGCATTTTATTTAATATATAATATAGAGCACAAATGCTGAATATAGAGTCTTGGAACATTAAAGGGTTACAAACAGATAACAAAATAAAACATTGTATGCACCTGGTATTTAAATCTGCTTCAAATATCATATTCATCCAGGAAACTCACTTATTTAATCACCAGTGGGAACATGACAGAGGGAGACCCTGGGTTAAATCTATTATAGCATCAGGAGCAAAAATCAATAGTGCGGGGGTTGCCATAATCATCAAAAATATTTTTCAACAAGACATAATTAGTTATGACTGTGACAAAGAGGGAAGATGGTATTACTTTACTACACACTACTCTTATCTAGATAAACCTATCTGATTAATTAATATTTATACTCCTTGTCAAGAAATTGTTCTCATGACAATCTATAAAATACTATCATCATTTCCTAATCATTATTATGTAGTGGGTGGTGACTGGAATTCTATCCAGGATCCAATGACTGACAGGACTAACATTAATGCTAATTATAATAAATATGCAACCTTAAAGATATCCGAATTGAAAGAAGATTATAACCTATTTGATCACTATATCTTCCAAAAAGGCCCCTCAAAAAATAACAAATTCACTTGCTTCTCCAACTGTCACAAAAGATGGTCTAGATTGGACTTTTTCCTAATTTCTTCAGTACTCAGTAACTTCGACATCTCATTTCATACCGATCCCAGATGCTTATCGGACCATTCCAAAATCTCTCTTTCTATTCACAGGTCCTCATCAACATCCTCAAATAACAAAGGTATTTGGTGGCGGTTAAACCGAAATCTTTTAAAGAAGGAAGAAATACTCTCACATGTGGAGTTTTATCTAGATCAATTTCTTCAATCTTTAAATTCCCACTCGTCATCTATAGACCACTCATGGGCTGCCACTATGGCAATGATTAAAGGATTCCTTATTAATAAAGCATCATACTACAAGAATCTTTACAATAAAAACAAATCAGATATAACAAGTAAAATAACTAAGCTTGAAGCCGAATTACAATTAAAATATTCACTTGAATCTGAGAATGAAATAATTCAATTACAAAAGAAACTTCTATCTTTACAGGCTGAGAATCTTTCCTTTCATGAGATAAAAACTTTAGCCAATTACTTAGAATGGACCCAGTTTCCCCCTAAATTTTTAGCCAGAATTATTAACCAAACTAGAACATCTTCTTTTATATCTGAAATATCATATTAGGGGAAAGCATATCAGAATATGCAGGAAATTCTTGAACTCTTTGAATCACTATATTCTCAACTTTACAGCCCTCCAGAAGGTTCTATTGACAAAACAGAGCTACAACATTTCTTAAACAATTTAACCTTACCCAAGCTTACTAAGAATCAAAAAGACTCCCTAGACAGGGAATTTACACAACAAGAAATTATAGACAAGTATTTTAGGTGACATAATAAAACATACATATATACACACATATTTATATATTTTATATATTGTTATTATATATATATATTTTTTTTTATAGTAATATCATTAGTTTTATCATTAATTAACCTTTACACAAGTAGATGCACAATATATTAAGCTTCATAATATACATTTACTGCTATGTGTTATTTGGTTTTTTGTTTTTTTTGTCAATTAATGTATTTTATATGTACAAATGTTTTTTTAAAATGTGTTTTAAACATTCTAAATATTTGATTAATTGTGTAATTTTTTAATTGATTGATTAACTGTGGAATTGGCATTTAAGGTTATTATTTAAGTGGCTCAACATAACCTTTCATGTTATCTGATGAAGTCTGTGGAGACGGACGAAACCTAAGTCATTCTTTGTTGTATTTACCAATAAATGGAGGTTCCAGCATAAGTACGTTTGGAGCAGTTTTTTATGAGATATACAGGGTTTGGTTTATCATTTTCACATTCATTTCTTCTACTGTGGATGTGTTTGATATTTTCTTGCATTTCCATCACCTTGGTTGTGTTTCCTGTTCCAACGGAGGATATTTGAGGTTCATTATTGTGGTTCATTGGTTTGCGGCTGTTCCGAATGGAAAGCGAGGGAGGTACCATCGATGTGGGGGTCATGGTGAGGCAGATTAACGAACAACTTAAGGTACACACTGCTCTTATAAACAAATTGATGGAAGCTGACACAAGTAACACGGGGAGTTTGGGGAGTTTGGGGTTGCCACTTACCCAAATTACCCCCCCCCTAACAATTCAGTTAACGGAACGCAGATGCATAACGCTGGGAACACTACAACAGTTAAAGATGCTCGTTGTGCTTCTTTTGATTGTGACCTCTGGAAAACTAATTGTTTTTCTTTCAACACAGACAAGCCTGCTAAAGTTAACAGTGAGGTGACCATTCGTAAAACTATGAAAGAAATGCTTAAGGAGTTTGAAATGAAATTGTTCAAACTCAAACGGACACATATGGAAAGTGGTTACCTAAGGAAAAACATTGACCTGGGTATGGTTCCTAAGGGGTTAAGGCTATGGAGATACCCCAATCGTTGTGACAACGAACAAGACATGTTAAATGAATTGCATGATTTATTTAACAAAACGGGGTTGGAGCTCATGGAAATCATGATAAAATATAACTCCAAGAAGACAGAGACTTTGTTTAGTGAACTTGAGCTTCTTAACCAAAGTATTAGTAAGGACTTGGTATTCGAACAATATTATACGAATTATGTAAATATTATCAAAGATATAGACTATAGTTGTGACATCATTTATCAAAGAAAAGTAAAAAGATTCAAAGAGACAAGAAAATTTATGACAACGGGCAGGTATATCCAAAATCTAAAAGAGTCAGTCCTAACCATGGTAACCAAAGTCAGCGAACTACGGGTGTGAACTTTGACGAATCGGATGACGTCATTTCCTGTAATGGATACGGTGAATTTGGGCGCGATAACTTGGGTGAAGGATTTGGCGATGAAGGATTAAGGCGCTCAGAGAGGATTAAAAACCAACATTTATCTTGTGATGAAGAGGATTTTAGCTCTATGGGTGCATGCCCTAAGAATGGATTGGAAAATAGAAGACCACATCAATTTCAAAAAAAATGGATGGATGACGTACAAGTAGCCGTTGGCGTCCGACTCCCCATGGTGGCGGAAGATCCTCAGGCAAACGACATCATAGGTAACGCTAATTTGATAACTAACATTTCTACAACATTTCGAGTGTCACCCACAGTTTATCGTGACAAGTATTGTGATTATTATAGTACATTGGATAGCCATTACGATGGTTTGATTAATCCATCTTTGACTAATTCATTTTCGTCTATTTGTGACAATGATATTATGTTGGTTCATTTGAGGCACCACCTTTGTGTGGATGATATGACATTGACTGGTTGTCTAAATGACTGTAATTGTAACTTTGATTCAAGCTCATTGCAGCTGAACAAGGCAACTATTGACGACCGGACATTGTCGATTTGAGCATATATGGTATTCCTACTGAGTTTGATGTTATTACAGATGAAAGTGTGTCGAGGGTTCAAATGCCGGATACTAATGAGAACATATATAACGTGCCGCTTGATCTGGCACTGAATGGGAATGATATGACCAAATCTGTTTTGGGTCACACATTTATTGATAATGATGTTGAAACGGAACATCCATTGATACAAAATTATAGTAGTGTGGTTTTTAAGAATCCAACTGTCATTAATAACACTAAAGGGGATTTTAAGTTATACAATTATACTCAAATTGTATTTGATACTGACACAGTGAACTTGTTTTCCAAAGGATTTAATTTTGTCCCTTGTAAGAGGGTTAACATGGTCAATTCAATACTAGACCTAAAATTGTTTATACATAAGTTAAATTTAAAAATATTATTTCAAGATAACAACACAGATCGTGACACTAACACTCAAGGCAACACATTAACAAAACCTAGTGTTTACAATCCGCCTATGAATGATAAAGTGGCAGTATTTGAAAATATTAGTGAAACAGAAATTAGACAGTTCTACAAGAACTATAAACAACCTATGAACACTAATTTGACCAAACAGGAAGAGTTTATTTTTAACAAGATCCTCAATATAAACAACATTAGAATTATGAAACCCGATAAGGGTAGCGGCGTAGTGGTAGTAGACAAAAATGATTACATTTTATACATGACCACTATGCTGCTAGGGGACTCTTATGAGGAAGTTAGTTTAAACGAAATTAATATTGCCTATAAAAAGATTGATTTGACACTTAAAGACATGTTGTATCAAGGTGAAATTTCAGAAGTTGAATGGAATTTCTTAAGTAATGAACATCCAGTTGTGAGTGGTATCTTTGGAATACCCAAAATACATAAGGGGCTTGAAAATCTACAATTTAGACCTATAGTAGACGGAAAAAGAAACAAAACCTATTTCATCAGTCAGTTTTTGGATTATTATTTTAAGTTGGGAATGTCTAAGTTTACTCACATTGTTAAGGATTCATGGGACTTTTTAGGAAAATTAAGTTCCTTTGAATACAGTCAGGGTTACATCTTTGTGACGATGGACGTCAACAATTTATTTACTGTGATACCACATGATATCGGTTTGGTATGGTTAGAGGAGCAACTTTTTGTGACCAACTTATATGACCAGGATAGAATTAATATGTTAAGTAAGCTAATGGATATAGTATTAAGATACAACTTTTTGTACTATGAAGGCAACTATTACCGGCAAATTAATGGAGTAGCCATGGGGGCGGCATGCGCCCCCATGTTTGCTAATTTTATCATGACCTATTGGGAATCACACTATTTGTTTAACACTGAATTTTACACACATGTAAAATTTTATTCAAGATTTTTAGATGATTTGTTTTTTATTTGGGATGGTGACCAAATTCTGCTGGAGGCATTTATTGAGTATATTAACAATAGTATTTGGTTTTTGAAATTCACACATGAGATGAACAGAGACACAATTACATATTTGGATGTAAAGTTATCTGTGGACATAACTAACAGCACATTAAAATCAAACATTTTTAGAAAGTCCACTTTTTCAAATTCTTACCTGCATTATGCAAGTTGGCACCCTGACCATCAGAAGAAGGCCATTGTTAAGGGCCAAATGGTCAGGGCTGCAAGAATGGTCAGTAATGAATCTGAATTTCATGATGAATTGAGATTCATGATGTCCCTATTCATCAATCGTGACTACCCGGAAGAATTATGTTTTAAGGTTTTAGAGGAGGTAACACATAAGAGGAAAATAGGATTTTATAAAGCCATTTTGAGCCCCAGTGACAATTTAGTTAACAACAGCAGGGTAAATAACAACAATCCAAATGTGAATTTTATTTCCAATTCTATCCCATTTTATATTACCACCTTTAATGATATTTCTTATGCTATTAAGGATATTATTAACAAAAATTGGAATTTAATGGTATCTGACAACTATTTAGGAAGATATTTTCAGGGTAAAATCCCATATATTTTTAGAAAGGATTTATCATTTAAGGATTTATTTGAAAGAGCAACATATAATAAGGAAGTTGCCCTTAACAAACGCAAAGATAATTTCAAATGTGGGAGGTGTTCTGTTTGTATTTTTATACTTAGCACAGGTAAAAGCATTAAGATAAACCATTACAACATTAAGATAGGAAGTTATTTTAATTGTTATTCCACCAATGTGATTTATATTGCTTTATGCCAACTATGTGAAGCCTTTTATGTTGGCAAGACAAGCAGACACATGAGGGATAGAATTAAGGAACATCTAAACAACATTAAAAAGCTCAAAAACACAAATGCCTTAGCAAGACATGTTGCACATTGCACTAGTCACCATTTTAAGTTTTTTGGGGTATTACAAATTAAGAAAGATCAACAAGGCAGGACGACTGCCTACGATTTAGATGCACAAGAGTTAAGAATGCAAATCATGTTGAATGCCCACAATTACCCAGGCTTAAATGAATATTGTAGCATTAAACCCATTTTAAGACTTAATAATATTAAAGGGAGATGATACATATTATATATTATATATGTACAACACTACAATAATTTGTAGTTTTGGGACATATATATTAATAGGTTTATTATTTTAGGCATTCAAGCAACCAAACACAGTAAATATACAAAATTTTTGCATGTGTAGTAAATACAGATAGAGTTCAATGACTACAATAGGGCAGCTCTTTAAGTAGTACAATATCCATTTATAGAATTTTAATATATTATGCGATTTATATTTACACTTATATTAATGTATTTTAGGTGACATAATAAAACATACATATATATACACACATATTTATATATTTTATATAATGTTATTATATATATATTTTTTTATAGTAACATCATTAGTTTTATCATTAATTAATCTTTACACAAGTCGATACACAATATATTAAGCTTCATAATATACATTTACTGCTATGTGTTATTTGTTTTTTTTGTTTTTTTTGTCAATTAACGTATTTTATATGTATGAATGGTTTTTTAAAATGTGTTTTAAACATTCTAAATATTTGATTAATTGTGTATTTTTTTAATTGATTGATTAATTGTGGAATTGGCATTTAAGGTTATTATTTAAGTGGCTCAACATAACCTTTCATGTTATCTGATGAAGTCTGTGGAGACGGACGAAACCTAGGTCATTCTTTGTTGTATTTACCAATAAACGGAGGTTCCAGCATAAGTACGTTTGGAGCAGTTTTTTATGAGATATACAGGGTTTGGTTTATCGTTTTCACATTCATTTCTTCTACTGTGGATGTGTTTGATATTTGCTTGCATTTCCATCACCTTGGTTGTGTTTCCTGTTCCAACGGAGGATATTTGAGGTTCGTTATTGTGGTTCATCACTTATTTAATCACCAGTGGGAACATGACAGAGGGAGACCGTGGGTTAAATCTATTATAGCATCAGGAGCAAAAACTAATAGTGCGGGGGTTGCCATAATCATCAAAAATATTTTTCAACAAGACATAATTAGTTATGACTGTGACAAAGAGGGAAGATGGTATTACTTTACTTCACACTACTCTTATCTAGATAAACCTATCTGATTAATTAATATTTATACGCCTTGTCAAGAAATTGTTCTCATGGCAATCTATAAAATACTATCATCATTTCCTAATCATTATTACGTAGTGGGTGGTGACTGGAATTCTATCCAGGATCCAATGACTGACAGGACTAACATTAATGCTAATTATAATAAATATGCAACCTTAAAGATATCCGAATTGAAAGAAGATTATAACCTATTTGATCACTATATCTTCCAAAAAGGCCCCTCAAAAAATAACAAATTCACTTGCTTCTCCAACTGTCACAAAAGTTGGTCTGGATTGGACTTTTTCCTAATTTCTTCAGTACTCAGTAACTTCAACATCTCATTTCATACCGATCCCAGATGCTTATCGGACCATTCCAAAATCTCTCTTTCTATTCACTGGTCCTCATCAACATCCTCAAATAACAAAGGTATTTGGTGGCGGTTAAACCCCAATCTTTTAACGAAGGAAGAAATACTCTCACATGTGGAGTTTTATCTAGATCAATTTCTTCAATCTTTAAATTCCCACTCATCATCTTTAGACCACTCATGGGCTGCCACTATGGCAATGATTAGAGGATTCCTTATTAATAAAGCATCATACTACAAGAATCTTTACAATAAAAACAAATCAGATATAACAAGTAAAATAACTAAGCTTGAAGCTGAATTACAATTAAAATATTCACCTGAATCTGAGAATGAAATAATTCAATTACAAAAGAAACTTCTATCTTTACAGGCTGAGAATCTTTCCTTTAATGAGATAAAAAATTTTGCCAATTACTCAAAATGGACCCAGTTTCCCTCTAATTTTTTAGCCAGAATTATTAACCAAACTAGAACATCTTCTTTTATATCTGAAATATCATATTAGGGGAAAGCATATCAGAATATGCAGGAAATTCTTAAACTCTTTGAATCACTATATTCTCAACTTTACAGCCCTCCAGAAGGTTCTATTGACAAAACAGAGCTACAGCATTTCTTAAACAATTTAACCTTACCCAAGCTTACTAAGAATCAAAAAGACTCCCTAGACAGGGAATTTATACAACAAGAAATTATAGACACCATTAACAACTTGAAATCTCATAAATCCCCTGGCCCGGATGGCTTCATGGCTGAATTTTATAAATGCTTTATACCCAAAATTTCCAAAGTTCTGCTTCAGCTCTTTAATCATATTATTCATTTAGGAATTAAAGACATTCACCTAAACGCATCTAGAACTCACTTTATTCCTAAACATAACTCTGATATGAAAAACCCCTGGGATTATAGACCCATTTCTATTATTAATATGGATATGAAGATCTTGGCCACAATTCTAGCTAATAGACTTAAAGCAGTCAGTCCCAGTATTGTTTCACCTGAACAATCAGGCTTTATACTTCACAGACAAACAATATACCACACCCTCACACTAGACGCTATGATTTTGCTCTCTTCCCTTGCTAAAACCCCTTTATACACATTAGCTATTGATGCATCCAAAGCCTTTGATCTAATCAACACAGTCTTTCTGTTTGATATTCTTCCTCATTTCAACATACCTAATTTATTCATTAATAAGATTAAAACTCTTTACGCTAATGCATACACTATGCTACAAATAAATAGTCAGATATCATGCAGAATTGAAATTAAAAATGGTGCAAGGCAAGGATGTCCTCTCTCTCCTCTATTATTTAACTTATTCATTGACCCCTTATTTCTTTTAATCAAACAGAAAACCTTTCATTACATTCCTGTGTTATACAGCATATGCTGATGATTTAAACATCTATTTTACTTTACCTAGCTCTGACTTTGAGAAAATTATGTCCTCCATTAATACCTTTTCCAAATTTGCAAACTACAAACTCAACAGAGATAAATCTTTAATATTTCCTATAAATATGTCCTCTCTATACCCCAATATACTTGCACCCAGAGGTATAAATATTAAACAATTCCACTATCTAGGAATATCATTTTTCCAGGAACCTACAGCTTATTAGCAGGGTAATGTTAATAAATTATGGTCGAGTGCACAAAATTACTTAAACAGATGGGCCAAACTTAAACTTCCTTTCCTTGCTAGAGTTGTTGTTGTTGTTGTGTCTTTCGGCTTTTCCCGGTTAGGGGTCGCCACAGTGGAACAGTCTGCTAATGATTGGCAGTAGATTTTTACATGCCAAGTTGCCGGCCGTGACGCACAACCTTCAACGAAGGTACGGCCATTCACGCATGTCTCCATACAGAAAACGCTCTAGCTGAGAATCGAACAGGACAATGTCTTACTTTGAGGCGACAACGCTGCCGCAGCACCACCACCGCAGTTAGAGTAGCAGTCATAAAAATTAACATACTTTCTAGTTTTCTTTGTATTTACAATGCAACAAATATTACTCTGCATAACAAATTCTTCAAAAATATTCACTCATTCCTTTTGAAATTTATATGGTCCCCTAAATCTATAAGGAATAGTTACACTAAACTCACATACCCAAAAGATCAAGGAGGTATAGGGCTGCCAGATTTTAAACTTTACTATGAAATTATTAATTGTAGTAGGATCATTAATGTAGCTACTTACAATAAGGATAACATTACATGGTGTCCAGCTTGGGTTATACTCTATAATAACTATATTAAATCTCTAAACTTTAACCCATCTGCTCTCCCTTTCTTAAATAAGGAAATCCTGTGCAAAATTAAGATACTTAGTGGCATAAAGTTTAATATAGTGACACTACAAGAACTTTACCAATCTCTAAACCTGACCCCCTGCCTTTAATACTTTACAACCACTCCATCTCAATCCTAATTTAAAGATAAATGGTCGTATGTTAAACTTAGACCAATACCCCCTTCTCAAGAATAAAACCATTTCCGACCTCTACCCTTTCAAATATCAGACCATCTCAGATATAAGAATTAAGATGAATCTCCCCAAAAAATATAGAATCATATTAAGACAAATCAGGGAGTTATCTCATATGTTTTTAGACCACCCCCTGGTAACAAATAAAGATATCTCATCCTGCAAGGTACTGTGGAAACTACTCCTCCTCAAAAAGAAGATGATTTCAAATACCTACAAAGTTATTATGTCCTCCAAAACACATAAGGAACCCATTTTTTCTAACTACTGGCTAAAGCAGGATCCCTCTATCGCTCACAATCAGATATCAAATGCCATCAAGATTAGTTCTAGCCTTATACCCCTAAAAAAACTTAAATATACCCAGCTCATGTTAATGAACAATGCATACCTTACTGCTGACATAATTAGCAAAATTTACCCTAACTCTTCCCCTCAGTGCCAAGTCTGTCAAAATAAAACAGACGATCTTTTACATATATTCTGGAGGTGTAATTGCTCATATAAGCTATGGTGCGCCCTAAGAGTCCAGCTAGAGAAAATGGGCTACTAAAAATAAACCCTATCCTGGAAATTTACTCTTCTGTATATTCCTCCTCCTGGACTATCAAAAGTCCAACACAGAATCCTAATCTCCATTTTCATGTTAATAAAGTATTATATCTCACTTAACTGGAAAAATAGGCACTTACTATCCTCGGAAGGCTTCAAGCTTTGAGCTATTAAACACCTTAAGGCTCACAGATATTTATTTCACAATACTAACCAGAAATCTTATCTCAAAGAATATTGGAGAATGTTATTTGAACATATTTTGAACTGAATATTTGTTTACCTTGTCACTCTCTTTGTAATTTTGGGCATAGTATAAGTGTATATAGTTTTGAATGTATTTAGTTCTGTAGATCCAGTTTGTTGTCCTTTGCTGTTGTTATTTGTATAAAATAATAAAGAGAATTAAAAAAAAAACATGTTATACAAATGATCTGATCACTGGTTTTACCACTCAGCTGATATTATTGCACTGTTTTTTACAGTCTACAAGTCTCTCCTAATGTCCCTGTAACATTTGTTTGAAAATGCAATGTAATGCTTTCTGCAAAGTAATAATTCACAGGATTATTACAGAACTGTTGGGTGACAAATAGCATAAGTCAAAAAATGCCTAGGGTATACATTTATCAGATGCCATAAAAGTGAGCGAGTGCTACTGTCTAAAAACAGCAAAGAATATGTAGCATAATGAGGTATACATGCAAAGGATTTAGCAGGGAAAATGTGAAATGTTTAATCTCAATACATATTAACACTTTGAAAGCACACCTCACAAGATATGTAATTCTGCAGAAATCAGCTTAATATCATAAACAAGTATCGTTATCTCAGAAACTATGCAGAATATTTTTCCTGTATCAAACTATGCACAATATTTTTCCTGTATCAATCCGAACCAAAATAAAGATAGACCTAAACAGTTAATTTGTTTAGTGTTGAGAAAAGAGGTTGAGAGCAGTAGGAATTATTTTGCTTTTTATTAACGCAATGAAATCTAAATAATGGAAATAGGCATCATATAAAAAGTTATTTGCACAAATAACAGGACAGTCAGATGATACAAGGCATGAATGTTGTGGTGTGGGATTAGAATGAAGATTTAATTCACCGAAAGTGTACATAATGTATAATTCATGGATGGTGGACTACTCACAAATCTCAGGAATTGTCTGAAAAAAGACTAGGGAAAATGTGGCAGTATTCAATAGCATGGAATCTAAATAAAGATCTTAACAACTGTAACCCTAAACATCATAAATGATGGACAGACCTCCGTGTATTTGTGACACAAAAACTTATGTATTTCAGTAAACAGATTATCACAAGTAATTCTTATCAGGGCATAGGACTGTGCAGCCTTGCTGTTATTCATACTGCTTTAGGTCACTGTGTGAGAAGCCCGGTACATTCAGTTCCTGTGGGGTTGTTTACTTATATAAACATAAACAAATCAAATTATGTATAGGCTATATCTCAAAGAAGCATTACATCAGTTGCACAGTATCAAACCCCACCTTTGCACTTCCCACCTCAGGCATACCTTAGAAGACTGACAGTACAACAACTCTCCAACTGCCAACATCATCAAGAGAGCAATTCAATATAAATAAGCAAGACATTATCATGTTAGAATACAGAGCTTTACTATGAGCTAAGTAGGGCAAGTTAAATGGCTAGTAGGCCCACTTAAAGGCACATGAATACATACATACACACATACACATCTGACTCCAGGTTGCTCTGCATAATGCAAACCAAGTGACCAAGAAACTTTTGAGACACTAATTGTTCTCTTCATGGAATACTGTGACAAGGCTACCAAAATAGACTAATGGGGACTGTTGTAGCAGTAGTTATTTTAGATTAAGTTGCTAGAAACCTGAATTTATCTAACTGCAGAGCATGTGTGCAGAGAATCTCATCAGGAAGCCAGTGATAAACACTCACATTCCTGATCATTAACCTCAAACAAGACAGGATTAACCTGAAAGTGCACAAATTACAGACACACACACACACACACAGACACACACACACACACACACACACACACACACACACACACACACACACACACACACACACACACACACACACACACACACACACACACACACCAAGCAAATACTCACTTAATTCCCACCTATTAGAAAACAAACTGAGCCCCATAATGTATTTCAGTTTAACAAATAGACCTGGGGCCAAATTCAGTAACACCTACACTAAGAGTACTAAGAGTACAATAAGTGTACACAATCTGTATTCAAGAACATCCCCACCACATTTTTGTACCCTCTAGTCACTCAGAGAGATTCTACTAAGTGTACATGTAGTCTACATTTTGTGACAACATTTATGGATTCCCTTCAGTATTTAAAGCTGCAAAATAATCAGCAGGGGAACTAAAATTAGGAGGATGAAGGTGTGAGTTATGCTTGTGTTGTCTGTTCACTCAGAAAAGTGTAGGTTTTGATGAATCTCAGAGCTGAAATAAAAGTAAGAACAAAATTATGGAAAATCCCATCCAAGAGTAAATACCCCCACCCCACCCACCCACATCAAAGTTAAACAATACATTTTTTATTTTATTTTATTTTATTTTATATTTGTTGACTGGGCTAGTCTAACTGGATTTATGTCCATTTTCAGTAGAGGCCCGGGGAGAAAAGCTCCACATAAAAACAAAACAAAAGCTAACAGAACATTGCAACTTCGATTACAGTTCACTTGTCAGACAAAACACTTGTTTACATGGTAACTTAGCAATAATGATAGATAAAAAAAATTAAAACAAAATAGAAAAAGTTTTTTTTTGTTTGTTTTTTTTGTAGACCAAACAATAATAGAAGAAAAGAGCATTCAGAAAAAAGACAGAGATTCCCAACTCAAAGTTGTAAATATGGCATAAGAGAATATATAGTTATTTACAAGTGTCAAAGGAAAAATATACTTTAAAAATGATGAAAACATGGTAGGTTCAGGTTAAGGCACTTTAATCTTGCAGCAAGGAGACAAAAACATGCTAATACACAGTTTGTCTAACCAGAAACAGGAAATACATTCATTTTTATAGGTTTTCAAATTAATCCTGTCCTACCATGCTGACGTAACAGATTACCACCTTTCCATCATCATATGCTGACCATCTTTCCCATGGATTTCTGCTGATTTAAACAATTTTTATGTGAAACTTCCTGAGGAAAACAACATGGCCTTGGTTACTTTCAGTTAGATACTTGTTATGTTACATTCAAGATACTACGGCTAAATCAAGCACAATGCTAGCAGTTCATTTCTCTAATAATCCTTTGTCTACTTTATCTCTAAATTACTGCAACTGTAGAGGTTCCCATCCTCTGGACAAGGTTGTTTGTCTAGAATCATTACATTTATAATATAAAGCATTGTTCATTCATATGCTTGTGACCTAGCAGATAAACACCTGCTTCTCAAGTACATTTCCACAAGGCATAAACAAGAATATTGCTGTGCTAGCAGTTACTAGGTCAGAGGGCAACTTGCAAGTTTCAGAAAGCATGCCGCAGTTTCCAAAAAGCATATTTTTCAGTCTCATATGAAACTCAATTTGTAAATAACACAGTGCATGAAAAATAGAATGAAAAGCATATTAAAAACACTTGATTTTTAATTTGGTATTAAGCATACACACATTAATACATATTTTTCTAACATTTCCCTCCTGTTAATACTTTTTATTCTATTTTTAAAAAAGAATAAACAACTTGTTTCTTTTCCTAACCTCTTCCATTCAGGATTTGCAGTCAAGAAAGTCATTCAGTTTAAACTTTTATGAAAGTGTTTCGCATTCTAGCAGCTCTTCAAATTCAGTACTTTGATACATAGTCTCAGATACGGATATATCTATGAATTCTTTAATTAATCTCTTCATGCAGGGGATTCCGCAACAAATACAAACTCCTATTAGGAGTAATCCTACCCCAATAGCAATCAATATGTTCATAAAAATGGAGCCCCACCCCCCCAAAGGCATTCTGGAAAAAATCTGTCAAAGGGTTTGGGCCTAGTTTGGTCATGGCCGACACTTGCTGAATCACCTTGAGATGGTCGTTAATCTCATGCTGATGGTCAGGAATGAATGCACAGCATTCTTCTTTGATTAAAGCGCAAGTTCCACCTCTCGCCGCTAGGGTGAAGTCAAGAGCCATTCGGTTTTGGAGCACTACAGTTCTCATGGCATTCAGTTCATCAGTTATCAATTCGAGGGCAGAAAAAGTCGCATAACTCATTATTTCGAGAAGTTTGGACAGTTTTCGCAGCTCCCATATTGATTTAACTCCGCCATACATGGGTGATATACCTGCCCAGGATATAACAGCATCACTCAAGTCCATGTGCACAAGTTTGGTTCCCACATTATGATGGTCTTTCCACCCTGCTTCGATTCGTCCCACTGGATTCTCAGGTTTCTTAACAGTCTTTTTGGCTATGTCTTGAGTATTTTGAATACTCCCCTGAGGCAAACCTGCAGTGTGTCGGATGGCCGGAACCAGGTACCCCAAAAAACAACTGCCAGACCATTTCTCAGGTAACCATTTATATGCCTTTTTACCACATAGAAAATAACAGTCTTCTACCTTAGTTATTACTTTGTTACGAAATGACTGCACTGCATGAAACATTTTCTTATCTATTATTGATAACTGTTTGAAAAGTACAGGATTGTGTTCTACCTGATCAAGAGTCTTATGCATAGATTTCAAAAATGAGTCATAATCTGTACTACAAGATCCACTCAAATCATTTGATTTTCTGTAACATTTATACTGTACTGTAACGTTGCATTTGCTCAATCCAACTTGGATGGTATCATTTTTATAGAAACATACAATTCCTTTTTGTGTCACAGGCAAATACAGTGCTACCTTATCTTGTGCTTTAATAGCAACTGTGTCAAAAAACAGATTTTACCAGGTCTCATTGACCCCTAGGGGGATAGCAGTCATTAATAAACCCCCGTATGCTGTTGGTATGGCCGTACAGACCCAGCAGTTTGAAACATTAAAAGTCTCTGCGTACACATGTGTAATTGCCTGATAAGTGTTAAAGTTCGGATGCCAGTCTATGTTTGGTTCATTACATCTAATCAGTTCAACCTTTGTGGCAGGAAAAAGGAACGGCCACAACAAAAAGAATAGTGTGATTAAAATTGAAATAAAAACAATCATACAAGTTTTCTGAGGTTGCTCAATGTCTCTATTCACTCTGTACCTGGCCATTTTGTTCTTGTTGTGCAACAAAGTTTTTGTCCAGTTCAAAGTTTTTAACCAGTTTTACAGTGCGTCAAATGAATCCAGGAAGCTCGCTCTGCGATCTTAACTGCAGTGGGTGTTGACAGTAGTACCTGGTATGGACCTTCCCACTTCGGAGAACTCCAATTCTTCCGTTTCACAATCTTCACCCAGACCCAGGTGCCTGGGGCTACTGGTGCTTCCGATTTTGGTTGCTCTTTATCTGAAACAGAATTTAACTGCAAAAGTTTGTTATTCAAAAATCGCCTCATATATCCTGCAAGTGAACTGTCAGCCACCTGCTCTGTAGACATGACAGGTTTCCACTGAGGTGTATAATATGCCCTCCCAAACAAAGTTTCAAAAGGAGTTAATCCCTTCACATTTGGAACAGTTCTCATACTCAACAGTGCTAAAGGCAAACAGTGCACCCAGTTTTTCTGTGTCTCTGCTATCAACTTCCTAAGTTTGTTCTTCAATATCCCATTATGCCTCTCTACTAGTCCTGCAGATTGGGGGTGATAAGCACAGTGTTTCTTTAACGATATCCCAAAATAACGACTGAGTTGCTGAATCATTTGGTTCACAAAATGTGTCCCGTTATCACTATAAATATTTTCCGGTATACCAAATCTGGGTATAATTTCTTTAACGAGGACCTTCGCAACAGTAGCTGCATCTGGATTTTTAGTTGGAAACGCTTCTACCCATTTGGAAAACATGTTTATAATGACAAGGCAATACTTCTTATTTTCACATTTATTCAATTCTATGAAGTCCATACCAATAGTATGGAACGGATATGGTGGTGTAGGAAAATTCCCTTGCTTAGGCTTCAACGCCCCTTGTGCATGATGCTTGTTACAAACATGGCATGCTGCACAAAAATTTTTTGTATAATTCGTAAATCCGTAAGTTGTAAACACTCGATTCACTAACTGTACCATCCCCCTGTTGAGACATGGCTCTGCCCATGGCTCAACAACACTGCATATCTAAACAAATTAGATGGCAAAATTGGTTTCTTTTCCTTGGAGATGTACAGTCCTTTTTCGAGGATTGCTCCTCGTTTTATCCACTTCTGTTTCTCAATATCTGTAGTAAGTGTCTGCATTGTTTTTAACATTTCTAAATCTAAAGTCTCTGAGGGTTGTAATTCCTCACTCAAAAGAAAAGTTTTAGTGGCTGAGGCTGCCTGCTTTGCAGCTGTATCAGCCCATGCATTACCTTTTGAAATTCTATCCTGTTGTTTTGTATGAGCTACGCATTTGCAAATAGCTACTTCTTTAGGTAACTGAATTGAATCTAACAAGTCTAAAATAAGTTGCGCATGATTGATGGGTTTACCAGTAGATGTTATCATTCCTCTATTTTTCCACTGTTGCGCAAAAACATGTACAGTAGAAAAAGCATACTGACTGTCAGTATAAATGTTCACTTTCTTACCTTTTGCTAAGGTACATGCCCTTGTCAAGGCAATCAATTCTGCTGCTTGTGCAGATAAGTTGTGTGGTAAAGATTTTGCTTCTAAAGTTTCAGTATCAGAAACGACTGCATACCCCACTAGGTTCTGTCCTGTAGGACCCCTCCTGCATGAGCTGTCCACATAGCATGTCACCTCGGCATCATCCAGGGGAAAATCCGTAAGGTCTTGTCTGGGTAATGTCTTTTGTTCAATCTCCTGCAGGCAGCAGTGTGGTTTGCCATCTGCAGGGGTTGGAAGTAAAGTTGACGGATTCAAAGATGTGCATCGTTTAATTGTCATACGAGGTTGGCTCAACAGTATGGTCATACAGGAAAGATGCCTAGCTGGAGAAACATATGCTACTTTTTCTTGCAGTAAAATAATTGCGACTGCATGAGGCACTCTCAATATGAGAGGGTGGAATAACACTACTGAGGCTGAAGCCTGCACTGCCATTGCAGCTGCAACTACTGCTTGTACACAGTGGGGCAAGGATCGTGCCACTGGGTCTAACTGTGATGAATAGTAAGCTATGGGGCATTGTTTGTCCCCATGTTGCTGTGTCAATACTGATGTCATATAACCTTGCTTGCAATCTACAGTTTGGATAAACTGCTTGTGATAGTTTGGTAATCCTAGAACTAAGGATGATGCTATCAATTGTTTCAGCTTACAGAAAGCTGCTACTACTTCAGGTGTCCATTGTAGTAAATCTTGCACTGCCATCGGCCTTTTAAATATTAAATCAGCCAGAGGAGCAGATTCCAAAGCATAGTTCGGTATCCAACTCCAACAAAAATTAGTAGTTCCCAGGAAGGACATCATATCCTTCTTGGTAGTTGGTCTAGGTGCTTGTAAAATTGCTGTTTTTCTGTCTTCATCTAATATTCTACCTTCTTTGGATATTACATATCCCAAGTACTTAACGTTTTCTCCAAAGCTGTAACTTGTTTGTTTACTTTGTGACCTTGAGTAGCTAAAAATTGTAATAAAGCTATTGTGTCCTCCTTGCATTTTTGCTGGGTGGGGGCTGCCAGCAGAATGTCATCTACATAAAGTAGAATCTGACTACCTTTCGGTGGGATAAATCCCACCTGGTTGCTTGCCATTTCCTGTGCAAATATTGTTGGACTTTCACAATATCCCTGTAGTAATCTGGTATATGTGTACCGCTTTCCCTGAAATGTAAATGCAAACCAATATTGGCTGTCAGGGTGTATCAGTATCGAGAAAAATGCATTACTAATATCTACCACTAAAAAATATTTTTGTTCTGGCTTTAAATCATTCAGTAAGGTGTGTGGATCTGGCACCGTTGGTGCCCTGGGTATAACTGCATTATTTACAGCTTGTAAGTCTTGGACCATACGCCATTCCCCGTTTGCTTTCTTGACAGGAAATAAAGGTGTATTACATGGTGAATCAGGAGATTCTATTAAAACTCCTTCCTTAAGTAAGGCTGCTATGATAGGTTTGATTCCTACCTCTGCATCTTTTCTCAAGGGATACTGTCTTTTCTGGGGTCTAAAAGCTGACTTTGGCGTTATGGTAACTGGTCCTGCTGTTCATATTAGTCCTACATCTGATTTCCCTGCTGACCAGAGAATATCTGGTGTATCTCGCAAGGCTTTTTCCTCTTCTTCCAGTAAGAGTAATACTCAGCTATTCTCACTAGCCTGTCAGTGTACAGCTGGGTGTGTCTGTGTAATCCAGTTCAATTTCTGTTTCTGTACTCCTTGTTCGGAGAGCTCTAATTCTGTCTGCTTCTCCCACCTCGTGACTTTTTCACCTAAGTCTGCCCATTTTAAAGTTTTGTTCTTAGTTAAACTAACATGTGGCAGTCGATTAGATTTGTAAAGTGCTAAAAATTCCTGGGGCAATGAACAGCTTGCTACACTGTTCCCTTCTGCATCCCAGTACAAGTTTCGCAATACTAGCCTGTTTGCATGGTTCTGAAACAATTCTTGTTCATAATCTTTATCAGGTCCTGGTCTATTACAGTAATATAGAGTACAATGCAACAAATACTGTTTGTCAATGTCGAGGGAGGGGGACTTGCTGGTGGCTACATTCATCAGTTCTTCGGTTACTGCCCCTGGACCAGTCGTAACCAAGTCCTGGCTGTACCAATAATACATTTCACCCTCCGGTCGCACTACAAAAGTGTCCAGTTGTCGCTGTGCTTCCATAACCTGCATGGTTGGAACTACGGCTATGCCAAATATCTGCATCAAATCTCTACCCAAAAGATTTACTGCGCATTTTGCAGAACCTACAATTTTACTTTTTTGAGTCATCCCTGAAATGGGGTCTGTTATTGTTATGTCATGGGAGAGTGGCTCCCGATACAGCTGTCCATTAGTTGCTTTCACTAGTATATAATCTGGTGATTCTGTATCTTCCGGTAGCTTGGAAGGGTGTATCAGGGTCCGTGAAGCCCCTGAGTCACACAAAAATTTAACTTCCCTCCCCTCTACCAGAAGCGTCACTTCCGGTTTTGTGTCTGCTAAGTAAAGCTCTAAGCTCAAAAGAGCTAGGTCTAAAATTTCATTTTCTTCTATGTCTGTATTCAGATACATCCTCTACCCCTTGTGTCACATCCTCTACTCCTGCTGTCACATTTCCACTTACCTTTCCCTGCTCACTCTCTTCCAATGATTCCTGACTATCATATAGTCATTCCTCATCCTCCTTATTTTCTGTAGTCGCCTTCTTGTTTAGCTTGCAGTCCCTCGCTAAATGTCCTTTTTTCCCGCACTTAAAACACTCACCCTTTTTCTTTCTTTCCTCGAAATCTTCTGATCATTTGTCAGATTGTTTATTTCCCTGGGTATTTCTCTTACCCTTTTTCCCAGTTTGTACTACAAATACTTCTGACCCATCTCCTGCCGAAAATACTTGAGTTTTCTTTTTCTTTTTACTATTAAAGTGTCTTTCTGCATGTCTAGCATATTCAAGTAATGGCTGTAATCTACTTGTTCGATGATCTACCATATGCTTCGTAATAAAGCTACTAATGGGAGTTATACTACCCTTCAAGAATGTGTTCTTTAACTGTTGTTCATATGAGGAATCATGTGTCTGGTTTTCTGGTATCTGCATTCTGCAGTGATTATTAAAACACTCTAACAGTCTAGCATAATATCTATCAACTGTTTTACCTTCCTGCTGAATGCATTGATTAATGCAAGTCCAATCAGCCCTAGGCTTCCACTTTTCAGAGATTCGGTCTGTCAGACCTTTCACTCTGCCATCCAGTTCTGCATTAGTATGTGGGAGTGGTCTAAGTTGTGCGTCACGAGGATTCCAGTCGCCACTGATCATGTGCCAATCTGGACCCACAATTTGTCTAACTACTTTTTCTACTTCTTCTCCATTTAAATGGTAACTTAATCTCATATGCTGTAAGTCTTCTAGAAATTTTCTAAAATTCACTTTTGGGTGGGGAATACCTTTTGTGGCTTTCCGGATATCTTCCGGTGTCCACAGTCTATAAACCAAAAGAGTCAGATCGTGTCCAGCCTGTCCTGCCTGAGGATTTGGTACTTCTATGAGCGGACATATCTCTTCTTCACTCATAGCCTGTGATGCTCTGTTTAATTAATTTAATTCAATCTCCCTCCTCAAGTCGCGTGTTCGAGACCTAGTCTCGATAGGATCCCTGACAAATGGCTGTGCTTTCGTAGGGACAGCTGGGTATAGCGGAGGTGGATCAGCTCGTCCACTCTCTTCATATTCTGGTAACGGAAGTGGAGGGGGAAAAAGAGGGGCCGTTGCTATTACTAAGTTATTGTCTTCTTTGTCTAAGAACATTGCTTTTGAATTTTTAATTTTCTGTTCCCTACAGTTTGCTTCCTCAAGCCACCTATGCGCCCGAGGAACTCCTAATTGTCTCTGCTTTTTTAATTGACCTTTTGTGGCTATTTTTAACTGTCTTACAAGTTTCATACGTGCAAGTTTATCTAAATTACCCTCGAATTTATACTTATCAACCCATTTGGTGTAATATTTTACATTATTGGCACGCTGTAATTGCATATACTTCACGTCTTCAGTTAGGGGCGTGTCCCGGGAACTTTTTGTGCACTGATTTCCCATTGGTGTCTTAGCTAAGCTGTAAATTGTTACGTAACCCTTTCTATCACGTGGTACCACAAATCTATACCTTTTCACAGTTTATCTAGAATAACTGTCTACCTATTCTGTTTCCCTGATCTATGACAAAATACAGTAACCCCTGTTTCTGTCCCTAATCTGCATATGCAAATTTGCCTGACAAAAAAAGTTCTGTACTTAGTCCCTGATCTTAAAACAGAAATAAGGTAATTCCTCCTTACCTGACCCTCCGTGAGTTGATCCACCAGATCGTTGACTCGTCCTCCAATCCCAGATCAGAAACAGTGGCTGGCCTCTTTCGAACGACAATTCAGTCAGAGGTCTTTCAAAACAGAAGAGACGATTTGGCCTCTTCTCCATATGGATGCATGCCACCGGGCCCAATTCTGACCTAGGCCTAGAGCGAGATATACGTTTCCGGCTCAAAGGACCAATCTGCCAAAGGAAAAATATACTTTAAAAATTATCAAAACACGGTAGGTTCAGGTTAAGGCACTTTAATCTTGCAGCAAGGAGACAAAAACGTGCTAATACAGAGTTTGTCTAACCAGAAACAGGAAATACATTAATTTTTATAGGTTTTCAAATTAATCCTGTCCTACCATGCTGATGTAACAGATTACCACATTTCCATCATCATATGCTGACCATCTTTCCCATGGATTTCTGCTGATTTAAACAATTTTTATGTGAACCTTCCTGAGGAAAACAACATGGCCTTGGTTACTTTCAGTTAGATACTTGTTATGTTACATTCAAGATACTATGGCTAAATCAAGCACAATGCTAGCAGTTCATTTCTCTAATAATCCTTTGTCTACTTTATCTCTAAATTACTGCAGCTGCAGAGGTCCCCATCCTCTGGACAAGGTTGTTTGTCTAGAATCATTACATTTATAATATAAAGCGTTGTTCATTCATATGCTTCTGACCTAGCAGATAAACACCTGCTTCTCAAGTACATTTCCACAAGGCATACACAAGAATATTGCTGTGCTAGCAGTTACTAGGCCAGAGGGCAACTTGCAAGTTTCAGAAAGCATGCTGCAGTTTCCAAAAAGCATCTTTTTCAGTCTCATATGAAACTCAATTTGTATATAACACAGTGCATGAAAAATAGAATGAAAAGCATATTAAAAACACTTGATTATTAATTTGGTATTAAGCATACACACATTAATGCATATTTTTCTAACAACAAGGTAGGGAGACTTAGTTAAGGGCAGTAACTGATCTATAAGGCAGTAACTTATTCATACAGTCTTTCCTGGGTACTGTTCATACAGTCTTTCCTGGGTACAATTAGTTTAATCTAGAAGGTAGTGGTCATTAAGGTGGCTATGAAGTTAGCAGTGTTTAGTGCTATAACCTAGGATAACAGGAAGAGAAATCTTAGTCTGGGTTAGTACAAGGACACAGCCAATGGGTTTTAAAGTATATTTTGAGTTTCTTTTTATGTAGCGCAGTTGAAGAAAGGAATGTGAGTTCCCCAGGAAGTAGGTTCCAGATTTTTCCCACAGTGTTCGGGAATAGGGAATCCCCTGCTTTATTGTTGGGCTTTTGTCTAGATACCAGTAGTTTATTTGCTGATCGTTGGTTTGTAAGATTTTTATATGGGGTGATTAGACTCATGAGAAATGGTGTGTTGCCTGGGTGATAAAGGGTTTTGTGGGAAATAATAAGTTGGTGGAATAGAATTTGATTATGCAGTTCCAGACAACCCAGTTTTTTCAGATTTTGGCAGTGGTGGGTTCTAAAAGGGGAGCCAGTAGCAAATCTAGCAATGTTATTGTATGAGATTGCCAGCTTGTTGAGGTTGCTTTTAGATAGATTAGTGTATATAGGAGAGGCATAAAAGAGAGTTGAGATAAGGTGGGTGTGGGCAATAGTAGTTCTAGCTATGGGAGTAAGGAAGGGTTTAATTTTATAGAGGGAGCCTAGTTTTCTGTTAACTGATTTTATTGTGGTGTTGATATGAGTATCATAGTTAAGGTTGTGGTTAATAGTTACTCCTAAGAGTTTGGTGGTAGTGTCAGGAGATATGACTGTGCCATTATTAGATTTGATAATGAAGTCAATTGAGGTGGACTTTTGTGAGGGGATAAAGAGCAATAGTTTAGTCGTTTTGGGGTTAAGGAGGAGATAACGCTGTAAAAAACATTCTTCTACTAACTCAAAGACATTTTGGGTGAGGGACTGAGTTCAGATAGACCATTAGCAGAGCTAATTAATATGGAGTCATCTGCATATTGTATGCATGTAGCTTGGGGGATATTTACAATTAGATCATTAATAAAAATTGAGAATAGAAGAGGACCTAATATAGAACCTTGGGGTACACCAAGGGCGACAGGAAGGTGGATGGATAGACTGTTGTCCCAAAGCACTGCCTGTTGCCTGTTATCTAAGTAGGACTTGAACCACTGTAGTGCTTGAGTATCAAGTGAGAGGGACTTAAGAATATTTAACAGTAGCTGATGGTTGTCCATGTCAAATGCTTTTGAGAGATCAATAAAGATTGCAGAGGACAAGGTGTTATTATTATGGTTTTTGTTAATGTGGTCAGAAAATGATAGGAGGGCAGAGGTGGTACTATGGAAAGTTCTAAAGCCATGCTGAGAGTTGGCTAATAGTCTATTCTGGAGAAGGTGGTCTAACAGTTGACGGTGGATGCATTTTTCGATAATTTTAGCTAAAGGAGATAGTAGGGCAATTGGACGGAAGTTAGAAAGTTCTGTTGAGTTGCCACCTTTGTGTAGAGGGATTATATGGGAGATTTTCCAGATGGATGGGATGGTACCTTCTGTTATGGTTCTATTTATTAGGATCAAAATAGGGTAGGCGATAACTTTAGCTGCTATTTGCAGATATTTAGCAGGTAATAGGTCAGCAGAGGGGGTAGATGGTTTGAGCTTTTGAAGAAGGGTACAGATGAGGGATGTAGGAACAGGTTGTAGATGGAATGTAGATGGTAAGTTATTTGAGGAGGGGAGATTAGAGGATACAGGAGGTAGAGAAATAGCAAGTGACTGGATGGCTTCGGTAAAGAAGAAATTAAAGGTATCAGCAATTTGTTTGGGAGTTTCTGGGGCTATTCCTGATGGGGTTGGTGTCTTTGAGTGGCCTGGATGTAGGAGTCTATTGATACCTGACCAGAACTTTTGTGGTTTATGTTGGTTGGTCTGTTAACGTTGAAAGTAGAAGTTTCTTTTATCTAATAGTACTGATGCTTTAGTAGTATTTCTAAGCTGTTTAAATTTTAAATGATCAGATGGGTCTTTGGTAGTACGTCATATGGCCCAGAATTTGTTTCTTAGTAGAATTTTTTGCTTAGTTTCCTTAGTTAGCCATGGAGCAGTTTTTGTCTTGTTCCTAAGAGTACAAGAAGGGGCATGGTAGTCCAAGATTTCTAGGAACTTAGAATTGAAGTATGTCACTGCTTCCTCTAGCTGGAGATGTTTTAGGGGTGACCAATCACACACACTAAGTTCATTTTGGAAGTGTTCAGTGTTAAAATGTTTATTGGAGTGAGTAGTTCTATAAGTTCAAGGGTAGGGAATATTACTCTTTTGTCTAATTATATAATTTAGTGAGTGAACACTAATGTCGTCTGGTAGGATGCCTGCCATATATGTTAGGGACTGAGTATTTGTTAGAATCCAATCTAAGGTGCTTTCTTTATTGGTAGGTTTGTGGATTCTGGTGAGTGAGGTGATAGTTGGGGAAAAGCCATGTAGGTTTATGTGATTAGTCAGATTATTAGTATTACAGCTATTCCAGTCTATATTAAAGTCACCTAGCACTATGGTTTCTTGTGGATAGTTTGTGAAAAGCCAGCTAAGGATATTTTCTTGGGAGGTGATGTTATTACCTGGAGGACGATAGGAGCAAATAATGTAGATGGACTTACAAGTGTTTAGTTGAAGCTTAGTGATAAGAATTTCAGTTTTGGCATCAGATGGTGGGTGGCTATCTAGTAAAGTAACTAGGAGCCCTGCTTTATATATTAAGGCTATGCCCCCACCCTTTTTATTAAGGTGATCCAATCTTAAAATATTGTATCCTGGAGGGGTGATTTCATGGTCTTGGGTTGCTGGTTTTAACCATGTTTCGGTTAGGCATAGGATGTCAAAGTCATGTAAATCCAGTAGTGCATGAGGGTGAGTCAGTTTATTATTTATACTTCATATATTTAGGTGAGCTATGAAGAAGGAGTTAGGAGGCCTTGTAGGGGTGTGAAAAGTAGAGGGTGAGGGTCTAACTCAGTTAGCAGGACTATTATTGGTAGCGCCAGGGTTGGGATGAATGTCACCATCTAGTAGGAGGTGTTTGTGTAGTTTGTGTGTGTGAATTAGAGGATGATTCAATATGTATTGGGTTCTTTTGACTTGGTAGTGTTTATAGGTAATATGGATAACTCTATGATACTTTGGGAGGAGATAGCTGGTTGTAGATGTTATATTGATGTGTTTAAGGGTGGCTGATATAGGTGGTAGGGATGTTTGTTTAGAGGGCTGGTGGAAATCAGGGTAGTTAAGATGTTCATAGGCTGTTAGGATATAGGGAAGGTACAGGAAAAAAAGAAGAGTAGGGGTTTGAGGTAGGCTGATATTGTTGAAATAGGCAATGTGATGAAGAAGTTATAAGGTACAGAGTGATAGGTGAAGTATGTAATGAATTGGGAGGAGTGATGGAGTGTGGCAGGAATCCCTTTAAAGAGATGTGCATTAGGATTGGATAATGGGGATGTGGGAGTGGCTGGAGAGGTATAAGGGTAGGAGCACTGGGGGTGGGTGAGATTTGGGGGTAGGATATGGGAGCAGAGTGAGCCTGCAGGGCGAACAGTGCGGGATCAGACAAGTAAGTATAAGAGTTCAGAGAAAACAATCACTGGATTGCTAACTTCTTATGAGGGTACTATCAGGTATGTAGAAACCAAGAGAGAGCACTAGAAGAGGGGATTCCAGGGAGCCCTTGTGAGGAGAAGGTGGATGTTAGGGGAGATGTAGATATAATCTACTACAGCACTGCTGTATTGTAAGGGTAGCTAGGAGAGAAGTAGGTTAAGAAGGTTGAGAAACACACTTAGTGAAGGTAGTAACCTAGAGGAGAAAAGTAAAATGCAGCAGAAGCAGCTGGTGTGAGAAAGATAGTGAGGAAATAAGGTTGGAAGTCTCAGGTAAATAGCTACAGCAGGATATGCAAGGAGGAGAAAGTTTAGTTGCCAGGGGTTGAAAGGGGCATGGCTGCTTGGCATCTGGCTAGATAGCTTTTGAAATACAGCTGTAGATATTTTAAAAAAGTACTATTAAATTTGTGAAATAAATAAAAAATACTACAAAACATTAATGTTTAGTCAAAAAAACACTGCAGAAGTACACTAAATGTATAACTTGTACATATTTCTTCCTCAACATGCACTGTTTTACAATCTATGAAAAAATAAAAAGTTGCACTTACCTGTAATACACAGCAGCTATCAGGTTTATGTGTGGTTCATACATTTTTCTGGTAGTGGTCTTCTACAAATATGACAATTTCCAAATAATTTCCCCCAAAATATAACTACATAGCCAGTACACATGTAACAAAAATGGCCATTGTCCATAGGACATGGCTCAACAGGAGTATTTCCTTTTTTACCTGAGAAGCAATATAAAAATAATACGCTAAACTCTCCTCCAGGTTTTTACTGTCACTATTTGTCCTCAACTGAGCCAAAAATGTTGCAGAAACGTCAAAGCGTCACACCTCCTAGAGGCAAACCCCACCAATAATGGCTTCTGTGACACTTTTCATAAACTGAAATTAAAATTCCTTAACTGTGAAGCATTAATAGACTAGGAATCTGTCAGACCTGAAAAATGAATTTCCATCTCCACTGCCTCATTAATGTGAATGGGGACATTTTCATCTCTTTTAACTGTCTCTTTGAGATGAATGGAGACGTTTTTACCTCAGTTCACACCTACTGTGGTCTGTTGTGGTCTTTGCTGCTGAAGTTTTATTTTGACTGAAGTTTCAAGTGATTAATGAACTCCAACACCAGTAAGAAAGATGAGACCATGTTTTCACTTAAAAACTCAAATAATATGATTTTACTTAACCATACAGTATAACATTTCATGAATAGTCCACATGTATCCTAAAATTAGTTATAAAATGTGAGTGAAAATGTAGGTAATGACATAATTTACAAAACATGGTGAATTTTGTGTGAAAACATCTTATAAATAATAAATCCTTAGAGCACATCTGAATGCTGTCCTGGCAATATCTATCAGGTGTCACCCAAGTGGAGAGCACAGTCACCTCCTTCTTCCAAGAATGAGTGACCAGTAGTGCCACTGAATTTCAGCCTCCCCTGTCAGCTCCTTCATTTGAACTGATGAACTTGAGTTGAATGTAGATCATTTGCACAACAGTTGGGCCTTTATCCTTCAACACCACCAGATCTGTATCTTGACTCATATCTCTGTATAGACAGAAATGATAACACATGCAAAATTGGTGGGAATGTCTTGTATACAGAAAAGTAAATCCTGAGCCTGTTCATTAGGACAAACCCACTGCTGTTGTCAGTGGCAATGCAAAATCCTTCAACCAGCAATTTCTTTCATCTGTCAGAGTACATTCACAAATATGCTTTCCTCTCTACAGCCTTCTGTGTTTTCCATGCGTGTACCATTTTGTAAGCTTATACTGGTATGACATCAGGGATGTTAGCGACTATAGAATATAGGCAACTCATAAAGCTTCTCTTAGGTAAAGTCAGTTATCTCAACCTATCATCACTTGTAGCTAAACAGTATGCATATTAAGACCTCTAAAATTTGTTGAGTTATTTTTGTCAATACTTGAAGAGATGTAAGCATGTTAGTAAAGTGTTGTTGATGTCAGTATATTGAACAGTGGTTTGTCACAAGTGTTTTGACAGTATCAGTGAGGTAGTCGCACTTGGAAAAATGAAAGGTATGTATCCCTTTATTAACTTTTCCCTTTTCTCCAAGTGTGTGTGATTTCAGAAGTACTATATTTAGTCTCTGGAAATATAGACAAACCTCCCCACATTAGGAGGTACAGAAGGCATAGCCTATCTGCAGAAATGATGACACTGAATATTTTGTGATCTTATTTGTAATGATGTTTTGTGCTGGTGTCAGACTACTTTTATATTTTGCATCTCATCTTAGGGAGATAAAATGCTTCATTACGGATATGTGAAAAAACATATTAGTTTTGTAACAAGCTGAAATGGTAAATTTAAATAAACTTTTCCCCTCTCTTACCATTCAAAAGGCAGAGCTTCAGATTGCTGCACTAGGCCCTGTCCCCTCACTATCACTTTTCAATCTGCATACCTACTATCCTCTCTACTGATGACAGTAACATCTATGCAAATTGCTATGTCAGTTTATATAGGATTTAAGAATGGCAATGCACAAATATGGTACCTCTGAATGTCAACACTAATGTAAACCATGCTCTATGGTTAGGTAATACAATACAAATATTAGTGATTTTTTTTCTTATGGCAGGAGCATAGGTCAGTGGGTTTTTGAAATACTGGAAGTCACCTTAAACCCTCACCTGGATGTTGCTTCCCCACCACACACATGCACACTAAGACTTCAAATGTTATAACTAGGAAACTGGGCCTTATTTTACTGCTATGAATCACCCCCCACCCACCCTGCAGTTCATAGTTTCATAGGTGTGTACTAGGCTAATGGCCCTGGAGCCTTTACAAGCCTATCCCAAAAAAAATTGCCCAGGCACTGTGCCACCCAATGTTAGTTCACAGTTCTTTTATCCAAATAGGGCAACTGGAATGATCCCTGGAGTGAACTTTCTGTTCCCCATCCACTCATCAAGATTTCTCTTGAAGAGGGCCAGCGAGGTGCTCTGCTTGACATGAATGGGAAGTTTATTCCAGAGTATGGGCAGTCTTTGGGAGATGAACCTGTCCCTCCAGCATGTTCTGTTAATGTTGGTAATGAGGTTACAATCTCTGGAGCGTGTGGCATGGAGAGACTGGGATTTCTTTAGGTGCAGCATTTCAAGTAGGGCTGGGTTGGACATGGCTTTGTAAGTCAAGCGGAACAGCTGAAGTTACTTGAGTCTGTCCATGTAGGACATGTATTTAAGGCCTAGGATCCTTTTTGTGAGGTACTTTTGTGGCATCTCCAGCTGTTGTAGGTGTCTTGTCAGATACATGACATACGGGACGTTATATTCGATGATTGGTCTAATGAGGGATGAGTAGAGAGGGATGATGACCTTTTTCTTCCTGGATGCGAAACCTTTGATTATAAGATGTGCCATGTAGAAGGACTATCTGACCGCAGTGACAATGTGGTGGTCGAAGGTGAGGTGGCTGTCGACCAGGGTGCCCAGATCTATTATGGCTCCTTCAGTATGCAGTGGCCTCCCATCAATGCGGCAATTCATGGGACCTGAGTTTTTTCCAAAGGGGATGATAATGCATTTTTTAGCATTAAGCTTCAGGCCATGGTTCTAACACCAGTCATTGGTCTCAGAGAGGCCCTTTTGTAGGATGTCTGCATCACTTGGGGAGTTGGTAATGACTTCGAGCTTGCAATCATAAGCCAAAGTCCTTCTATGTTGGACTGGACTTCTGAGAAGTAGATGCCAAACAGGAGAGGGCCCAGGACCGAGCCCTCTGGGAATCCACTCGTGACTGGTTGACAGTCTGACTTAGAATCTCCAACTTTCACTCTGTGGGTCCTGGCTGTGAGCAAATTTGCAACCCACCTAGTGATGTAAGGATTGATGCCTAGTTTGGTGAGTTTATCAATGATACTTGAGTGGAAAATGGTGTCAAAGGCCTTAGCAAGGTCGAGGTAGGCTGTATGCACTGCCTTACCTTCATCCACAGCCTTGGTGACTGCCTCAAAGAAGTCAACCAGGTTCAGTAGGCAGGATCTCCCCTTGGCAAAGCCAAATGGTGTGGGGTCAAGAGTTTGGAGATTGCCTATATCCTTGTTAAGCAGGTCCATGATGATGCACTCCATGGCTTTGCATACCAGTCTCTTCAGGCTAATGGGGTGATAGTCTCCAGGATCTGTAGTTACTCCCTTTTTATGGAGTGTGATGACTGTAGCAGTGCGCCATGCATTATGTACATAGCCTGAGGTAAGGCTGTGATTGAGCAGGGCACAAAAATGTGGTGCCAGTTCATTTTGTAGCTCATGTAGGATGCAGCCAGGGATATTATCAGGTCACATGGGTGCTGTATTCTTGGTTTTGGACAATGCAGCTTTTACGTGTGCTGCAGAAATGGTGCTACCAGGCTTTCTTCTGGTATTGTGATAGGGCTCTCAGGGGGAAAGAAGGGTAAAGTTGGCACTGAATCTGTTGGCCAGCAAGTTGGCTACATTTGTTGGCTCAGTATAGGAGGTGCCATTGTGCAATAACTCATAGCAAATATGGGTATTGCCTTTGAGATTTTTTGATATAGCTATAGAAGGCCTTGTAGTTGTTTTTGGTCATCATAGCTGGCTTTCCTTCTGTTTTTGTTTCTTGTGCTTGCTATAATCCACTTTCTCCTTTCCTGTACACCCCCAATGTATATGATGGACATGGTGGCTACTTTGGTTTGTGTACCTGTGATGATGCTCCTGTTGGCTACTTTGTTTTCTGAGCACCCCGTCACTTTGTGCCAGCAGCTTTCTCTAGGCACTGCAGCTCTTCTTATAGCCACTTGTACTGCTTTAGAGTGACAGATTTGTCATGATTAGGCTACCTAATGCTTACCACTCCCACTGATAAGCTAGAAGGCTTCCCTCCAACACGGAAAGGCTTGGGGGCTCAGAAGCTTACAAAGAGTCCTGGATACAGCAAATCTGTACCTGGACTAGACTAGTAACAGGAAAGGCAGGAAACAAGCACAAACACAGGCTTTTAAACAAGAAGGTTGAAAGAGATGGAAAAGCTTCCCAAACAGCCAATAAACTATAATTTCTGAGCCAGAAACCATTCCTCCTGTGGTAGATAGGTTACCTAGACAGACAGTCAAGAGGAGAAGGTTAACACTTGCACCACATCTCCAGCCACACATAGACCTACTAAACCAGCACTGGCAAAAAATACACATAAATACACAAAATAATACTCAGAGGCTCTAAATAAAAACCTGCAAAAGCATCAGAGACCTCCAAAGCAGACATACAAAAAACCTGCACCTCCTGTCACAAACCAGACAACACATAAAACACAAAATCAGTGTGCCGCACAATCACAACCCTTAAGGCAAAATAACATACCTAACACACTAGTAATAGGTGACTCAATAGTCAGGCACACTGATGTCCCACTCACTAGGCTGGACAAGGAGAAGGTTACTGTTAGCTGCCTGTCGGGAGCCAGAATCTGCCATATAACACAAGCACTCAGGTCACTCCAGAACAAGTACAAATATGACTCTGTCATTGTTCATGTTGGTGTGAATGACCTGAGACATACCTCCCTGGACTACATGAAAAGAGACATGGAAGAGCTCTCTGATCATGTAGCCCAGGCTGGTATGACCCTGACCCTGAGCAGCATCCTGCCCTCACCAAGAATGATACCTCAGTATAAAGAAAAAATGATCAATTTTAACAATTGGCTAAGCTTCTGTTGTCATTCAAAGGGGATCCAGTGTCTGTCAGCCTGGAATGACATGCTGGACAAGTTGCGTTGCTTCACAAAAGATGGCTTGCACCTGTCACCCCTATGCTTTCGAATACTGGCCAAGGGTCTTGCTGCCCCATAGTGCCTTTTTTAGGCAAGGCTCAAAAGTCAAACCCACCTCCGTAAACACCACAATTAACAAAAAACTGAAGGTTATGCTACTCAATGCCAGGAGTTTAAATCTAAAAATGCACATGCTCGAAGCACTCCTCAGTATGGAGAACATCGACATTTGTGCTGTAACTGAAACCTGGTTCAAGGCTCCAGAGAGCACCCCAGCACTACTGGGCTACAACTCGTACCACATGCTTCTGCTACAGAACACGGACCAAAACACAAAAGGAGGGGGTGTATCCATATTCATCAAGGATACCTACACCTCCAGGTTAGTGGTGCAGCGTAATACCTCTGAGATCATCCATGTTCAACTAACATCGGGCAAATCTGCAATGCAAATTGTGGCCTGCTACAGATCACCCTCCATGACCCAGGACCACCACTCCACCTTTCAGGAGACACTGGAAAACATGAAGGTTCTATCAAACACCCTGATATTGGGTGATTTCAATTACCCTACCATTAACTGGGAAAACTACTCGAACACAAACTCCCAGCCTCAGCGCTTCCTGGAATTCATCAACTCAAATGCCCTGGATCAGCTGGTAAACTCCCCTACCAGAGGTGAAAATATATTGGACCTGGTAATCACAAACATGGGCAACAGATGTTCCACACCAGAGGTCAACCCATCACTGGTTAGATCAGACCATAAACTAATCACTCTGAATGTCCACACCCCACCACCACCCCAACTAAGGAAACCACAATAAAAAACTTTTCTAAAGCAAACTTCACGTTACTTAAGACAGAGGCAGTAAGTTTCACAGCCCCCACGCTAAAGGATAACACTGACAAAGATGCAGAAACCTTTGCAAATGCACTCTATGAGCACCTACAAGGATGTATGGATTGTGCCATCCCTAGCAAAACCAAGACTCACTCCTCTAAGAGAAGGAAACCAGTCTGGTCGACCCCTGCCATAAACAGGCTATACAATAGAAGGAGGAAACTAGTTCAGAAAAAAAGCAAATCCCAAGAAGGAAAGACATCCCTAATCAGTATCAGTAAGAAACTAAGGTCCCTCATAAAATCATCCAAGGCTAACTTTGAAAGAAAAATAGCCAGGGAATCAAAAGATAACCACAAAGCCTTTTTAGCTATGTTAAGAATCTAAGTGGCAACTCACAGATATGCACTGAACTAGTGCAAAATAGCACAAAATATACCGACCCTACTGATATTGCCAACATCCTGGCAGATAGATTCAGTGAAAACTTCACCCCCCCCCCCCATCCCCAAAAGGGCTCACAACAGTACCGGAAAAGTGTAGTGTCTCAGAAATCACAGACGCACAGGTGAAAATAGCCCTTTCAAAAGCCAAAAACACAGCGTCAGTGGAGCCAGATGGTATCCCAGGCTGCATCTTGCACAAATTACAGAACAAACTAACCACCCCACCTAAACATGCTGTTCAACCTCAGCCTCTCCACAGGCTACATGCCCATAGAATGGTGCACAGCAATGGTTATTCCACTCCACAAAGGAGGGGCCACAACTGACCCTGGTAACTATCGCCCCATAAGCCTGACTAGCCTGGTCTGCAAGGCTATGGAGCGCATCATCATGAAACTCATTAACAAAGACATTGAAAACCTCCAAACACTTGACCCGACCTAGTTCAGATTTGTTATGGGCAGATCATGCCTACTAAACCTGGTTGACTTGTTTGAGACAGTCACCAAGGCCATAGACGAGGGAACGGTTGTTCACACAGCCTACCCTGGCCTCTCCAAGGCTTTTGACATCATTCCCCACTCGGGTATTACAGAAAAACACACCACCCTCAACATGAACCCCTACATCATGAGATGGGTTGCCAACTGGCTTACAGACAGAACTCACACGGTAAGAATAGCGGGCGCCAGGTCCAACTCTAAACCAGACACAAGTGGTGTCCCACAAGGCTTGGTCCTGGGACCCCTACTTTTCAGCATATACTTCTCAGAAGTACAGGCAAACACAGGAGGACTATGGCTAACCAAGTTCGTTGATGACTGCAAACTGGGAGCTATAATTGTCTCTCCAGCTGACACAGACATCCTCCAAAAGGGCCTTACTGAGATGGACATCTGGTGTCAAAGTCATGGCCTCAAGCTAAATGCCAAAAAATGCATAATGATCCCATTTGGGAAAAACAAAACACCCACGAATTACCGCATAGGTGGCAGCCCCCTTAATACAGAAGAGGTAATAAGAGATCTGGGGACCCAGGTAGATAGTAATCTCTCCTTTGACAATCATATTGCCAAAGTAGTTAGGAAATCCTTCTGTGTAGCCCATCTAATTACTAAAGGGTTCGCATCTAGAAATAAAGAGGTTATAGTGCCCCTCTACTCATCGCTCATCAGACCCATCATAGAGTACAATGCCCCATTTGGTAAGTACCTCACAAGACACTTCCAACAGCTGGAGAGACCATAAAAAGTACCTTAGCAAGAGGAATAATGGTCTCAAACATATGTCCTATGCAGCCTGACTGAAAAAACTCCAAATGTATTCAGTGGCATATCGCTTACTCAGAGGTGATCTCTGCCTGACTTACAAAGCCATGTCCAACTCAGAATTGATGGACATGCTCCACCTAAAGAAATCCAAGTCACTGTGAGCCACACACTCTAGTGAGCTAAACCTCACCACAACAATAAATAGAACATGTTGGAGGGATAGATTCCTGTCACAAAGACTCTCCATGCTTTGTTATAAAATTCCAAACTACATTAGGCAGATCCCTTCACTAACACTCTTCAACAGAAACCTTGATGAATGGATAGGAAACAGAAAATACACCCCTGGGATCACTTCATTGGCTCTGCTTGACAGAGGATTAGTTAATTAATCAATGGGGCGGTGAAAGCTAACACACTCTGGCTAGGCTTATAAATGCCCTCGGGCAGATAGCCTAGTACCCACCTATGAACTTATGAACCTGTGTCATACACATCACCCAGCACAGTGTAGTAGTACTGCTTCTAAGGTATGCTGATATAATGCTACTATTCATGCTAGCACTGCTCAGCTACTTTGTTATTTGGCATTTAGCTTGGCTGCACTGCTATATAAATCTCTTCAAATCTCTTTAATATCACTTTCAAGAAGTCCCCCGTGTGTGTCTACACACTCACACTCACATACACACATACCTGCTTGCTCTGAATAAATTCTGTAGTGAATAAATCCAGTGGGTGAGATGTATGGGAAGCACTGGACCCTTAGTGGCAGTCTTGATTTCCACATTTCAGTATGACAATATAAATATATATCTGATAGAATGGAAATGTTATTTGATAGAATGGCAGTGTGCATTTCTGTTTTGTAATATGGCATAACGACAACATTCTCTTAGCCTATTACCTGTGCTATTATCCTTCAGTTTTGTACTGAGCACAAGGGAGCTGTGGCTCCAGCAGAAAAGCAGAAAGTACACAAATGAGGAGTCTTCTACACAGACTTATTGGATGCTTGGTAGAATGTAGTAATTCTGAAAAGGGAATGGTTGTACATAATAGTTGTCATATTTTCCGGACTAGAAAACAGCTTAATTCTGAGATAATGTTGAGGGAAAAGAGGCTGCAAATCATAATTATCATCCCCCTTTTTCCATCTCTCTCTCAATACACATCCACTCTCCTACCTTTTTCAAAAGTCATGCCCAACTGCATCATTGTCTCCTCTTGCCTTCCTCTTGTCTCTCCCAAATCTGTTTTACCAAATCATGTTCTACTTTCCTGCACATGTGACTAAACCACTCTAATCTGGTCTCCTTCACACTTTCTCCAGTTGGGGTTATCTTGGATTCTTCTCTGATGTCCTCATTCCTTTCAGGTCTGTCCACAGTGTGCATCCAACATCATATCTCAAGCACTTCATTTCCATCACTTCAAGTTTCCTCAGCTGCTCTGTCTTCATTGTGTGCCACACAGAATCACAAGTCACACTGCTGCTTTTACATGCTGCATTTCAGATTCCTCTGTCATATACAACACTTGAAAATGTGCCAGCTGACTGCAGTACCTCTAATTATTAATTTAACCTCCTTATTCAAACTTCCTTTTTCCTCAGCCACACCTACCAGATACTTGAAGCTGTGAACCTGTCACAGTAGTTAAGCATCTCCCCCCAACAACGTCTGGTACTGACCTAATCATACCTATAAAAGTTATGGGCACCCTATGTAAATTTCATTGCAGCTGTTCGTTTCCTCATTGAGTGACCCCTTAAGTAAGTTTTGTTACATCTGTTCTCTTTAAACTATTTTTAACATTGTGCTGTTACTGTTCTCTGTGCAATACTGCCTTCAATTGTAGACTTTTGTAAAATTGAGTATTGGTAGGGTGAAGAGGGTGAAATATTGGCTTCTGTTTTGTCTTACAGCAATGTTTAAGTAGTCATTAGTAGGTTGGTTACTCTTAGAATGCATCTTTTGATAGGTACAGCAGTCACTGGTCACGTACTGCTTTGAGAACATGTTTAATGCTGCACTTAATGGCTGTTACCTTTCTATGCCAGTTTTTAGTGTTGGACTCGTTGGACTTCCGGATGCCTATTCTGGATTATTGATGCATTTCTTGGGCGCTTTGATCACTTGTATTGGTTTCAATTTTTAGTGCTCTAAAACTATTATACTTGATTTTAGAATTATTTTACTTTCTACAGTAGTCGCCAGAAGGTTTTGTTTCTTTTGAGTTCTTTTTGTTAGTAATTACAGCCGCTAGTTCCAGCACTGTATTGTGAACATATTTAAAATGGTTTCCTATGGTCGTTAGCTAATTAATATCATTTTATGAGCTACAAGACCTTTGCATTTAATTGTAAACCCATTCTTACAGTAGTCACCAATAGGGTTAGTAATTGTTTGAATATATTTTTGTCAGGTAACAGCAATCGCTAGTTATGTAATGTACTAAGAACCTGTTTAAATCTGCATTTCATACATGTTAGTTTCTAAGTGCAATACATTCAATGCAGTTAACTGTAAAGGGTAAATACTGAAGGATACACGCTAGTTTCAGTATTTGAAATACGTTTAAGGCTGGCTTTGTGATCTGCAATTTATGTATTGTATTTTTATTAACATTAACATTTTCTAAATGCCTCAAGAAACAAGTTCTATACTGTATTACTTGTTCGGCAGCTGGCTACTGTACTATATGCTTCATAGCAGATATAGTAGAGTGAAAGTGATATTCACACTATGAAACAGCATAATTAACTACAGCAGTAGACTTATCCTGGAATGGTTTCTTATTGAACTCTTTTACTCTTACAACTACTCTCTGCATTAAATCTAATCTACTCTGGATCCCCCTCACCTTTCTGAAAATGTGGCTACCATAGCTGAACTGTTTTTTCCATGAAATTGGTATCTCTGGGGAGCAGCTTCACAGGTAATAAAGTGCACATAATCTGATGCAGGTGCTTCTAATTAAATTATTGTTTACAATAGTCAAACAAGTAAATCTGCAAAAAGCTTTGTGCAGGGAGCACTTTACCAAGGGGTGAAAGCTGCTAGACTGTTCTTATCACCTATATATCCTCACTCCTCAAAGTAGACTTATCTTTTTTAATTTTTCTGTAACACTAAGTTCATCCTTTCTTGGATACTAGATATATGGTTTCCTTAACAGAACTTCTCCTTTCTTAGCATCTTAAACAGGAGACAGTAATCTAAATCAATTGTACAAGTGAAACCTAAGTCCTCTCATATAATAAGAGCTTTATGAATTCATCTTACCAGACTCTGGTGCAGTTCTTTCACTTAAAGAAAATTAATTAAACTGCAGACACAGTCGAACTAAACTACTTATCTGGTCCCAGACTACACTGATTGTTCTTTTTTCTATATATCATGATAACAGGGTCTACCCCCTCCTTTCGTCCTCACTGCACTTGGGCTCACTCCACTCCACCCCTACCCCTATTTCCCAGTCACCCCCACTACACATATATTTATTCCTAACTAGCCACTCCCACTATTCACCCATAGCCAATCACAACATGTTATTCTCAACCCCACATTCAACATAATTATCTAATCAGTATAGCCCATGACCAATTATTATATCTACTAAAACAACAATATCCACTCACACATTCTATTCTTTCAATACTTCAACTTAACTAGTGCATAATATCCCCAAATTTATTTTTTTTTATTTTTTTTTAATTTTTTGTGTCGGAGTCTTGTCTGTGAAAAAAGGCCCTTTTTTTTTTCAGCAGAGGGAGAAAAAAAAAACCACAAAAAAAATTACAGACACATTATTTAGACATAATAATCATAATACACACAACTTACAAGAGACATTTTTTTTACAGTTTGCGGCACAAACAGCAACAGGAAAGAACAATCAAAAAAAAATTTTAAATTTAAAGGTAAGTAAATAAAATATTTGTGGTGTACTTAATAGCTTTGAAATGTAGGTAGTACATAGTAATACATCACGAATTAACATACACACGTGACACATAGCCAGTGTTGGTAGTGTTTTAGCTTAAAATTATTATGTATACAGATTGAAATAGTATGCATATGTATGTGCTTTCACTTTTCATGGCAGCCTGGGCTTGCTTGAGATGCAGGAACTGAGGCTTTGAATGTGGGGTTTTGATGATGAGCCTGATGGCCAGGCTGTTTTGAGTGCTAGTTTTAGCTAGGTTGAATTTTAGTCCACCCAGGTTCAAGAACTAATAGTGTGGTACAGCAATTAGCTTGTAGCTTGGAGATGGCTTCTAGTTTGTTGGTGTGATGTTGTACTAGAGTTTTTTTTGGCTGAAGAGAGTTTAGGTAGGTTTGAGGGGCCCATAGGACTTGAGGGAGGTAATAGAAGGAGTTTAGGAGGGGAGGCTGACAGAGGGTTAGGAGGTTGGGCAGTTCAAAGCAGTGGAGCTGTCTCAAAGCAGTACAATGATGAGTTCTATATGGGCAAGCAGCCTATTGAGCAATTTTCAGCTTATGCTGAGATTCTGTTTTCAGTTCAGTTTTTTTGAGATGATCAGAATGGGTGATGCATAGAGTAGGGTGGATAGAAGATGGGAGGGAGCGTGGGGTGAATGATCTTGTGTTGTTGGAATGAAATTTGTTGTCTGGTGACCCCCTGACCTATCAAATTTATGGGTTAGTTTAATTTTTAAGTTTAGATGACTATTATGCTGAACTGGAGCACCTATGGTTTGTTTAGCCTTAGATAGTGAATTGACTGTTAGTGTTTTTGTTAGAACTTTAACTACTACATGATCAACACTCACATACCTACACAATGACACAACCGACTACTCATAATCTCTTATTACTTTCAGTCCCTAATTCATACTACACACCTATACCAAACAAAACTAATATGCTACCTTTTTAACTTTCAACCCTCTTAATTCTAGCATTAGCTGCTTATCTGATATCATGCCATAATGAACTTAACATCTCATGTCTGCCCCATACTTCCCTATTCCCCAACCTCTCACAACAAAAACCTACAACTCTCACAATATCACCAGCTCTCTATAATATTGTAAACATTAATCTAACCACATTTCTTGTTCTCCCTCATCAATCGTATTCTCACATCTCCCTGAAATATAAAACTATATATAAATACCTAAAAATGATTGTTCAAATAGCATCACAATTAATACTCAGTTGAGACTTACACCCTAACCCTGGCCTCCAAACACACCCAGCCCAACTTAACTTCCAACCCACCACTCAGCACCATAATCCTCTAAACCTTGCCAGAAAAGGAACTGACTTACTAATTCTAAACTTAAACTTTATAAGTATACTTAAGATACAACAACTTCATGCCACCCTTTCACTATACACACCTGACATCACCCTCATTACTGAAACTTGGCTAAAGGAAGAAGTCACTAGCAACAAAATAATACTCCCTGGATATAACAAGCACAGGCAAGACAGAAAAGGCAAAAGAGATGGTGGCATAGCTATTCTATTTAAAAACAACCTCACCCTCAAAACTAGAGACATAGTCACCCCAGATTTTAAGAATGCTGAAATAATGTTTAATGAACTGGTGATTAATTCAAGGATTATATCCCACCCCAAAATAATCTTCCTATCCCAGAACACATCCTACACTGGACATCCAAATCCCTCCTTCAGGAAAAAATTATAATGGGGGACTTTAACATCAGTTGATACTCCTGTAACTCACTCAGTTGTATCAGTCATATTAACCTCCATGGCTTCTCCCAAATAATCCAAAGTCTCATTAGGGTGGACAAAACATCAAATAAAGAACCAGTCCTTGACTGGATCCTTACAAACCGTCCCACTCTTTCACTAAATTCTGTCTCCCTGATAGCCTAACTGGCTACCTTCCTGCCTTTGTAATCTGGCACCATATAGATCCAAGAACACTCACCTCTTACCATCATTTCAGAAGTAACAGAAACTTTAATCCCCAAGGATTCATATCCACCCTCAAGCACTGTAATTGGGCACCTCTTTCATATGTCCCTTTAGACGCTGTAGTACAGTACTTTAATTCCACCTTTCTTAACATCTTAAACAAACTTGCTCCTGCCAGAACAATTAGGATAAAATCCAACTACACTGCATGGTTAACAAAGGCGACAAGATTCTTACTAAAAACATGAGATAATGCATGGAAAAAAATGGGTCCATAACAAAACTGTAGCAAATCAACAGCAATATATGGAACTAAGAAATAAAGCCAAAAACATATCAAACAGGACAAAAAAGATCATTATAGCAACATCCAATTAAAACATCAATCAAACCCGCAAAAGGTATGGTCAACCACAAAACAAATCCTACAGCCAGGACAAGTCAATACACCAACCCCAACATTAACCAACACTACAGACAACATAGCTACACAACTTAAAAAGTTTTCCACCAGTTCCATACTAACCCCCACAAATAATAAATGTCCCTCAGCCTATCTCACTTGCTCACAATCAAGACATGATCCCAGTAACTTTTTCTTTCAAACAATCCCAACTACTACTATGAAAAAAACTTCAAAACCTCAAGCCATCTACCCTAGCAGGTGATAATCTACCTGCAGAGTTTCTTAAAATTGCTGCTGAACCCATCTCCTATCCAGTATCCACACTCATAAATCACTCCATCTCTGAACAGCAAGACCCATCAATCTGAAAAGTATCACAGATCATCTCATTACACAAAGGTGGAAACTCAACAGAACTATCCAACTACTGGCCTATAGCTATACATTCTCCGTTATCTAACATTCTTGAAAAATGCATTCATTCACAAATTCCAGACTATCTCTTATCCAATAATCTTCTAGCTAATTCTCAGCATGGATTCTGTCCTAACCACAGTACTATCATTGCCCTGTTGAGCTTTACTAACACCATTAACCAACTTTGGAATGAAGGAAACCTAGTCTCTTCTATCTTTCTGAATCTTTCAAAAGCATTCGACACAGTCTGATATAACAAACTCTTAAAATACTTCCAGAACTCAAACTTAGAAATTCTGCACTTGCTTGGTTCCAAGACTATCAAACTGGACACCAACAAGCTGTAAAATAGCTAAATAACCTCTCTCCTCTAATACCTGTTACTTTGGGAATTCCACAGGGAGCTATCCTTGGCCCTCTTCTCTTTACTATATTTAATAATAATCTCCACACTGCCACCCTTCACGCCACCCTGGTGCACTGTGCCTACGATTCATCCTTAATGTGTGCTGCTCCAACACTCCACCAACTCCAACTAATAACAAAGCAGTCCTTCACTTCAGTTGAATCTTGGCTATCCAATGCTCAGCTAATACACAGCCTTAATAAAACTAAGGTCATACTATTTCATCCCACAACAGCCCCAGACCCCTCCCTCCATTCAAAATCTCTTCATCAAACAATACTGCTATCACTCCAGTAACCCATATCAAACTCCTCAGGGTCACAATAGATCATTACATGAAATTTGACATACACATAGCCCAGACAATAAAAAGTACACAAGGAACTTGGTAGTCTCTATAGGAACAAACATTTCCTTACTATTAACACAAAGGCCACCATTGCTAGAATTCTTATCTCAATCCTCTTATACGCATCTCCCATTCTTACTAACCTAAGGAAATCTGACTTAAGTAAACCAGACACGTGCTACAATAAAATTGCTAAGTGTCCTACAGAATCTGTTACAGATCCCATCATTCCCTTGCCCTTAAACAACTCTTCTGGCTTGAATTCCCCAAATAACTGGCCTACAACCAACTTTCCATTGCCTGTCAAATATTTAACCAACCAGAAAAAAAACTCAGGCTATTCAAAACCAGATTATTCCGTACTCAAATATCTAAACACTACACTCCAGTAACAAAGCATTAATAAGCATTACCAAAAGTAAAACTGTTGTGGGTGATTCCCTGTACTCTAACTGTATAACAAAAATCTGGAACACCTTACCTCTGAACATGAAATCCACCACTAGCATGACAAGCTTAAAAAAAATACTCAAAACCCACTGATACTGGATTTGCTCTTGTACTGGCCCTAGTTAAGAAATAGCTTTTACATAACCAATTGACTTTATAACCACACAACTCTGTCTTAGTCTAAGTCCTTTAATCATTTTTACAGTAAATGTGGGCTCTCATTATGCTTATTTTAACTCTACTGAAATGTCTAAAGCACTGATTGGTATGTTTCTCCTTGTTTCTTAAACAATTTTTGTTTATACCAGTTCATGTAACTCTGCAACCTATGTACTATATCTCTGTCTTGTGTTAAGACTTGAACTATGCTACACAAATGTTTTTCTTTTCTCTGTTCTGTATTACATCATGTAAATCTGTATTTAGGTACCACTTCATCATTTTTTTTTGTATTATGTGGAGCTTTTCTTCCCAGGCATCCGCTGAAAACAAATTAGTTGTCCAGCCAGACTTTCCCGGTAAACAAATGTGAAATAAATAATAAATAAATGAATAAATATTTCCCCTTCTATCTCAGTTTTCAACTTCTTCTGATTTCCCCAAGCTGCTGTTACCTCTGTCTTGTCTATAATCCATTACATCCCATGTATTTTCAGTTTGCATTCCAGTCACCTTATCTGCTCACATTCTTATTCAGAGTCTGCTTGTAATGCCACATTGTCTGCCTACAGCAGCTTTGTTGATCTGTCCCCTCCGACCTGTTTGCTGATGCAGTCTATCACAAATATTAACAGGAGTGGGCTCACATCTGAATCCTGCTACACATCTACTCCCATTGGGAACCTCTCTGTGAGTCCGAACACTCCTCTTACTTGTGTTACGTGGTTGTTTTACATAGCTTGCACTAATTCTATTGGTGTTTCTTGGACTTTAAACCATTATGGAATTGTCCATATCAGCTTTTTTGGAACATTTTCATTTGCTCTTTCCAAGTCTAGGAATGTCCAGTTGGATTCTTTCCTCATTTCTAACTTCTTCTCCACTATCTGTTTAACTGCAAACATTAAGTCAGTTGTTCAGCATCCATTTCTGAATCCAAACTGCTCATCTCCAGTCTTACTTTCTGCTAATCTATCTATTCATTTATCAGTCACCCTCTCCAGCACTTTCATGCAGTGTGACAGGAGTTTGATACCTCTATACTGCCCACAGTTCTGAATGTCCTCTTTGTCCTTGTACACTAGCACAAGAATGCATATTCTCCAGTCACCTGGGATGCACATGTCTCTCCATTCTGCTATGAGTATCGTCTGGAGCCATTTCTCCTCTAACTCGCCCAATACCTTTGTTACATTTGCAGTGATCTCATCTGAGTCTGCTGCTTTTCCTGACTTCATTTTCCTTAGTGTTGTTCATACTTCTAGTGTGCGCTCTTCTTCCTCTTTCATTATAGGCTGTCTGGGGCAGCACATCCTCTGTGAGGTTTTCATTGAGAAGCTGCTGAAAGTACTCTTTCCATCTGTCTTTGGTGCCCAGTGGGCTGCTGAACAGGTTGTTGCTAGCATCCCTTATGAAAAGTGTCTTTTTTATCTTTTTACATTTCCCTTCCAGCCTGATAGAGTTTCTTTGTGCCATCTGTTGAGTTACTTCCCAGAAGCTAAAATTTAAAACAAAGCCGGGAACTGGATCAAACGGCACTAGACTTTAATGAGAAAATAAAATAAATAAATACACAATAAGATTAAGTGCTTTTCGTCTAGTCCGTGACTAGACTTCCTCAGATGGATTTAATGGAACAGATTACATTTTACACCCGCTACCTCGATGAAATATTTGTCATATTTAAAGTTGGCCTGGAAGAAGTAGCAGACCTAATTAAACATTTAAATCAGACTACTGAATTTTTGTAATTCACTTACACATGTCACCAGGATGTTATCGCATATCTTGACATCGAATTAATAAAAGACAGGACCCCAAAGAGACTGACATCTAGGATACATAGAAAAAGTACATTTTCAAACACCTACTTACATTACAGCAGCTCTCACCCATTCCATCAAAAAAAGTTGGTAATTAAAGGCCAACTAGTTCGAGCTGCTACAATGGTATCTATTGATGAAGACTTTATAAAAGAATGTCAAAAAATAGGAGATATGTTCATCACTAGGGTATACCCTGAGGAACTTGTCTTTGAGATTACCACTGAAGTCCGTAACAAAAGGGCCAGTGGGATATATCTTCCACTGCTCAGTGCTACATTAGCAACAAACAACAGTAACAACATTCTGAACAACAATCCACAGCAAGAATCAACCATGTCCCTAACTTACCAAGATTCAATCTTGTCTCCAATAAGCTTCATACTAACTTTTAGTATGGAGAGCAGAGACATCCAGGCCGTGGTGAGAAAAAATTGGAATATATTTAATAACAATCAAAACTTGTGAGTTAAATTAGGCCCTGCCCCCACTTTCACTTTCAAGAGAGGGAGTAACTTGAAGACCCTCCTGAAGAACTCGAACATTATGTCAGTCAGATATCTGGGTATGACAAGATGTGAGTCATGTAATTATTGTAAACACATGGATGTAGGTTACAACTTTAACATCCAGGACAAACGGTTCACTACAACATACGGGAGGTTTAATTGCAATTCACGTTTTATGGTTTACTTAGCTTAATGCCAACTTTGTACAGCCTTTTATGTAGGGAAGACAGATTGCAAGTTAAGAGAATGGGTTTATGAGCACTTATATTACATTAAGAAAGAGAAAATTGAAAATGCTTTAGCTTGCCACATAAATTTGAACCCAAACCATGTATAAAAATTCAGGGTCATCGATGACATCACAAAAGACCCTAGAGGTGAACCAAGGTCCTTATTCTTGGAGAGACTGGAATTAATGTGGCAAATTTGTCTAGACGCTTGCCACTTTCTAGGCCTTAATGCAATGTACTCCATCCAGTGCCTCTTAAGACTTAGGAACTTGACTAGATGACTATTAGCCTAGGTCTAGGACACAGATTGTCTAACTGCATCCACTTGTATAGTATAGCACATTTAGCATTTGACCCTGTTTTATTAGTAACTTGTTTTAAGATGAATTTAGGGTCCAGTACATAATGTTGGACTTTAGCACTGCCTATTTCACTAATTCACAATGGCAACATAACTATTTAGAGATATTTGCACCCTTGGGACACTTTTGTCCTACATACTTTATGTATACATGTATATATGTACATTCGTATACCTGGGGTCTTCATACTCAGGGTGTCACATCTAGCCTTAATTTTAGGTTCTCTTTTTACACCTTTACACTTTAGCCACGCCACATTCCAGTACCTTGAACAATAACATTTTCTTCTTTATTTTAACTACCCAATGTAGATATAACTGACTAGTATATGAATTCTTTAGGGAGGGTAATAACAAAGTTATGTATTTTATACCTTTTTGCATTTCAATTTTTATATTTTATATTTTACGTTTGACATTATACATGTTCTATTTTGTACTGTACAGCTTTTTATGTATTTGATTTTATTACCTTATTGAACAGAGAATTTATGCACTAGCAGTTCATTTTCATTAGTTAATTCATTACAGACTTTAACAACCAATTAATTAATTAGGCAGAGGTGAGGCTAAAATATTTATGGAAAATCTGCAATGTAATATGTGATCTGAGGAAGTCTAGTCACAGACTAGATGAAAAGTCTAGTGGCGTTTGACCCAGTTCCCGGCTTTGTTTTAATTTTTAACTCATTTGTCATGCCTTTTTTTGCTTTGTGGTCTGTTTACTTCCCAGAAACTGGAAGAGTGCCTCTGATGCTTTTATCTTTGCTATTGTAACTGTTCTCTTAGCCTCTTTATTAGCCAGCAAACAATGAACAATATGCCATAGATATACACTGCACAAAACTGGGTTGGTGAACAGTGCTTTACATGAATGGGAAGCCTGTCTCAGACAAGGGATAGTCTCTGTCATACATGCCTGTCTCTCTAGCAGGTCATATTTACTTCACAGCAATGTTTAACTCTTTAGAACAGGTAATTCTGGTGCTGTTTGTTTTTGTAGATATGCAGGATGTCCATCGCAATGAGGTCTGACAATGTCTTGTATGCCAGGCATATATCTCCCTTCAACAGCCTGCAAGAGACGAAATACAGGGATAAGGTTTGAGGTGTTCTGTATATGACATTTTAGTTATGCCCTGTATTCTTTTCATAATGGACCCCCTGAAGCCTCTCCCTACTGTAGGATTTTATTCCCTTATGCTTCTTGTGTTTACTATTATTGTGATCCACCATTGCCCACTGTATAAATTGTACATATTGTTTTTACTAGGTAAATGCCTTGCAATACTGTGTTCTACTTATGCTCATTGCATATATTGTACATATTGTTTTTTGCTAGGTAAATGCCTTGAACATATAATGTACCTATGCTCATTCCATGAAAGGGCTATGCTCACATATTTGTACTCCTGTTTTGTACTTTTAAACTGTTTAACCTTTTCTATAGCATGTTTCCTAACTATTATATCTCAATACACACTGGTTATGTTCCTGTACTAATCCAGACTAACTTTCCTATGTCTCATTAATAACAACCATTCATCTTTATGTATGTATACCTCCTTACGGTCCTTGCGAAGCACAGTTGTAGTATTGAAGTTAGTATTGTTATAAGAATGTTTATCTATTGCTATTACAAAAAAAAAAAGTTTTTCTTTTTTGTTTTATTTCCTAACTGCTACTAATTTCTATATTTCAGTTTGTATGTATCTTTACTACTTCTTTTTACATTGTATTTTTGCATATGTCTTGGAGCTTTTCTCCCCGGGCCTCTACTGAAAATGGACATATATCCAGTTAGACTAGCCCGGTCAACAAATGTAAAATAAATAAATAAAATAATATTATCATTTCACTTTGTAACCAAAATTGTTACCATTAATTACTCTTTGTAACTGTATGGAGCTTTTCTCCCCAGGACTCCACTGAAAATGGACACTAGCTGTCCAGTTGGATTATCTTGGTAAACAAATGTTAAATAAATAAAAAAATAAAAATAAATAAATAAATAAATAAAAATGAACTTTTTGAATGTTTCAGGTGTTGGATGTGCCTGGTTATGTACATACTAAAGGGGGGGGGGGGTTGTACTCAATGACAGGTCTGATGAATGCTGAATATAATGGAGCAATGACCTCCTTGGACCTAGATGCCATACTTTTGTTTATGAGTTGCACAACATATCATGATTTCCTTACTAATGTAGCTGCATGATAGTCAAAGGCTAGATTACTGTCTATGTGATTCCATGTCCCTGACTACTGGGCTGGGGTGTGTTTTCAATATGATAATTACCAGGGATAGAGAACTCCCCAAAGAGTATTAAAATTCATTTTGTGGCATTTAGTTTTAGTCCACGACTCTGACACAAGTTATTTGTGTCAGCCCTTCCTAGAGAGTATTAGTGTCAGTGGGGGATTCTATGACTGCTCCTAATTTGCAGGTATCTGCAAATTTAGTTAGCCAGAAGCCCATGACATCAGCCTTGACCTCAGAAAAGTAAATGCCAAAAAGAAGCGGTCCCAGGACCAATGCTTGAGGGACTCCTCTTGTAAATGGCCTCTTTGAAGAAGTAGACTCCCCAATTCTAACTTCCAGGATCCTGTCTGTAAGCCAACAGCCTATCCACAGTATGAAATAAGGGTTTATACCTAAACTCTTGAGTTTATCAACAATGCCTCAGTGAGGTATTGTGTCAAATGCCTCGGCTATATCAAGGTAGGCAGTGAGAATAATTTTGCCTCATTCATTGTTTTGATGACCGTCTCAAAGAAGTCCACCAAGATTATTAGGCATGACCTGCCCTTGACAAAACCAAAGTGGGTTGGGTTCAGTGTGTGCAGTTTCCTATGTCATTATTGATAATTTCCATGATAATACTTTTCATGGCTTTGCTTATGAGACTAGTGACAGTTATGAATCTCTAGTTGTCAGGGTCTGTAGTTGGACCACCTTTGTGCAGAAGGATGTCTGTTGTTGTTCTCCATTTGTGAGGTACAAGGCTTGTTTGGAGGCTATGGTTAAATAGGAATTCCAGGCGGCCTGATAGTTCATGTTTCTCAGCCCATTGATGTAGTCTTCTTAGGCTTAGAGAGCATTGAGGACTTGATCCGTAATGACAGAAGGGGTAGTTATATTTGATAGCATTTCCTGAGGGGAGGTTGAGGGCAGAGAGAGGGGTAAAGCAGATCTGAATTTGTCTGCCAGCAAGTTTGCTATGTCTTCTGGATCAGTATAGGTGGCTCCATTTACAATGAGCTCTGCACACAGTTGTGTGTTGCCTTTGAAACTGCAGATATAGCTAAATAATGTCTTGTAGTTGTTGTTGGCTTGGGAGGCCAAATTTGCCTCAAATTTGACTTTGGTAGACTTGTTTGTCTTCTGAGCTGTTTTTCTTTGATGAGAATGCTGTTATGCTGCTGAGTGCTACATTTCCTAAATTTTTCCATGATTTTCTTCTTTTTGTTTTACAGCCTACTGATGCTGTGATTCAACCAGGGTGGCTTATTTTTAGAGTTAATTCTGTACCTCATGATGGGTACAGCTGCCCCCTGCAGCTATTAATATGCTTGTATAGCATTTCTGTGAACAGTTTCACAAAGGCAACAGTGTTTTCAGGGTTTATGAAGGCTTGTAATTTTGCCATATTATTGCATATTAGTATCATAGGAGGTTACTAGGCTATTGACTCGGAGGTCATTTCAAGCCTAGTCATTTCATCCCAATGTAATACCATAGATACTCTGATCAATACCCAGGATTGTATTTAGTAATAACTGCCCATGTCCAGGAGGGTTGTGGGTGCTACCCGGTTAAAAATTTGTGGTGACCCATCCACTACTCATCCACTACTCATCAATACTACTCATCAACACTCGTCCAGGTTACTTTTGAATAGTGTTATAGAGGTGCTCTGCTTCACAGGAATTGACAGTCTATTCCAAAGATGCAGCAGTCGCTGGGAGACAAATATGTCCCTCACACATGTCCTATTCAAGTCACAGGCCATATTCAGGTCCCTAGAGCTGTTAGCTCTAGTCCTATTTGCTTTACGGATGTGCAGCAAATTCATTAGGTTTGGGTCAGAGATCGCTCTGTAAGCCAGGCATAAGTCTCCCCTAAGAAGTCTATATAATACTGACTATAGTGACAGGGACTTTAGTCGGTCTGTGTAAGGCATGCGCTGGAGGCCCTTGAACTTCTTAGTTAGAAACCTCTGAGGTCTTTTCAATTGCTGCACTTATTTTGCACTGTACATACCAAAAGGGGTGTTATACTCAATTATGGGCCTGATTAGTGATGAGTATAGAGGGGTTAAAACCTCTTTTGCTCTAGAGGCGATATCTTTGCTGATCAAATGTGCTATGTAGAAAGCCCTCCTTACTACAGTAGACACATGGTGGTCAAAGTTGAGGTCACAGTCTACTTGTGATCCCAGATTTCTTAGCACTTCATGCATACATAGTGTATTGTTGTTAATCTGATAGTGTGAAGAGGCATTGTTTTACAAAAGGGAATGATGGTGCATTTCTTTGCATTCATTTTGAGACCATGACTAAGATACCAGTCATTGGTCTCTGTAAAACCATCCTGAAGTATACTGACATCATTTGGGGATTCAATAATTGCATCCAGTTTGCAGTCATCCACAAACTAGGTCAGCTACAGCCCCTTAGTTTTGGCCTGAACTTCTGAGAAGTACATACCAAACAGTAGGGGGCCCAGCACAAACCCTTGCCCCTTGCTGGTCAGAGCTGGCTTTAGGCACCCACAGAACTCTGATTATCCCTCCCCAAATGTGGGACCCCCCCCCCCTGCAGCAGCTGCGGGTTTCTCCGTCTCCTCCATTCATTCCTCGGCACCTCATGGACGTTTGCATGGCTGTGTGATGTCAACTTGAGATTGTAACTTTTTTCCATTTTTTTTTTTATTTGTTTGTAAGCTGAACTCAATCAGGACCACTTCAGTAAAGCAAGGAACCTAATTGGCCATAGCAGTCAGGGAAGGAAATTGTTGTTTTTTTTAACAAGGAAGTGATGAAGCAAGGACCGGATTGGTCCTTGCAAAGCACTTCCTGTGTCAGCTGCCTTTAAAAAGGCATGTGTGGGTAGTACATATTACTTGTCTTCTCATTTTACAAGACAGGAGTTTTATTTGCATTGTATCTGTGGTAGATCAAGTAGTGCTGTGGATTACTGGTGTGATAATGGAGAACAGTGGACAGATGGTGGATTCAAGCCTTCCAGGAGCAGCTGTGGATTACTGATATGAGGATAGACAATGGTGGACAGTTGGTGGATTCAAGTCTTCCAGGAGTAGTCATGGTCTTTGGAAAAGCTAAAGTATTTTCAACTGTCCTTGTAAGGGCAATTTCTAAAAGATCTGAAAGCTGTCCTTTTAAGGCCAGTTTCTAAAGAACTAATCTTGTCTGATCTGTGTGGAGGGGAAGCAAGCAGCAGATCAGTCTACAATCATGAAGAGGGAGGAGAGGATTAGTAGCAGCCTTCTAGCATCTGCATAAAAGGTATGTTTTAGGGTTTATTTTTAACTTTATTTTTGTGGGGGCTAACCTAGGGAGATGATTGCATTACCTTTTTTGTGCAGAGTTCTTTTGCTAAGAGAATTGGGGGGTGAGGGGCTGTGGTCGTACCAGTTTTATTTTGCTTTTGTCCAGATTTTTTTCTGCTAAGATTTTGAGAAAGGGAGGCTTGTCTGTAACTAATGTCCAGATCTGATATAGTTTTTTTAGGTGGTTTTGCACAAAAAATGTTTATTAACTTATTTTTGTTTTGTCTATAATTGTGCTGAAAGATTGGCGGGAGGGGATAGTGGCTGTGAGAATGTTACAGAAGATACAGATATTGTTTTGATGTATACAGATACAAACTCTGTTATGCTAGTATTTTATTGTGTATACCAGCGATATTTACAATTATCCCTGATGATGCAGCTTTGTTCTATAACTTTTTGCTTTGTCCATAATTGTGCTGAGAGGTTGGGAGGGAGTTAGTGGCTGTGAGAATGTTGCAAAATGTATAGATGTTTTAATGTACACTAATGCAAACATTGTTATGCTAGTGTTGTGTATACCAGTAATGTTTATAACTATCCCTGATGCTATGACTTTGTTCTATGATACTTTTTTGCTTTGCCTGTAGTTATTGTGTTGAGAGGTTGGGAGCATATTTAGCGGCTGTGAGAATGTTACACAGTGCTCAAGTGTTTGCCTCATATTTTTTGTTTGTTTCTTAAAAAACTCAGGTCACACAATGTATAAGCACACTGTTATTGTTACACTTTTGTCTTGCTTTTATTTTACCACTTCTTCCAGAATTGTGCTGAGACACTGTAGGTTAGGGGCTGTGAACAATCTATAGAATGTACTGATATAGGAGAGTAGCATACCATCTAGACCACCAAATACTGTAAAAAGTGATGACATGCATAAGCATTATTACTATACTATCAACAACACTATATAAATAAATCTAGATTATCTTCTTACTATGTACTATGTTGTTCTTCTTTCGGCTTTTCCAGGTTAGGGGTCGCCACAGCGGAACTCCGGTCCGCTAATGATTGGCAGTAGATTTTTTACGGGTGCCGAGGTGCCAGCTCAACGACCAACCTTCAGCGAAGGCACGCCAATTTTACACATGTCTTTCGAATGCCACTCAACCGTGGGGAGGACATGCATACTCCACACAGAAGGATCTTACTATGTACTATATGAAACTATATTCTAAACCTTATTGTCTTTATTACTATGTGCTGTACAACATTTACTATAACTTGTTATCCACAGACAAAGTGTTTGCTAATTTCATATTGTTTATTTTATGTACTTTTGCATTTTATGAGTTTTTTTATGTAATCATATGCATTTTTTACTGGAGCTTTGATCCCCGGGCCTCAGCTGAAAATGGACCTGTGTCCAGTCGGACTTTCCCGGTAAACAAATGTAAAATAAAAAATAAATAAATAAAAAATGTCTTATTGCATGCTAATGTACAATTAGATGTTTGCCTGGTATTTTTGGTCTGTTCTTCATCAAAAATGTGGGTGCGTTCAATGCATGCTACTGCAAAATATGCTCTAACATTTTTAATTCATAAGTACATTGTTTAAAATGCCTAATGTTAGCAGGGGTGTTAGCAGCTGTGAGTATGTTGCAGAATGTATAGATGTTTATATATATATATATGTATATATATATATATATATATATATATATATATATATATATATACATATATATATACTAATGCAAACCCTGTTACGCTAATATTGTGTATACCAGCAATGTTTATAACTATCACTGATGGTATGACTCTAATTTTTTAATGTGCCCGTAGTTATTGTGTTGAGAGGTTGGGAGAATGGTTAGGGGCTGAAAGAATGTTTCAATGTTCAAATGTTTGCCTGGTATTTTTTGTTCCTTAAATGTGGGGTCACGTGATATATAAGGACAATGTTGATGCTACTCCTTTATCTTTTTATTTTGTTTTCACTTCATCCAGAATTATTGTGCTGAGACATTGGTGGGGGGTTGTGAGAATTCAATTCTGCAGAATGCACTGATATCTTAATGCATGCTAATGCAAACACTGTTCTGCTGTCTAAGTTTATCACAGTAATGTTTTAAACTATCCCTGATGTTACGCCTTTGTTCTGTAGTTATTTTTGGCTGAGTCTGGAATTATGCTGACTGAGAGGTTAGGAGGTTGATAGGGCCTGTGAGAATGTTGCACAATGTCCAAATGTTTGCAATTTGTGTTTTTTCTTCCACAAAAATGTGGGATCATACAACACATGCTACTGCAAAATCTTATTATAGGGTCATTGTTAGTTCATAAGCCCAGTATTTTAAATCCCTAATGTAATGCCTTTGTCTTGCAGTGGCTTTGCTTCATGAAGACTTATTATAGCAATGTTTAAACTCTCCTTTATGTTACACCTTTGTTATGCAGTTATTTTTGGCTTTTGTCTAGACTCTTTAAGTCAATAGGTTAGGAGAGGGGTAGGGCAGCCATAATGCTTCAATGTTGCACAATATTTAGATGTTTGCCTGGTAATTTAGTCTGTTACTCATCAAAAATGTAGGTTCAGGTAATGCATGCTCCTGCAAAATCCGTTCTGGCATAGTTTAGTTCATAAGTACATTGTTTTCAATTCCTAATGCTATGCCTTTGTCTCATTCTTTAGTTTGTCTCCTTTGTCTAGAATTGTTTTGCTGAGACATTGGGGTAGAGGCTGTGAGAATTCTACAGAATGTACTATTTTAATGCATGCTAATGTAAACCCTGCTATTCTAGTGCCTTTCTAAGTTTATCATAGCAATGTTTTAAACCAGTGGTTTCCAAACTTTTTCGATTCAAGGCTCCCTTACTGACTCAAGGTTTTCCCAAGGTGCCCCCCTGCGGCGAGCATAAAGTGCATATTTCATTTATTTGACATTTGTTTAACAAGGCTGCCCGACTGGACTAGGAGATCTGGGGAGAAAAGCTCAAAAGTACAATAAAGAGACAATTACCAAAAAAAAAAAAAAGTGTACATTCTGATTAACAGCATAACACAGCTCTACTATGGTTGAGAGGTAGACCAACCTAATGGCAACCTTATTAACTTTAAGGTTATAAGAGCAATATTTAAAATCTGTCCCTATTATTTGGCTCTGTCCAGCATACCTCTCAACTGTATAGATTTTTGCAGAATGTCCAGATTTGTACCTCATATTTTTGGTCTTTTTCTCATAAAATTGTTGTTTTCTGGCAAATCACTGGCAGATCATTGAGGTTGAAGTCAGAAAAGAATGACAGACAGTTGAGTTTCATACTTCATACCCTTCAGAAAATTAATGCTAATGCAAAACCTGCATTTCTATCAACTTTCTAAGTTTGTGAGAGAGGTGCTTAAAAGTGTCCCTATTTTGTGATTTTGTACCCCGACTATTTTTGGCTTTGTCAAGTTCGTGATCTAAGAGGGTGAGAGGTATGTGTCCAGTTGTATGGACCAGACTTACACAGACCTCATTGCTGCTGCTAGGGATCACTCTCACTCTTCACTCTCTCCCCCATGACACACACACACACACACACACACACACACACACACACACACACACACACACACACACACACACACACACACACACACACACATACACACACACACACACACACACACACACACACACGCATGCTTGCATACACACACACACACACACACACACACACACACACACACACACACACACACACACACACACACACACACACACACACACACACACACACACACACACACACACACACACACACACACACACACACACACACACACACACACACACACACATACACACACACACACACACACACACACAGTCTCTTTTGCATTCATGCACACATTCACTTATACACATCGCTCTCACTCTTTTCACGATTTCTCGCACACACAGTCACTCCTTCATTCATACCTGCATTCACTCACACATCACTCTTGCCCTCTCCCGATCAAAAACACACTCAATCACATCCTCATTCACACCTGCATTCATTCACACACCGCTCTCACTCTCCCAAGGTTAAAAAGGTGGTGGGTTCTGGTCCAGTTTTTGGATATAGGAGAAACAAAAATTTGAAAGATATCCTTTGCAGAGAGCATACTATGCCTGAAAGGGTACTCGTTAAACAAGTTGGCAGTACACCCTGTGGAGCCTGTAAGGCTTGTCCTTATCTTAACAGGGACACGACATTTGTGCATCACAATACAGGTAGGACTATAGAATTGAAAGCCAGAGCCACTTGTAGGACGAAGAACATTGTTTATTTGGCTGAGTGTAGATCTTGCCCATGTTTTTATGTGGGCAAGACCAACAATATGTTCAAAGTGAGACTGTTACAGCATCTATCAGCCATAAGGAATGGTGATGTTCATAATGCCCTATACAGGCATGTCAGTGAGTTCCCCACACATACCTTCACCTTTAGGGCTATAGTGAACGTCACATTAAACAAGAGAGGGGGGGATGTAAAACAACAGACAGAATTGGTTGAGTCAAGGTGGATTATTGAACTCATGGCTCATAGATGGCCCGGCCTTAATGATGTCATACCTATGAAACCCGCCCTGAGAAATAGGCGGGTTTTTTACTGACTTATGATTGGCTTAGGTTTGTTTTAAATAATGTCTCAAGATGTTTAAGCTTTGTCTGATGTAGGGTAACACCCGAAAGCACTAACACCTTCTTCACTTGTGTCTTTGGATTTTACTCTTGTTTTGGTTTTAATAAAGAGTTTTTATACGACAGCAGTATCCTTCTGGAAGGTTTTTTCTTATTCATACCTGCATTCACTCACACATCACTCTTGCCCTCTCCCGATCAAAAACACACTCAATCACATCCTCATTCACACCTGCATTCATTCACACACCGCTCTCACTCTCCCAATCTTATACACACACACACACACACACACACAGACACACACACACACACACACACACACACACACACACACACACACACACACACACACACACACACACACAGTCTCTTTTGCATTCATGCACACATTCACTTATACACATCGCTCTCACTCTTTTCCCGATTTCTCGCACACACAGTCACTCCTTCATTCATACCTGCATTCACTCACACATCACTCTTGCCCTCTCCCGATCAAAAACACACTCAATCACATCCTCATTCACACCTGCATTCATTCACACCACTCTCACTCTCCTGATCTTATACACACACACACACACACACACACACACACACACACACACACACACACACACACACACACACACACACACGCGCACACACACACACAGACACTCACACACAGTCTCTTTTGCATTCATGCACACATTCACTCGTACACATCACTGTCACTCTTTCCCGATCTCTCACACACACTCACCCCCTCATTCATACCTGCATTCATTCACACGTCTCTCTTACTCTCTCCCGATCACACCATACCTCTGAACCCCTTAAAAAATCTGGACAAAGCCTAAAATGATGGGGGGACAATTAGGGACAGATTTTAAATATTCCTCTTACAAACTTAGAAAGTTGATAGAATAATTATAGTTCAAAAGCAGGCTATTTACAAGTATGAACTATCCCCACATGGTATTTTGATTTCATAATTTAGTAATGCAGAAGTACCATTATACTTGTACTGAAATACCAGTATAACAAAAAATACTTCAAGGGACAATATCTTGGACTGGATACACTCATCCAAGCCAAAAAAATATATACATCCTGTGGCACACTGCCAAATGTCTTAAGTGACTGTCTCCCAACCTGCCCAATTAGGCATCGGTCACAAATAAAATGCAGTCATTGCTTTAACATAGTAAGGAACCTAACTTACAAAGTGAAACTTTTATAAATGAAGTACGTTACAAATGGGACATACTGAAACCCCTACCCCTATGATGCCAGCTTACCATTTAACATTGTCTTCCTTGCTATACTCAACAAGCACATACCCACCAGAACAAAAAGAGTCAAAGCAAATCCTGCCCCATGCTATCTAAAAATACAAAACAGTTTATAAAAGTAAGAGATAAAATCTGGAAAATATGACTACAAAATAAAACACACAAATCTGTTCCAACTAGGACAACTAAAAGGTTAAATGACACATTAGAAATGATAAAAAATCTTCATACAAACAAATCTCACCAAATCACAATTTTTTCTGGTCCTCATTAAATAAAATCTTAAACTCTGGAAAAACTATTCAACCTATGCCATCAGCCACCACCTCCTGAAAGAAAGAAAAAATATATAGCAACCCAATTTAACCCTCATTTTATTCAGTTTGTTGCCTCTCTACTCAAACATAAAACAAATGTCAGTTTTACTGTATCTTCTGAATCATGTAATATGGAGACCATTGTCTCTTTCAGACTAGTCCCTCTTGCCAGTCCCAAGTGTAGACATGTATTCTGCAGTAAAAGCTATTCTCTCGCACTTGACGTGGCTTCTGCCCAAACAGTAGCAGCGCTATTGTACTGCTGTGCTTCATGAACACAGGTAATGAAATCAGAATCTCCAGTATTCAGCAACCACACTCTGCCTAGCTTTATCAGAAGTCTTTGGCAGTGCTGACACTGTCCGTCATCAAAATCTCCTAAAAAATGAACTATCACCCTTGGGCGTAACAAGCTTTCTTCTTCTTTGGCTCCACATTTACATAACTAACAAAGAATAAGCTGCTAAATGGCAAGAATATCCTTCTATTTTCCTACCCGTAACAGGGAGTGTCCCCCGGGATCCCCATTAGGACCTGAATTGTTCAATTTTTTTATCATTGATATTCAGTCTACATACAAACATGCCTCTGTTGTACAAAATGCCAATGAATTGACCCTTATGTGCACAGCAAAAGGTCTATCAGCTCTCCAGTAACTTACCCAAGAATCATTTATTTCCATTGAACCCTTTCTTAACAACTCCTAATTATTAATACTAAATAAATAAATAAATAAATGAAATTCACACCCAAACAGTAAAACACCCCCAAAAATAGCTTACTTAGAACAACACAAAAACTTTGCTTAACTTGTGTCACAGACTAGGCTACTAGGAGTTGTTATAGACAATCAGTTTAAATTTGACCATCATATCCTACAAGCCATAAAAAAAGACTAACCAAAAACTGGACACTCTCTCAGATTTAACCCTTCCTTACAGAGTATGTAAGAATCAGCATTGCTTCACCTTATCTATTCCCAACCCTCTTATATTCCTCCCCAACTTTGACTAACCTTTCATACACGTTAACCTCAAAACTACAATAGTATAATAAACTAGTGAAATTTGCAACAAACCACCTGAGTAGGACCTACCACTGTCTGATCCTCAAAAAACTAAACTGAATGGAATTGCCTCACACTCTTGCTTAATCACAATTCCTGATAACCCATGAATTGTCATAGAAACCAAAAAACTGCCCATGCTTAAAATGCTTATCCATCCCTGCTTTCCTATTAGAACACTGTACTCCAAAGACAATCTACTGCTCAGTACATATCCAGAAAAGACACACTGCTGGAGACCCACCAGACTCCGGCAGCATCTCTAAACAATAGAACTCTATTCCTATTTCTCTGAGACATATAGAAAATCTAAACTAATTCAAAACCAAGCTAAACCATCATGTGGTAAATACCTGGCTCTGATCATGTCTTTCCAAAGGTTAACAACAATCACCTAAAACTGCTTCATGTGTGACTCTCACATAGTACCAACAACCTATACCTTAATCTGCTCAAAACCTCTAATCTCCCTTTGTACAATAACTACTTTCTTCACAGCTCATAAACCTTTCTCCTTTATAGATGGTTAAAATCCTTCTCCTTTATCCCTCATTTCCTATCTTTTCTTCCTCTGCACTTACCGCTTCTTACCTTTCACCTATTTTTCTACACACTCTGGCTAAAGCCAAAGACATCTTAAATGCTTACTGACCAACCGACTCTCACAAATTATGCTGCAATGTCAGTAAGAGATGTAGCTCTCTCCTTAATAATATATGTAAGAAAGAATAGAGATGGAGTATTTAAAAAAGGTCCATATGATATTCCAGTGACTTCCAATATTCTTCTGGTATCTTATTCTTAGAACAGATTCTCAAGATGATTAAGGTAACTGACATTCTGACTGCAAAATTATTAAAATAACTTACTGAAACTTCTAACAAAAGGTACCAGAATGCAAGCAACCCTGTTACTATAGCCTATTATAAAATGAAAGACAGTACCTCTTCCCAGGTTTCCAGAGCACACATTCTTATTAAAAGGATATTTACTGTATTGTAGTAATTTAACATCAGTCAAAAAAGTCTGTGCTACAGTTTCAGCCTAAGGAGACACAAAGGTCTACTATGTTTTACAACCATTTATGAATTTAGAGAGTAAAGCAGAATTTGATAACATTCTGCTGCTTAATTCAAACATTTACAAACTATTTATGCATATACAAAATTATACATATAATGTCAGTGTGTCTTGTATCAGTTAACATTCTCTTGAGAGTTAAAAACAAAACAGAACTTGAAGACAGCTATGTGAAAGGGATTGACAGAACTGGATAACTGCTGTGTGAAGTGACTATGAACAGAAGATCCTATATTATAACAGGTTTTGCATTAGCATGAATTCTCTGAAGGATGTGGAACCTTAAACTCAAATGTTTGTCATTATTTAATTACTTCAGTTCTAAACTATTTCCCAGAAAAGTGCAGATTTTAGGAGGAACACATAAAAAATATGAGGCAAAAATCTGGGCATGCTGTGAAAATCTGTGCAATTAAAAGGTGTGAATCACACACACACAGTCACTTCCTCATTCATAACTGCATTCATTCACACATTGCTCTCAGTCTCCCGATCTCACACATACACACACAGCCACTTCCTCATTCATACCTGCATTCACTCACACATCACTCTCTCTCTCTCTCTCTCCCAATCAAGCACACAGTCACTTTCTCATTCATTCCTTCATTCACTCACACATCGCTCTCACTCTCTCCCAATCAAACACACACACAGTCACTTCCTCATTCATACCTGCATTCACTCACACAGCGCTCTCACTGTCTCCCGATCAAACACACACACATTCACTTCCTCATTCATAGCTGCATTCATTCACACATCGCTCTCACTCTTTCACACCCACATGCCACACACCAACTTACACATTCATTCATACATCGCTCTTACTCTCCCGATCTCACACCCACATGCCGCACACCCACTCACGCATTCATTCATACATCCCTCTCACTCTTCTGATCTCGCACATACACACACACACAGTCACTTCCTCATTCATACCTGCATTCATTCACACATTGCTCTCACTCTCCCGATCTCACACATACACACAAACAGCCACTTCATCATTCATACCTGCATTCATTCACACACACACGCACACACAGCCACTTCCTTGTTCATACCTGCATTCACTCACACATCGCTCTCACTCTCCCGATCTCACACACACACACAGCCACTTCTTCATTTATTCCTGCATTCACTCACACATCGCTCTCACTCTCCCGAGCTCACACATACACACACACAGCTACTTCTTCATTCATTCCTGCATTCCCTCACACTCACCGCGAACTAATAAGCTCACCTACAAAATAAACCATGAACTGTTCGCGGTTTATTTTGCAGCTAAGCTTATTAGTTCATGGTGCCCCTGTGAGGAAGCAATGGATGCCAAGGGTGCCGTGGCACACACTTTGGGAACCCCTGTTTTAAACTGTTCTTGATGTTACACATTTGTTTTTTGGCTTTGTCTGTTAGAATTATTGTGATGAGAAGTCGGGGGGGGGGGTAGGGGCTGGGAGAATGTTGTAGAATTTTTGCCTGTTATTTTTGATCTGTTCTTTGCTTACAAAATGATTACGTAGCACAATGTTGAGGGCTGAAGCTGCTAGCAAAATGGACTTCATATTTCATATCTGCACATAATGCATGGTACATTCCCTGGCTTTATGCTTTTGCCCATAGTTCTTGTGCTAAGGGGGGGGGGGGTTGTGGGAATGTCTGTTTCCCCAATGTTTGCTTGGCATTTCAATGCGCCTCATAAATGAGGTTTTCTAGCAAGTCCATGGTTTTACTCCTTTGTTCTACCAACGCTTTTTGTTTGCTCTAAATTATCTGCTAAGAGATTTAGAGGTAGTGGGTAGCTGTATGAAAATGTACATGTTATGCAGTACCTGTCATTGTGACACTGCATTCCTGAATTTTGGCTGGTTTGTGATTAAAGTGTGAATAGTTTTTGGAAATGTCTTTTTTGCTCCATAACCTTTTTCCTGCCTTATAGTCTGGTGTGTTCCCCTTAAAACTTGTTACTTTCTACCTAACCATTTGTTCTTTCAGACTTTTGTTGCCTGTTCCAGAGAGTTTGTAATAGCAATATTTTAAGTCTTTTGGGTCTCTTCACATGTTTTGGGGGGAAGAAAAGGAGAGAAGTTTGTAGAAAAAGCTGAGGTTCAACTCCAGTGTTTGGTATTTAACTTAAAACTGTAATTTGGGCCTTTCTCATTAAATTATTTGCCTACTGGTCAGTCATTCTTCAGTCTATCTGCCTGCAGTACAATAGTGACTGATGTCAATGGAAGTCATTATGCAATATGTATTTCGTAATGCACTCAAATTACATCTGTTGCCTACATTACAGTTCTTTTTCCCTGCTAGTTACTGCTATTCAGCAGGTGTTTGGCCTGTGGTACAATAGTAACAGATGTCAATAGAAATTTTGTAATACATTTCAGTTGTGATTACTGTATAGCTTGTCTTTATGAACAGTATTCAGTATTAGGTTACTCATTTTTCTGTGCCTGCAGTCATACTAACATGACGTTTTGGAACCTAATCCATTCTTCTGGTTTATATGCCTGCACTGCAGTTCTTTTGCCTACTGGTCGTCAGGTCTCTTCAGTTCCACCTACAGTTTAAGATGGAATCAACTGTCACTTGCTGGGTGTGCATTGCATCATGGATTGTGTAGCTCTTGACTTGGTGTGGCAGCTTCAGTTTTTTTGCTTAACTGGAATGCATTCTGCAGTGGTCTTTCATATAAAGATGTAGTGCGATCTAGTTATAAACCATATGTTTGAATTTATTTCCTTTTTATTATGACATTCTGTAGTGCAATAAAGTACTTGGAGAGTAATGCACAATAGTGACTTGTAGTTAGTGATTATATTTTGTAAGCAGAGGAGGCAAGTGTCAGTGTGTTAAGGGAAAGGTTGTAGATTTGTAACTTGTGCCTAAAGTTGTCACTTATTGTTTACACTGGTTGGCTCGCTTGGAATTTGTATTTCATATTACAGCAATGGGCACCTCAAAGTTGAAGGTTTGCCTCACTGGGTCCATTTAAGTAAATCTAATATGTAAGATTCCACTATTGTCATAGGAGTTGTTTCTATGTAAACTGGAAAATACCATCCTTAGAATGTGTTCAGAATGTTAATCTTTGTCATTATGTAGTCTGGGTAGATCAAAGAAAGTGGAGTAACATGTACCTGAAGTGTAGTGCGTTTTCCTAACATTATGACAAAAGGACCAAATGTCTGCATGTGTAGTAATTCTGCTTTACTTCCATTCCCAGTTAAAGATGAAGCGTACATATTTGTCAGGAGCAGCAGAAAGAAAGCTTCAGCAGCAGAGGAATGAAGATGGGAACAGGGTTCATTAAGAACTTTTTCTGTGGGCCATCAAACAGGGGAGATTCAGAAAAAAGACTACCTTCAGGACAACACAATGGTTCTGCATTACAGCCTATCCACTGTGAGCCCAGCGTCCGTACCATAGAAAGCGACCACTGTGTTGGAGCTGCACCACAGGCTACCTCCTGTGAACCTACAGCCATTACTATGGGTGAAAGTATGTCAACAAATAAGGAGTCAACTTTAGAAATGCTGTCAGGATCACCAGAGTTTGATACAGAAGGAGGAACCCATACTTCTGTAGTGACAACAGATGTGGTCTATGACTTGCAGGGAGTGTCAGGTGTATCTTTTGAAAATCTAGGAAATTGGCCAGTCTTGATAAGGGATGAGTTTAGGGTAGCTGCCATTCAGCATGTCCCTGTGCAAGTGGTGTTGCTGAAGTTCCGAGTCAATGAACAGAAAAGAAGATTTACATTGGAGTAATATTTCCACATGCTGCCTAATGGGTAGAGAGCAAAATGCACTTGGTTGACATATTCAGTCTCAAACGATGCACTGTTTTTCTTTGCATGCAATTATTTGGACATTCTAACCATCTTCTCAGGTCAGGTGGTTACAGAACATGGAGAGAGATGTCCAAAGCTTTACTCAGCCATGACTGAGCACCAGTGCATACAGCATGCATGCTGAAGTGGAAGGAACTGGACAATAGAGCAAAGGGTAGGCAGACAATGGATGATAGGAGACAAGCAGTGGTTAAAAAGGAGATAACTCACTGGTATGGTGTGTTAGAATGCATTATAGCTACTGCCCAATATCTAGTGGAACAGAACATGGCAGTCCGTGGTACGAATGATGCCCTGTACACCTATGGCAAGGGCAATTTCTTAGGCCAAGTGCAGCTTTTGTCACAGTTTGATTCTGTCATGGCTGAACATTTGCATTGTATTAGGAATAAAGAAGTAATGCATCACTATCTTGGGAAGGACATATAGAATGAAATTATCCAGCTGATTGCAAATGCTATTTTAAGGACCATTGTAGGAAATGCGAAGGATACTAGGTACTTTTCCTTGATTCTTGAGTGCACGCCAGACATCAACAATCAAGAGCAAATGACTGTAGTAGTTAGATATGTGGACATTTCAAGGATTGCAGCCTTAAGGAGCAGTTTCTGGGATTTGTGATTGTGAATTAAACAACCAGAGCAGGACTTACAGAAGCACTTTTTTCAGAATCTGCAAAATCATCAGCTGGATATTAACGACCGTCGAGGGCAAGGATACAATAATGGCAGCAACATGAAGGGGAAACTGGCTGGAGTGCAGGCCTGGATAAAACATATGGATTCAAGGGCTTTTTATGTGCCATGCGCCTGACATAATTTAAATCTTATAGTTAGTGATGGAGCGCATTAATCACTATAGGCAGTGTCTTTCTTTGGATGTCTGCAGAACATTTATGCACTCTATATGGCATCAACGAACTGATAGCAAATTTTGAAATGGCACATAAACATCACTGTGATGTCACTGTCAGAGACTCACTGGGAAAGCAGGATAGACTCTGTCAAGACAGTAAGATTTCAGTTCAAGGAAGTTGTAGAAGCATTACAGGAGATAGGTGAGGTTTTACGTATAAGTGATGCTGCAAAACATCAACAAGCAAGGGTACTGTGCTCAGAACTTATGTTATATCAATTGATTTCATGTTTAGTGGTTTGGTATGATGTGCTGACAGATGAAAATCATGCAAGCAAAGTTCTGCAGAGTCCATTGGTTGATATTTCTACATGTGTCGAAGTGCTGGCATTAACTATGGACTTGCTGAAGAATTGCAGAGAGAAAGGATTTCAACATGTCATGGGTGAAGCCTCCAAGACAGCAGAAGAACTGGATGTTGCCACCACATTTCAGGAAAAGAGGCACAAGAAAGTAAAGTGCTTCTTTGACTATGAAGGAGAAGATGAGACTGCACAGGAGCCAGTGGTAAAACTACGTCTAGAGTTTTTCAGTGTGCTGATGGACACAACAATCCAATCATTTACTGACTGGTTTGCACAACTTTCAGAGTTTGATAAGGCCTTTGGATTTTTATCAAAAATTAAAGCCTTGAGTGATGTTGCAGAAGACACATTGATCCAACACTACAACGCTCTGAAAGAACAACTGGCGGATGGATAAGTGGCCACTGTCACATTGATGACTCTGACCTTGGACATGAACTGAAAAGCCTTTCTCAAATGATTGATAATGAATCGTCACCACTGACAGTGTTAAATTTCCTCATTCATAACCACCTGCATGACATCTACATAAATACTTAATGTTTCACTGTGTATTTATTTGTCTGCACCTGTTACAGGCTACTGCAGAATGCAGCTTTTCTAAATCGAAACTCATAAAGACATTCCTACATTCATCAATGAGTTAGGAGAGACTTTCAGACTTAGCTTTGCTCTCAGCTGAGCATGAAGTGGGACAAGGTTTATCACATGGCAGCCCCATTGAAGACTTTGTCCAAAAGAAAATTCATAAGATCCCAGTAAAACTCTAGGTATGTGCTCATATTTCCTTTCCAGTAATCTTTTATAATGCCGTGGCAGTAAATTTCAGGTAGCACCTTAGCCTGGCTTGTATAGTACACTGTGTATTCACTGATGTTTTGGTTACTCCAGCAGGTAGGACAAAGTAGTACAAGGAGGATGAAATGAGCAGGATTTGAAGCAAAGGCAGCGAGGAGTGGCAGGAAAGTTGGGACCGGCAGGACTCGTCATGAGGCCAGGACATTTGGGAGTATCAAGACTTGTCGTGAAGATAACACAGAAGCACAGGAAGAACAGATTGCTAATGGCACTAAAAGTGGCAGCAATCAAAAAAGCTGAGGAGCTAACTGCACATTGAAGATGAATGACACTCTGATTGTTTTGACTTTACCTATTTCTCTCTGGGTTTGAGTCTGCCTGTGTCAGACTCAGTAATCCCCATGGCTTTCCCTCGTATGTCTTGTTTCTTTAGTCTTTTCTATGTCTGTCCCTTAGTTGTCTTGTGTACCTCTGCAATGTGACTGTTCTGCATGTCAGTAACTGTCTGTGTTGTGTGATTATTTAAGTTTATCTAATGCTGCATGTGTATTTCAGTCTTGCCATAGTGCTGTCATTGTCTTGTCTTTGGGAGTGGTGTCTCACATCTGTTTTGTGGTAGTGCTTTCTTCATCTTGTGTGAGTGTCTGTTCAGTCTTGCAGTCGTTTTGTCTTGATCTTGTGTCTCTATCCTGTTTATGGGAGTCTGTGTGGGTATTCAGTCTTGCTGTATTTCTTTATCATGTGTCTGTCCTGTGTCCAAGAGTCTGTGTAGCTGTCTGTCTTGTATGTCTCTGTTTAGTCTTGAGATAATGTCTTTATCTTGTGTACCTGTCTGTCCTATGTGTGGGAGTCTGTGGGGTGTTAATGTTCAGTCTCGCTGTAGTGCTGTATTTATCATGTGTGGATGTCTGTCCTGTGTGCAAGAGTCTGTGTGGGTGTCTTTGTTCAGCCTTGCTGTATTGCTGTCTTTGTCTTGTGTCTGTGCTATGTATGGGAGTCAGTGTGGTTATCTTTGTGCACCTCTGTGGGACTGGCTACCTTGATGTGGTACAGAGACTTGTTGTAGTGTAACAACATTGCTACTAAATGCCAATCAGTCAGTCAGTCATAGCACTAAATCCCATGGCACAAAAAAACTGTACAAAGCCAAAGATAATAGGGGGCAGCCCCAAAAATCAGGACGCATTTTAAATATTGATCTAATAGACTTATAACGTTTCTAGAGTAAAAGGTGTTGTGTTACCAAGCATTTTCTGAAGGATGTGAATTCTGAAACTCAAATGCCTGTCATTTAATGAATTCAGTCCTCAATGATTTGCCACAAAAAATCCAGAAAACTACAAATTTTGAGGAACAAACCAAAAATTAGTCAAATCTGGACATTCTGTGGAAATCTGGGCAGTTGAGGAGTATGCAGTCAGTGTGTGTGCACCTCTGAGTGGCTACCTTGCTGTGGTACAGGGGTTTGTCATAATGTATCATTGGTACTAAATCATAGTCAATGTGTGAGTGCACCTCTGCATGGCTACCTTGCTGTGGTCATAATGTAACATTGGTACTAAGTGCTAGTCGGTGTGTGTACCTTGGTACATCAGTTCTTAATGATCTGAATGTAGTAACACTATAGTGACTGATAAATGGTGCTGGATGAGCTTGACAGGGAAGGGGGTGTGATGGCAATGTGATCAATCTTTATATTCTCCTGAGTATGGCCCCCAGCTTGAAACTTGCTGAGGGCTCCCAAAATGCTAGCACCGGCCATACTGCTGGTGACAGGTCTGCTGGCTGATGCGGAGTCACCCACTTTGACAGTGTGTGACCCATTTGTGAGCCAGTTGGCAACCCATCTTACAACAAAGGGGTTTACATTCAGTTTGTTAAGTTTATTGGTAATGCCTGAGTTTGGGATTGTGTAAAAGACCTTTGCCAAGCTGAGGTATGTTGTGTGCACAGATTTCCCCTCGTCAATGGGCCTATTCACATTTTCCAAGAATTTCACCAATTTTAACAGGCAGGATCTACCCTTCATGAAGCCAAATATGGTCAAATCCAGGGTTTGGAGGTCACCTGTGTTTTTATTTATGAGGTCCATGATGATACGCTCCATGGCTTTACAGATGAGGCTGGTCAGACTTATGGGTCTATAATTTCCTGTGTCTGTTGCTAAGCCACCTTTGTGGAAGGGAATAACTGTTGCTGTTCTCCATTCCACAGGAACAAAGCCTGTGGTTAGACTGTGATTGAATAGGGTACTTAATGGTGATGCTAGTTCATGTTTTAGTTTGTTTAGAAGACAGCCTGAGATGCCATCTGGTCCCATAGAGGCTGTGTTTTTTGCCATAGACAAGGCTTTAATGACCTACTCTTCAGATATGTAGGGTGTGGGGGAAGTTGGGGGCAAGGTTTGTGATATGTTTGGAGGGGATAAGGGAGTGAAAATTTCACCAAATCTGTCAACTAGCAGGTTTGCTATCACTGTGGGATCAGTATGTGCAGTACCGTTAGTCACTAGTTCGGCACATGCTTGGGTCTTAACTTTTAAGCCATGTATATAGGTGTAAAAGGTCTTATGGTTATCCTTGCCTGTGATTGCTAAAGTTTTCTCAAAGTTACCCTTAGAGGATTTGACATGATGCCTTATTTGCCTGACTGAGGGTTGAGGCTGAGGAGGATGCTTTTCCATTGTTGAGGTCTCACCTTGTTTTCTTAGACAGCACCTTTTTGCCTTTGTTGTAAAGTTTGTTGATGCTGGATGTCCACCAGGGCAGCTTGGTTTTACTTGGGGCTCTGGCTTTCATTCCCTCTTGAACAACTGAGTCTATACACTTATACAAGTGATTGTACAGGGCTTTAGTGTAAGCTTTGGTGTAGTTACCACTTTTAGCTAGGGGTGGGGTTTGGAAAGCATTTATACCTTCCCATAGGAGGGTATAGTTTGCTTTGGTGAAGTTTTTTAGCCTGGCTTCACACTTTGTGAGTTCTGGTGTTGCTGTCAGTTCAAATGTGACTGTTTTGTGGTCAGATTTGACTAATGATATTCCGACAGTTGCAGTGGTGCATCTGTTTGTCATGTTAGTGAGGACCATATCTAATATGTTTGTTCTTCTTGCTGGGGTTTGAAGTATTTGCTCCATGGCATTTGAGTTAACAAAGTCATGGGCAAGGAAATTTTGCACTGAGTTAGGGCTAGAGTATGTTTCTCAATTGATGGTGGGATAATTGAAATCCTTCATGACCAGAGTGTTTGACAGTATTTGGACTGACTCCAGTTTGGTCAAGTAGGCCTCATGCACATCATGATCCATGCAGAGGGACTATAACTAGCTTTGACTTGAATGGGGGGGGGGGGTCTTACCAACAGTAATCTGAACTTGGAGTAACTCCATGGAGTTGTCCAATCTAACTAGCTGAGAGGTGAATTTATCCCTACTATAGATAGAAGCACCACCTCCTTTGGTTCTCATACGGTTGTTTTGCGGTCTGAAGCTGTGGAAGACATTGTAGCCTTGCACGTACAGGGGACTCTCTTATGCCTTGAACCAGGTTTCTGTAACTGCACAGACATCTACATCCTCCAGTGACAGAAGTACTTCTAGGGTGTGCAGTTTTTGGTTTAAGTGCCTAACATTTAGCAGCATAACCCTTATTTTGTTATGGTTGGCAATTTTGTTTTTGAGACCTTGCCTAAAAACGGCACTATGGAGGAGGCAAGAGCCTTTACAAGCAGTTGAAAGGCTAGTGGTGCCAGGTGCAATCCGCCTCTGGCAATGCAGTGAGGTTTGTCGACCATGTCATCCCAGGCTAACAGAAACTGGATCCCCTCTGAATGACACCAAAAACTAAGCCAATTATTGAAATTGATAATTTTTTGTTTATACTGTGGCATCATTCTAGGTAAGCATAATATGTTGCTCAAGGCTAGGGAAATACCTGCCTAGGACACATACTCGTAGAGCTCAGTCATGTCTCTCTTCATATAGTCCAGTGAAGTACATCTCAGTTTGTTCACTCCAACATGAGCTATGACAGAGTCTTAATGGCACTTGTTGTTGAGAGACCTGAGTGCATGCATAATCTGATGAATCCTGGCATTGGACGGGCAGCTGACCATGACTTTCTCCTTATCTAACTTGGTGAGTGGGACATCCGTGTGTCTCACTATGGAGTCTCCAGTAACAAGAAAATTTGTTTTTTGAGTATTACATCTTAATGGCTTGGTAGGAGAGACACTGGTGTTGCTATGTGTCTTGGGTGCTGTGGGAACTGTATTAGTTGTGGCAGTCGTTTGTTTTGGAGGGCTTTGGTGTTTCTGAAAGTTTTTTGAGAGAACCTCTGTGTATGTTTCATGTGTTGGGTGCATGCTCTGTGTATGAGTAGTGGTTTTATGTGCACGAGTATTGGTGGTGAGTTGACAACCTCTTCAGTGTTATTATTTCAAGTATGAGAAAGTAGGTACTGAAGATTCTTGGTGTAGATACATCTCTCACACTCTGTACTGGAGTGAGTTATTAGAAGAGGTTTGTCAGTGTACATGAGGCAGTTGCTACCTTGCCTAAGAAGACCCAAGTCAACAAGGCTGGTGGGAGAAACAAGGTTAATCTAACTGTCCATATTAGGTCTGAAGAACTTTTATCAGAAAGGGAGTGCTTTCAGGACTGATCTAGGAGGTGCGCTGTAGATGGGTATTTCTGACAGGGTTTTTGGCTGGTGGATTAATAGGTCATAGCTCACTAACAATACTTAGAGACTGGAGATGTACTAAAGATGAGGACTAGACTAATGTACTACAGCTGTATCTAAGGGAAAAATGTTGAAATTATCTGTCTGGCTATGGCGTACAATTAGCTGTAGTGCATAGTGCTGGGTGATGTGCAAACAAGGAGAAACCCACTAAAATGTGTGGCTTAAATATCAGAAACTAAAAACTTTAAAAAAAAAATTTAAAAACTCAAAAGAACCTAAGAGTTGTTCCTGAACATTCCAAGGTTAGCTGCGGTTCTGGGTTTTATTTTTACTTGAAAGGAGACCATTTTGTTGTCTGATCTTACCAGACAAACATTAAACCAGGGGGTGTGCAGCACTCTCCCATATTAATGAGGACCATATCCAGTATATATATATATATATATATATATATATATATATATATATATATATATATATATATATATGTATATCTACTTCATATGACCTACATTTTCATTTGATTGAAATTCATTTGACTGAGACCAAAACACTGAAGGTTCAAAAGACTGAAAACTCATTTGACTGAAACTCATAACACTGACACATTAAAGTAAAAGGTATATGGCCTTTTCTCCACTGTAGTGTGATCCTGGAGTTAGTATATATATTTAGGGGGGTGTGGGGGGCACAGCTCCCCACATTGGGGGGTGTGGGGGGAAAAGCCCCCCCACATATATTAGGTAAATATTATTTTCTGCAAAGAGTTATTCATTGCAGTTATAAATATCCATGTGTATGGTTTAAAATGTATAAAGTATGTGGGGGTTTTCTCCCCCCCACAGCCCCCCTGCACCCCCCACACCCCTGCTACTTAACTTATTACAGCCGAGTGACATCTCCAGGCGTTTCTGCAGTTACACCCTACTGGTCCTCTAGGCGTGAAATATTGCCTGTTTATATTTGCATTAATAATTCCAAAACCATGTTACATACAAGGTATCGGAAAATTTTATCTTGAAGCATACAAGATAGCAAACACAATTGTATTGATATATGACCTCTGTCAGTGGGTATTTGTTAAAAATGTAAGGTGATTACTTCAATTTTAAAATGCTGAAGCCACACCCACTAGGAGTTAAAGGTACACACTCAAAAGAGCTCTACTGGAGGGAATGAGTTAAATATACCAACCTTGAGATCGCACTACATTACAGTAAAAGGAAATCTCCCCTTATGGAGATTTCCGTTTACACGAGCGATGAGCTTTTGACATTTTGGTGCCAACAATATCAGCTTTGATATTGTCGGCCTTCAACAGGGTGAAGTAGACCCAAGAATTATACTATTCCTTAGTAAATAACTTCATCAGAGCAAGACAGATGTGGTGAATGGTTCTTGTCAGGTCCAAGACAGAATACAGAATGCACTGTCTCTCTAAGAGAGTTCTCAAATTAATATCTCAAATATTATTGCTGGGATAGCAGGCGGAATTACATCATTTCTTGTTATCTGACTCTAACCCAGGTGAAACCCCCATTGCTGGAAGCTGACAATATTTAGAATCTACCTAATATACATAAACCTCAGATCTTTGGCAGATGCTGGAAGTCATAGAACAATTACATTCCTTCACATTTCAAAACTAGTTATTATCTCACCCTAGAGACAATACAGAAAGCTCCCTAGTTTTGGACATTGTGTCTCCTTGCTGCATTGAAACTGAAATATACTGTCTTTTATGGCGTGGCCATAAAGCAATTTAATTTCAGTTATTTTTCTGAAGTTAACTTCCTGAATTCCAGTTTCCACTGTTAAAATATATACATTTAAACAGTGACAATAGTGCATGCACATTTCTTTTCTATACCAGTAGGTCACACTGTGGTTCCATTTTAAGCACAAGCACTTTGCAAAAAACTTTTCAACACATACTCCTGTACCAGCAGTTTGCTATACAGTTCTAATACATTTGCAACACAGCCATCTTATATAAATCATGTTGATATTCACAAATGATAATTAATTATTTACAAAATTCCAGATTGCTGTTCTGGCAGTATCCTCTTTTGTGATAGTGAGAACCAAAGGAGGTGGAGTATCTATCTTCATTATAGACAATTATACCTCTAAACACAGCTTATTTAGGCCTATTTGGGACAATTAAGTTACACCCTAACACCTAGTCATGGGTGACTTTAACTAGCCTTCCATTAACTGGGAAACGTATGAGCCCAAAATCACTTGCATAAAAGTTCCTGACCTTTGTTAACTCAAATGATATGGACAAATAACACCCCCCCCAAGGGGCTCCAATATTCTTGACCTGGTCCTCACCAATATGAGTGACTGGTGCAATGCCTCAGGTGTAGGGCCCACACTGATTAAATCCATCCATAAATCAGTAATTGTTCAAGAAGCAATAGCACCAGAACTCCTCAAAGGAGAAGTCAGGCTAAAAAACTTCACCAAAGTCATCTATACCCTCCTAAGAGAAGGAATGATCGACTTCCAAGCTCCAGTTTTCACAGATGGCAATGGCGGCTATACTAAGGTATACAATGATGCCCTGTATAAACATCTACACAAATGTATAGACACAGCCGTGTTGAATAGGATTAAAGCCAGATTCTCAAGAAAAAAACAAACCTTCCTGGTGGACATCTAGCATTAATAAATTATACAATAAGTGAAAGAAGCTGCTGTCAAAAATACAAAAGTGAGATCCCAGAAATTAAAGAGCACCCTCCTCAGCCTAAACAAGATAATAAGACAACTCATAAAATCTTTAAAGAGCAACTATGAGGAAAATTTAGCAACCACAGCTAAGGCTAACCATAAGACTTTATTCAGCTACATCCACAACCCAAAAGGTAGAACTCAGATGTGTGCAGAAGTAATAGTGCATGGGATAATGCACACTGACCCTGTGGAAATTGCAAACCTGCCAGCATTCAGGTTTGTCAAAAATTTCACCCCCCTATCCCCCCAACCATACCACAAACCATGTTTTCATCATCTTTTCCTCCCTGCATCTCCAAATAGCAAGTCATCAATGCTCCCTCAAAGGCTAAGAACACAGCTTCCATGGGACTAGATGGCATTCTGAGCTACATTCTTAATGTTCTAAAACAAGCGGTAGCTACTCCATTAGGTACTCTATTCAACCACAGCCTGAGTACTGACTTTGACCTCACTGAATGGAAAACAGTGACTGTTATCCTGAGCCACAAGGGTGGCTCAGCAACAGACCTGGGTAACTATAGACCCATAAGTTTAACCAGCCTCATCTGTAAGGCAATGAAATGAATCATCATGGCCCTCATAAACAAGGATATAGGTGAGCTCCAAACTCTTGATCCATCTCAGTTCAGTTTTGTCAAGGGAAGGTCATGTCTGCTAAACCTGGTAAACTTCTTTGAGAATGTGACTAGAGTCATAGATGAGAACAAAGCTATGCATACAGCCTATCTTGACTTTGCCAAGGTCTTCAACACTATCCCACATTCGGGCATCATTGACAACCTAACCCAGTTGAATATCAACCCCTATGTTATCAGGTGGGTTGCAAACTGGGTCACAGATTGACAACACTCAATGAAAGTGGGAGACTTTACCTCTGTCAGCAGACCTGTCAGCAGTGGGGTCCAACAAGGGTCAGTGCTGGGTGCCCTCTTGTTTGGGATATACGTCTCACAAGTCCAGGACAAAATGGACGGGCTGTGGCTAGGTTTCTGGATGAATGCAAATTAGGTGCTATCATTGGATCCCCTAGCAATGTCAGAATACTTAAAAAGGGGCTTACACAGACCAGTGATTGTTGCCAAAGTCATGGTCTTAAACTAATTGCTAAAAAATGCATCATCATTCCCTTCAGTAAAAACTATGTCCCTGTGTTATAAATAGACAATACCCCAAGTACCAATTCAGTAGTGAGAGACCTGGGAACACAAGATGACTGTGACCTCAACTTTGACCACCATGTATCTACTGTGGTGAGGAAGATATTCTCTGTTGCTCACCTGATTAGCGAAGGCATCACCTCAAGAACAAAAGAGGTTATAACTCACCTGTACTCATCCCTCATCAGGCCTATTATTGAATATATTTCTCCCTTTGTTATGTACCATAACAGACATCTGCAGCAACATGACAGACCTCAGAGATTTCTAAGAAAATTCAGGGTCTCCTGCACATGTCTTATATGGACAGACTAAAGTCGCTGTCACTGTACTCAGTAGCATATGGCCTACTTAGAGATGATTTATGTCTGGTTTACAGGTTTATATCTGACCCAACTCTAATGGAAATGCTGCACATCTCTAAGTCAAATGGAACTCGAGTCACCCATTCCAGGGACTTCAATCTAGCCTGCAACATAAACATGACTTGATGGAAAGACAGATACATCTCTCAGAGGTTGCCACTCTTCTGGAATAGGCTTTCAATCCATATCAAGCAGAGTACCTCCATGACCCCTTTTAAGCTCAACCTGGACAACTGGATGGGTGACCATAAATTTTCCCTGGGGATTGCACCGGCTTCTCTCCTGAACATGAGGAGTCCTTCCTAGCAAAACCTTAGGCATACACGGTATCTCTCATCTAGTATTATACTGGGAGTTAAGAGCTAAGCTTGTAAAGACCCTCAGGTCAATAGCCTAGTAACAGCCTATGAACCTATGAACCTGAAGATAGACAGACACACACACACACACACACACACACACACACACACACACACACACACACACACTGATGAGGTCAATAAAAAGGCTGAAACGTAATATCCACAGGTAGCGAGTTTGGCTTTATTAGCTTGAATGTATCCATAAAGACTTTAAAACTAAAAAGTAAAAAGTCATAGTGTGTTCAATCCACCACTCCATCCCCTCATTAATGTTTTTGAGAAGGCAGTGAAAGAAGACATGTATAAATTATGGGCTCAGAATAGGAAGTTTTATGCCAACTTAAGTTCTTATGAAAGAATTTTCATGAATCAACTGAGGTGGGACAAGGGACTGCACATCATGATCTCTGACAAGGGAGGTGGTATAGTAATATTCAGGTCAGAGGATTATTCCAACATTATACAGAATATTTTATTTAATGAAGAGAACTATGCACAGGTTTCTAAGAACCAAATAAATATTGCATATCAACGTACTGACAGTTATTTAGAAGAATATGTCCTGGACAAACGTATTACTAATGACCTCCTTAATTTTCTTACTAATTCTTATCCTCAGTATTGTCCCGTGGTGCTGCCTGATGATAATGTACTATATAGATAGTGTAAGTGGATACGTACATGGTTCACGTCTATCACTGCATAGTGTGGCTGTGATTACTGTCATATACTATTGCATATCTCACAACCACCTTTATGTGCACTTCCATCTCACATTTGTAGTGACAATTCAACCATGGTGCATTCATCCTGTATAATATCAGGTATTTTCTGTTGTTAAATGCCCATGTGTTCAACCTCCACATTTAGTGACTGTTACCACTTTTGGGCTTTATTGTGTAATGCACGAATGGTATCCACCACAGTTATAATGTATCCATTTATAGTGGGAGAGGCCTCCACCATCCATTTTATCTCAAAGGGATTCTTTACAACACATACATCTGATGAACTAAGTTAGCATAGGTGGAGTGCCACAGTTGTTTTAGGACTTCCACTGAGTTTTTTGTGGTTTATTTAAATGTCATTAGTCAGTAAAATCACATAGCTTGCTGCTCAATTCCTGAAAGGGCAACATTATATGAATGTACTATCATTACATAAAGACCATTGTATCTAGTTATGCTTATCCATTTTTATGTTGGATAATGATATATCATTACAGGTTTTGATTGCATGGCAGCAACATGGTTGTTTGGGGCATGTAATGCTTTGGCTGCTCGTATGGCATGTGCATTGAGTACTGGCTTGTATATCACACTTGCACACATAGACTGTAGTTCAATTCTGAGACAGAGTGTGTGTCTAACACATGACGGAAACAGCTTCCTTGTCAAAGAAGCATTGATATTGTACTGCTCATTCTTTTATGGACAGTAACGTGATGCTCCTTCCCAGCATTCTGACTAAATCTGATTCATCATCATCATTAACGCCCTTTTTTCACTTTCTACACGGGGTCAGCTTGTCCTGTCAACTGTTGCCATTTCTCTCTCTATTCAGTAACACTATCCTGGCTTTTTCGACACTCATGCCTTATTATTCCAGGTTTTCTCTCACACAATCCATCTACATCTTTGCTGGATGCCCTCATTTCCTCTTGGCTTCTTCCTGTGTGTCCCAAATTTTCTTCAGCAGATTGTCTTCTGCTTTTCTGCACATGTGCCTGAACCACCACAATCTGTTCTCTTTGACCTTTTCTAAAATTGGAGCTACTTTGGCTTCTGCTCTTATGTCCTCATTTCTTCATCTGTTCCACAGTCTGCATCCTACCACCACCTCAAGCACTTCATCTCCATCACCTCTGGCTTCTTCAACTGTTCTGCCTTTACTTCCCAGGTTTCTGTACCATACAGTACCAGTGGTTGCACCATTGTTTTGTACACCTTACTTTTCAGCTTCTTTGGTATTCTTCTGTCATAGACTACACAAGACACACTGTACCAATAGGATGCAGCCCTCTGATTCTAGCTTTGACCTCCTCACTCAGACTTTCCTTCTCCTCAATCACCCTCTCAGATACTTGAAGCTGTTAACCTGTTCTATTATTTTCCCTCCTATCTCAATTTTTAGCTTCTTCTGGTTTCTCCCATTTGCTGCCATGACAACTGAATTATCTGTACTCAGTTTCATCCCATGTGCCTTCAGTTTTGCATTCCATTCCCCTATCCTTTACTGATGTTCTTGCTCAGAGGCTGCCTTTAATGCTACATCATCTGTATACAGCAACATTATTGATTTGTCCCCTCCATCTTGTTTGCTAGTATAGTCTATCACCAGTATGAACAGCAGTGGTCTCAGAGATGAACCCTGATGTACACCCACTCCCACTGGGAATTCCTCTGTGAGAGCAAACACTGTTCATACTTAAGTCATTGGGTCATTGTACATAGCTTACAGTAATTCTACCAATGTTTCTAGAATTCAAACCACCACAAGACTGTCCAAATCAGCTTTCCCGGGACCTTGTCATGTTCTTTTTCCAAGTCTAGGAATGCCCAGTTGGACTGCCTCACCTCTAGCTTCTTTATAATTATCTGTCTCACTGCAAGCATCAGGTCACTTGTGCTGAATCCTGATCTAAATCCGAACTGCTCATCTCCCATGTTACTTTCTATTACTTTGAGTATTTGTTTATCAATTACCCTCTCCAGAACTTTCATGCAACGTGACAGGATTCTGATAGCTCCGTACTGCCCACAGTTGTGGCTGTCCCCTTTTTTCTTGTACACTGGCATGAATATGCTTATTCTCCAGTCATCTGGCATATGTCTTTCTCTCTACAGAGCTATGAGTACCCTCAGGAGCCATTTCTCCCCTATCTCACCCAGCATGTTTACCATATCTGCTGTGACCTCATCTGAGCCTGCTGCTTTCCGTGACTTTGTTTTCCTTAGTGCTTTTCTTATTCCTTCTATGTTGGGCTCCTCTTCTTCTCTCATCATAGGCTGTGTCTGGGGCAGTACAGCTTCTGTGGAGTTTTCTTCATTCTGAAACTGCTGGAAGTACTCCTTCCATCTACCTTTGATGTTATGTGGACAGGTGAGAAGGTTGTTGTTGCAATCCCTTATGAAAAGTGTCTATCTTCTTTATCTTTCTGTCTTTGCCTTGCAACTTGATATAGTTTGTTTGTGCCATATAATGATTCACTTTCCAGAAGCTGGTAGAGAACCTCTGATGCCTTTTTCTTTGCTATTACAACTCCTTTCTTAGCCTCTTTATTAGCCAACCAGTATTCATTCCTAGTCAGGTCTGTCTTTTCTGTTTCGCACATCTTCCTGCATGCCTTCTTTCTTTTGATGACTTTCTGGACTTCTGCCTTCACCACCAGCTTTCCTTATGTGCCTTATTTCCATACATGGTTCAGCCTTATATCTGTTCTGCACTACTCAATGGTGCTATTTTGAGACACTGCCATTCTGCTTCGACTCCAAATATTTCCTCACTACTGCTTGCAACTGATTGTGGCAACCTGTGATTTATGCTGTGGGACAACTGTTTCTCTGGGGATGCAGTCAATGATCTTACCACAATGCCCTTGATTTACTAGAAGAAAGTTTACCCAAGTTGCATGTTGACCACTCTTGTATTTGATTTTGTGGCTGTCTCACTTTCTGAACCATGTGTCGGCCACCATCAAGCAATTTGCCATGTGAGCATGCCTAGCATAGTGATGTCTGAGATGTTTGCAAATCAGCAATGGAAAACTTGAAATCTTGGCATGTCATCTGATCTGTGTTGTCATTCTTCACTCATGTACATTGTGTGTTGTTGGATTGCCATCAGTATTTGTATGACTGTACAACACTCGCTTGTCTAGTACGTGTCCATAGGATCATAGGATCGTAGGAGATTACTAGGCTATTAGCCCTGAGGCCCTTATAAGCTTAGCCAAGAGTTTAGCCCATATTTAGATGAGCCAGCACCCAATGCCCCTGTCCAGCAGGGACATGGGTGGAATCCCAGGGGTATATTTTCTGTTTCCCATCCAGTTATCTAGGTTGTGCTTAAAAAGGGGTAAAGAGATACTCTGCTTGACATGGAGAGGGAGTCTATTCCATAGATGGGGAGTCTCTGGAACATGAATCTGTCCCGCCAACAAGTCCTGTTGATGTTGCAGACCAGGTTGAGGTTGTGCGTGTGAGTTACTCGAGTAGAGCTTGACTTGCGGATATGCAGTAGTCCCATCAAGGTGTGGTCCGTGATCGCCTTGTATGCCAGAAAGAGGTCACCAGTGAGGAGTCTGTATGAAACTGAGTAGAGGGATAGGGCTTTTAGCCTATCTGTGTATGATACATGTTTGAGGCCCTGGATTCTCCTGGTGAGTAACCTCTGTGGTCTATCCAGCTGCTGCATGCGCTTTGTGAGGTATATGCCAAAAGGGGCATTGTACTCAATAATGGGCCTTATAAGGGAAAAATAGAGGTATGTTATGACATCCTTGTCCCTGGATAAGATACCCTTACTTATGAGGTGGGCCATGTAGAAGGCTTCCATACAACAGAAGCAACATGGTGGTCAAAAGTCAGGTTATTATCAACCTGGGTGCCCAAATCCCTCATGACTGATTGCAGGCTTAGGACTTTGTTATTAATGTGATAATTTGTGGGTATGTCACTCTCTCCAAAGGGGATGATGATGCATTTTTTGGTATTCAGCTTGAGGCCACGTTTCTGGCACCAGTTATTTGTCTGAGTGAGACTGTCTTGGAGGATGTCCACATCACTAGGGGAATTGATGACATTACCCAGCTTGCAGCCATCTGCAAACTTGGTCAGCCCTAGCCCACTAGTTTTGGCCTGCAACTCAGAAAAGTATATCCCTAATAACAGAGACCGCAAGACTGAACCCTGGGGTATGCTGCTTACTACGAGTCTACTGCTTAAGGTGGCTTCACCTATTTTGACTAGGTGTGTTCTATCAGTGAGCCAGTTTGCTACCCATCTGATAACATATGGATTGATGCCTAGTTGAAAGAGTTTATCTGTTATGCCTGAGTGGGGAATAGTGTCAAAGGCTTTGGTGACTGTCTCAAAGAAGTTGACCAAATTTAGCAGACATGACCTCCCCCTTGATGAAGCCAAATCGTGTGGGATCGAGTGTTTGGAGGTTGCCAATGTCCTTGTTAATGAGGTCCATGATAATCTGTTCCATGGCCTTTCAGATCAGGCTAGTTAGGCTGATGGGTCTATAATTTCCTGGATTGGTGGACTCTCCAACTTTGTGTAAAGGGATGACAGTGGCTGTCGTCCACTCAGCTAGGATGAAGCCGGAACTCAGGCTTTGGTTGAATAGAGCACTTGATGGTGCTTCAAGTTCCTGCCTGAGTTCATGTAGAATGCAGCCTGCTTTGTTATTGGGACCCATGGAGGCTGTATTTTTTGCCTTTGAGAGAGCAGTGATGACCTGTTTCCTAGCTATAAGGGGAAGGGGGCAGGTACTAGTTGTGTCCTGATTTACTGATGGGGGAGGGACAAGGGTGAAGTTTTTGCTGAATCTGTCAGGCAGCAAGTTTGCTATATCTACAGCATTTCTATATGTGGTGTCCTTGACCACCAGTTCTGAACATATCTGGATGCTTTTTTTGAGGTTGTGGACATATCTGAAGAAGGCCTTATGATTGTCTCTAGTAGATGTGGCCAATTTGGAATCAAAATTTGCTTTGGAGGATTTCACTAGTGCTCTTATTTGCTTGTTCTGGCTAAGGAGATATTGCTTCCAGTTGGGCTCCAGTTGGGCACCTGCTCCTTCTTGGTCTTGGGCAACAATTCTTTTCCTTTTGTTATAGAGTTTATTTATTGCAGATGTCCACCAGAGAGGTTTACTCTTCCTTGCGGAGGATGATTTAGACCTGTTGTGTATTCCTGATTCCATTCATCAATATAAATGCTCATATAGTGCTTTGGTGTAGTTTTGGATATTGGTGCCAGTTCCTACAGACGGAGAGGGGGTGTGAAGCTGTTTATATCATCCCTCAGGAGGCTGTATTCAGCTTTGGAGAAGTTTTTATGTCTGATCCTAGCTAGAGATGGGTTGGGGAGATGGTGACTTTGAAACTGACAGCTTTATGGTCAGATCATACCAGGGAAGATGATACTATAAGGATGCTGCAGTAGTTACTCATGTTGGTTAATACAAAGTCCAAGATATTATCACCTCTTGTGGGGGTATCAACTAGCTGTTCCAAGGCATTTCCAATGACAAAATCGAGGAATCTCTGGGCATTTGTGTTCTGGCATGAGTAGTTCTTCCAATCTATGTTTGGGAAGTTAAAGTCACCCAGGTACAGGGTAAAGGGATGAATCTTGATAGATTCGAACAGGTCCAAATAGACAGATTGGGCATCTTGAGTCAGATTTGGGGGCTGGTAGCTAGCTATGATTTGAATAGGGGTCTTGTCAATGGTTAACTGCACCTGGAGTGTCTCCTGTGCATCATACTGTAGGTAGTAAGTCCCTTTCCTATTGGTGCTACTGATATTTCTTTGCAAAAACAAGTGCATTTCTGATGTACCTGACACTGCAACTGTAAGGTCCATTTAGTCTTGTGTATACATGCTGAGGTGGAGAATACAGCAGTGGTGTCAGCTTGCATGCATACATTCTCTGTATATACATCTCATATACAATAACTGCAGTCTATGCATTAATCCCATAATGCATCCTCTGTACTTGCTGTTATCTCAACTCAGCATTTTGTTAACATATATACCATATTTTCGGGTCTATATTAAAATCTCAAAGAGGCATTTCAGTGAACGCCTCTTCATCGGCACATACTGGACGAACGCACTAAACCATTATCATTCAGAACAGCGATTTTGTTCCCTGGGAAATAAATCACTTGCCCTCAAACCACGAACACATCATTTCAAACAAAAAGTGGTGGGGCTTTGGCCCCCACATCCCCCAACGTGGGGAGCTGTGCCCCCCACACCTCCCTAACTAAATATACCAACACCAAGATCACACTACAGTGGAGAAAAAGACAAACTAAAACAGAAGGCCAAGCGATTTCTTTCCCAGGGAAAGAAATTGCTGTTCTGAACGATCTTGGTTTAGTGCATTCGTTCATTATGTGTTGATGAAGAGGCATTCACTGAAACACCTCTTAGTGATTTTGATATAGACCCCATATTTTCACTCCTCTTTGTTACACTGCATCTTTATATCCCAATCACATTCTTTGTTACAATGTCCATTTTTACTTATATGCAAAACTCCATTATTGTTATTGATATTAATTATCATCACATCAGTATCGCAGGACTTATGTCAAAAATGCTTCTCTGACACTTCAATACTTTTGCCTGCAGTATATAAGAACACTTTACACAGTTCCCCTTCCACATTAATTAATTATGCAGTGTAAAACAGTTATTTGTGTTCAGTTACCCATCTGACTTCCCTTCCATTATTATTCGTTCACTGTACTTAACCTTAATATTTCTGTGCATGTGCTTGTATCTGAATTTTGCCTATATGCAAGCTGTTTCTTTATGTTCTGTGCTTGTGCTTGAAAGAACATTTCCATGGCCAGGGAATACTGTTGCTGGCCACAAAAGGTGCTTGCAAATATGTAGGTGTGATGAGCAGCATGCATTTTCGACATGCTGAAGTCATGTAGGCTTAACACATCTCCTACACAATTGCTAAAGAATCCCAGGGTATATTTTAAATGTATTTCCATACTGTATCAATGTTTGAAAAAAAAAAAAACCCACGGTGGTGGTGTTGCTGTAGCATTGTCACCTCACAGTAAGATGCTGTCTGGTTCAATTCTCAGCTAGAGCGTCTTCTGCGTGGAGACATGCGTGAATAGGCGTACCTTCATTGAAGGTTGTGCATCAGGCCTGGCAAGCCGGTACGTAAAAATCAACTGCCAACCATTAGCGGATCAGAGTTCCGCTGTGGCGACCCCTAACCGGGAAAAGCCGAAAGACACAAACAAATCAATGTTTGAAAATAAGTTGATAATTGATTCTTTCTTGGTTAAATTAGGTGAACTTTAAATGCTGTAGCCATGCCAGAAAACTGAATTCTGTCTTTTTTCTGCTGATGGTAGTTAAACGGGTTCAGCTGTAGTACATGAGTCAGTGTACAATAATCCGGGTGTATGACCCTGGATGGTAGGGGCAAAGAACTCTGTGTACCATTTCCACAGTATAGCCAGTGAGAACCTTGAAGGGGTTATCAAAAAGCTTCAAAATTTGTTGCACAGCCTCATTCAGATAATCATCTGTTTAGATTTCCCCCAAGCCACTAATAAATATATAATCTGTCCTAGACTGCCTCTCTAAAGAGACAGGAGCTTTCTTCTAGGAAACTGAATGCTTTTTCTAAAAGCCATAAAACAATTTTGTTTCATATTCATATAGCTTGCTTCAGGATTATGCAAGAAATTTGTAACGTATTTAATGCCAGTTTACAGGTTACAAGCAGATGTGCATAGTAGGTCCAATTTCTTTTTAAGGCTGTACCTACCAAAGCAGGTACTTGCTCCAAGGTATCAAGGAAGTTTGCTGAGATAAAAAGATAATTGTAGAGGTGTATTAAATTCCTGCAATTCCAAATTACAAAAGCTTTTATAGTTTATTAAAAAAGACCTTTCCCATTCCATATGTACTTATCCGGCAATCCTTGTAAACATTTTCTTTATATTATTTTTGTCATTTGAAGTGGGGGTAATAAAAATTCAATTATTTGTTCTTATGTACTTTTATGATAAGAATAGCTTTCTTATTTTGTCATTATCCACATACTCCATAACGTTGCTGCAGGAATTCAAAAAGAACTTCCCAGATTTGTGCTTATTAATGCACCAATACATAATTTTGCACCTTAATAGCAGAGTTGCCAGCTCTGGAACTCAACCACACATTGTTCATCTTTTGGGATTACCAAGTTGTTGAACTTTTAAAGTATTTTATTGCAGTGATAAACCCCCTATTATTTCATCCAAACATAAAAAGATAACTTAACTATGATGTTACCAGTTTGAAACACTCAGAACTCAGTGAGTTAATGCTGTGAGCTACATGTAGTCACAGCTGTTCCCTCAAATGCCACTTTGCCAACTTGTAGAGAAATTTCTAACATACAGTATTTCACATCTACATCCCTGCATGTTGACTTTGACTGAGTGCACTGAATTTAACTTCTCCCCAGCACTGATGGCTTGCTGTCTGAATCAAGGCAGTATTATAGTGCTCCAGGAAACAGAATTGTTTCTTTCTATAAGTCAGTTGTGTGTCCTTATTTGGTAAAGCAAGATAAGGTGATATTCTTCCTTAAGAAAATGTATGATGTTCATCATCCTCACTGCTGCAGCAGCCTATGGGTTGTATCCTGCCTGCCAAAGATTCAGCAATCAGCCAGCTTCCAGAAGCTTTCATCCCCTTCCACACCATCACTCTGGCTACTTATAAGCTGAGCCCATTTTGGAGGGAGATATATAAACAACCAGAATGACTAAAAATCCTCAGGACTTTCTTGCTGCCTCAAGGAATTAGAGCTTAGAGGCTCTACAGGAAAGAGTAACTGGAGACAGGCTTCTCATAGAGGAACCCTCCCACACAGACAATTTTATCTTTTTAAATATTTTTGATGTATTCTTTATTTTCTGAAGGTGTTATTTCAGGGCTAGACGTGTATTTTATGTTTGGTACTTGATTACACTTTGTGACATCGTTCCTTCATTTCTTAATTTCTGTCAGTGCATTTTCTGTGAAAGGGACTTGGAGTTCTTGCAGGGTGGCTTTGTACTGCTTATGCTTTTACTTTTAAATACTGAGGGACTGTGTAAGTAAGTGTGTGTGTGCTTCTTGTGAATACTGGTCTGAGTACCTGCCTTCCAATCAACTCTTTTCAGCAGCACTTACTGGCAATCAGGTTTCTTCCTCGGCTACAGTAAGTGTAAGTGTGTGTGCTTCTTGTGAATACTGGTCCGAGTACCTGCCTTCCAATCAACTCTTTTCAGCAGCACTTACTGGCAATCAGGTTTCTTCCTTGGCTACAGTAAGTTCTTGTGAATACTGGTCCAATCAACTCTTTTCAGCAGCACTTACTGACAATCAGGTTTCTTCCTCGGCTACAGTAAGTAAGTGTACCTGCCTTCCAATCAACTCTTTTCAGCAGCACTTACTGGCAATCAGGTTTCTTCCTCGGCTACAGTAAGTAAGTGTAAGTGTGTGTGCTTCTTGTGAATACTGGTCCGAGTACCTGCCTTCCAATCAACTCTTTTCAGCAGCACTTACTGGCAATCAGGTTTCTTCCTCGGCTACAGCATGGATTCTTACACTGGTCCTGACATTCTTTCCACCAACTTGTCTAAAAAGAAACAAATAGTTAAAGCATGAACCTTTGCCCACAGTGTGAACTCAGTCAGTGCCACAGCCAATGATAGGTGACTCTACAGTGGCCACTTCTGGTTCCTCAGACCACTTCCAGTTTCCTTGATTCCCTCTGTTATAGCCTTGCTGGTTATTATTGCTCAGAGGTCAGACGTCCTCTTTGGCTGTTGCAGTGTCAATTGTGGCCATGGGAAAACCATCCAATTTAGGTGCTGAAGACACCCCAGGAGGGTCTTTTCATGACAGCCATGAAAAGAGATTTCTTGCTTGAGATGATATGCTTTCACCTACTTGGTCATCCTCCACAGATGCCCTAGAACAATGAAACAGAAAATTAATCATTGTGACAACAAGGACATGGTTTCTGTGGGGAAATGATGTTACTACCTTAGTTATTAACCTAGCTAGAAATTTGTTGCATGCAAAAGGCCGAAGTACTAGAATAAATGATTTGAGAATTTTTCAAAAAAAAGAATAAATGATTTGACAATTTTTCACCCTGGAGTTGTGTTTGCCTTGAAGCTGTGCTTTGCTTTATGTTTTTTTGGTTGTCAGTTACTGGAGGTGAAGTGGAATAGTAATTTTTAATCCTGGTTGTCAAATGCCTCAAACTGGTCCTATATTCCTATACTCCAAAGTATGAGGATGTTTGTTTTGCAGGGTCTGCTTTGGACAGAGACACAGTAATGTTACCATAGGGGTCCATAGGCCAAAGCTCTGATTCGCTGGATAAGGAATCTGAATTTGAATAATTGGGGATTTTCTCCTTTTCTGAGACTGTCTTCAGACTGAAGGATGCATTTTCTTGGGAAAAGCTGGATGTTTTTCCTGACTGGGGCAGATTTTATGATTTATTAGAACAAAAAGCCTCATATACTGCACTGATTTTTCCCATTCTGCCAGCCTTGAAAGATTGCTGCCTGTAATGCTCCTTACTCTCAAGTATCTGAATGCAAACAAGCAGATATATTGTATAAAGTCTCTCAAGCCGGCACATTTCTTTGTTCTCATCTTATAGCAGACTGAGCAGCTATCACTCCCACTACTCCTGATGCAAACAGGTGCCTTACCACCCCTTACTCAGTTTCAGGGAATAAAGAGGTAAACCTGTAGACAGACTGCATAAGAGAAGTTTTCTTCTTCTACTTCAACCTTAAGAATTCTCAATTACCAGAGCTTTATGTGGGAATTTATGGTTAAATGTGTTAATAGTTTGAGAGGATTTTCTGCTTCTCTGTCTCCTGCAGGGAGATTTTACTTGAATCAGATTGTGAGCAGTTTGTCTCGGGTTTCTAAACATGCCTTAAAAATTGTGTATGATTGTGCTGGTACTGTAACTATGGCTTCTGTTTCTTGAAAAGATTTCTCTGGTACAAAGCCAAAAGTTTTCAGATCACTTAAAGTCAGAAATCCTGAACTCCCCATTAGATAGTGTGGGAAGAAATAGCCAGGGAATTGTTATGGCTGGGCTTGTATAGGCCCTAGGGCCAATAGCCTAGTACCAATCTATGAACCTATGGGGAGACTTTATTTGGGCCTTCAGCTGTGCAGGCGTTCAAACAATATGACGAGACAGGTAAATTAATGCAAGATGTTTCTAGGATTTTTTCAGGCTCCCAAGTTCTTTTCCTTTAAATCCTTGACTACTTTTAAGAGACAAAATAAACAAACTGGGCCTCCTTCCATTAGACAGATTCCTAAGAAGAGATAGCAAGAACCCCAAAAGGAAAAGACACTTTCCAAAAAAGGTCAGGTGCCTTCCTTGGAATGGCTATACAGGGAGCCAGGTCACCCACCTTCCCTTACTGCCCAAGCATCTCTTTCAATTTCAAGAAAACTGAACTTAAATGCTCCCTTTTGGCATCAGATTATTTCAAAAAATGGGTAATAAAGGTATTGGTGTTAAAGGTTATTTAGCAGAGTTATATTTGGCAATGGTTAGAAAAGCCCCCTCCTTTTACAGAGATTCCCTCACATCTCCTGCATCAATTCTCTGTATCAGCCTTTGGGACTTGCACTGCGCCATGAGTGTTTACAAAGTGTCTACTACCAGTAGTGGCTCACTGCAGATTGCAAAGTATCCACATTTTCCTTATTTAGATGACTTGCTTATTTGTGCAAAGTAATTTCACAGTTTTCAGGAGACCTAAAAAAGTATCATCCCTCCTAGAGCATCTGGAATTCCAGATATCTTCACAAAAGTCTGTCCTATCTTGATCACACAGTATTGTGTTTCTAGGTTGCCTAATAGACACTGCATCTCAAAAGGCATTCCTGCCTCAAGAGATGGTGGATTTCTATCTAGAAGTTTTCCTGAACTTTTATAACCTGTCTGTAGCTACTGCCAGATAATTTCTCAGGAGTCTAGGCCTTATGGCTTGTATGATTCACATGATTCCTTTAAACACATTATGTATGAGAAAGATGAAGTGGTTCCTAAAAACATGTGGACCAAGCATTCTCACACACTGAATTTTCAAATTCAAATTGTGGCTCACAATACAGATCTTCCTTTTTCGGATTTTGCTTGGGACTCATTTTCAATAGGAGTAAAAGCGCAAGGATTGTGGGCAGTTCAGACAGATCAATGCATATCGGTGTAAAAGGAATGCTGGAATGATTCATTCCATAAGGTTCTGTATTTTCCTAGAACCCAGGTCCTTCACAGATCATGATATACAGCCACAATGATGTGACACAAACAAACAAGGGGCACCAGCTAGTACCTCCTGTGCAGGCAATGACAGCTTGGGAGTTAGCTCTACAGCATTCCTCAACTCTTCAAGCATTGTACATTCCATCAAAGCAAAGCATAGTGGCAGACAAACTAAGCACATCCTGTTCATACCTTCACGAGTGAAAACGCAATGCAAAGGTCTTCCATGAAATGATACAGATGTGAGGAACATCTCAAATAGATTGTTCACCTCCTTTGAAAACAGACAACTAAACAGATTCTTTCTAGGAGTCACTGCAAGCAGGTCTGGAAAACAGATACTCCTGCCATTTTCCTGGTTGGGGATGTTCCTGTGTATATTTTCACCCTTTCCAATGATTTCCAGGGTAATTTTGAAGATTCAGAAAGACTTTCCAAAAATCACTGTGGTTCTTCCTTCTTATGACATTGGCTTGGGCAGTTACCACAAGCTTCATTACAGATTGGATCTACTCATACAGGGCAAGGGGATTTTGATACACTCCAGTATCAGACAACTTCAACTGACCGCCTGGATGATTCGATTATGGTACCCTTTGGGCACCATTTTCATGAGGACATGCAGCAGGTACTGACGGAGACAAGAAAACTTGCCTACTACAAAATCTTATATTGGCAAATGTAAGAGATTATCTAGTGGGTGCCTAGCCAATGACCAGGAATGTATTAGGGATTTTATACCAATGGTGCTTAAACATTTCTGGGACTTACTAACTTCTGGCCTCTCTTATGACTCCATTAAAGTGCATCTTGTGACCATTTCTTTATGTCTGCAGATTGACCAACTTCTTTCTTCTGTATTTGTTGTCAAACTGTTTTTTTAGAAAGAGCTTTACAACTCAGACCTTCACGTAAGCAGTTTTGTCCTCCTTGGAATCTTAATTTTGTTTTAGAAAAACTAGCAGTGTCATCCTTTGAATCTGTCACTCAGGAAGACTAAGGGCTTATCACTTGGAAAACTGCTCTTCGTATTGCTCTGACATCTACAAGAAGATTATTTGAGTTGTAAGCTGCTATGGTGATAGAATCCTATCTGTTTTTTTTTATAAAGATAAGGTCACTTTGCCCAAAACATCCTCTTTTAGTCCCAATGTTGTTTCAGAGTTTACATTGAATCAGGTTCTACATCTCCCTGTTTTCTATCCAGATCCTGAAAAAACAAGGGAATGGAGATTCAACATGCTCTAGATTTGCAAAGGCAACATAGGTAGTATCTTGATATAACTAAATCCTTCAGAAAAACTAACTAGCTTTTTAGTTCCTACTTCAGGACTAAAAAATTTCAACCTATGTTTAAACAAACTATTTCCAAGTGGTTGTCCTCTGCTATTTTTTTTTTTATTCTCTCACCATGGAAGATCCATTCCAGGCAGTGTTTAGGCACTTTCTACTAGATCCTTAGCCTCTACAATGGCATACTAGAAAGGGAAGGACCCAAGAAGCATTCTAGAGATGACAACTTGGTCCTCTAGCCATTCATTTACAAAACACTACAAGTTGGATTAATTTTCCAGGTCCAGAGTAAGCTTTGCTAGGACCATTCTCCAAGGACTCCTGAACCTTTATCCTTTCTCCACCCAGGCTGGACCTACAACAGTAAGTGTTTAAATTCTTCACTGCTGCAGGATTCATATCCACCCTCCAGCCTCCTTCTTGTAAATAGTTTTGGTGGAATATAAAATTGATTTTTTTATTGTAAATATATTGCTTAGTTCAACATGAGCTCCCCATATTTCTGTTGAGGAGCAAGAAAGTCCTGCTGTTCATATAGCTCCCTCCATAAAGGGCTCAGCCTATAAGGAGGCAGAGTGGCAGTTTGGGAGGGGATAACAGCTCTTGGAAGTTGTCCTGTTGGTGTATCCTTGGCAGAATACAACCCATTGGCTACTGCAGCAGTAGAGAATTCAACTATCTACTGTTATGGGTAAGTGCAACTTGCACAACTGTACATTTTGGTAAACATTCTTACTTCATGGATAAAGCCACCAAAGTATACTCACTATACCGAGTTGGATACATTATTTTATGAATACTTCTCAGGTCACCATGGCCTGCAAAGCTAAAAGGGTATTGATAAATGTTTAAAATAACAACTACAACATTGATATGTCCTCAATATGCTTAACTAAACTTGGAAATATCTGGATCTATGGGAGACTCCCTCAGTGAAGGCTATTCAGTTGGGATTGCTATTTTTTTGTGTGTTGCTAGGCTATCATATACTCTTACATTGCATCTTTATTATAATTAGTTCTGTGATCATAAATCTTGAGATAAATTACCATAGCTAAAAGTCATATGTTTCTTAATGAAATAGACTTAGTCATCTGAAAAATAACTAGTTCTACAGATTTAGGGGCAATAGCTGAAATGATGCATACATCTTTTTAAGCTAATGAGGCTCAGTATTAAGAGAAAACTGCATGTAGTTTTAATATGAATGAGAAAAGCCACACGGGAGATACTGGAACCACACGCAGGGTGCTTTTCATCCCTGAAGAAGTCCCACTACTTAGTGGGACAAAAATCGCTTTGTCAAAGTTTGAAATTTCCATTGCTGTTATACTCCTGCGTGTGGTTCCAGTATCTCCCGTGTAGCTTTTCTAATTTGTATTTATTTGTTTCATCCATGCTTCCTGGCATATTTTTAATATGCTGTAAAATGGTAGAAACAACAGTATACAGTTGTGAGCACATAATATTCATTTGGTCTATTTTACTGTCATCTTTCTCAGACTTTCTCCTTCTACAGAGGAAGCTGGACAGGATAAGTCAAAACATAAAAAGTAAATGAAGTGCTTGTCTCACAAAATAAATAACTTATAAACATTTTAGTTATGGTAATGGATATGACATAGATAACTTCAGTTCCTAATATCCTTAATGCAGTGGAAAGTGATTGTTAGCATGGAACTGTTTTTGTTTTCCTCATTTTCTGCACAGTGTTTGATGCACAGATTATGGAGGTATGTAAAGCAAAGTGATAGGATGTGTCTTACCTACACAAGCTAGCAATTAGTCTGTGTCCATCCTTTGTGGGAGACCTAAAATACATTCATGAGAAATTATTCTGCTTTATGAAGCCTAAACTATGGAACACCACTTACTGTGATGACTGTGGCATGTATCACCTTAGCACACGATTTCTTTAAAATAATAATTTGATGGAATACACAAGTAGGGACACCAGTGTGGATCCTTTTTCCATGATGCAGAGTCAGAGCTCTCAACACAATACTACAATATGTATTAACTAATCAGTAATTTAGGTGACCATATAACGTGTAAACCAGATAACTATTTTAAAAATTAACAAGCAGAAAGGCAAAACGCAAAAACTGGTGAAAAAGAGAATATCAAGAGTCTGTAAGCCCAAGTAATCCACAAAGTTCTTGAACGCAATTTTATTTTATTTTAAAAATTAGCACTTCTTATAGCACCGATTTAATTTTAACAATCATTCTAAAATAAGACTTTAGTTTGTTTCTTGCTGTCAAGATGTTTCACATTATTGATTATTGCCTTCCATTCTGATAACAGAGAAATATGTGTGGTGGTGCTGCGGTAGCATTGTCCCCTCACAGTAAGACGCTGTCCGGTTCGATTCTCAGCTAGAGCGTCTTCTGTGTGGAGACATGCGTGAATGGGTGTACCTTTGTTGAAGGTTGTGCATCAGGTTTGGCAAGCCGGTATGTAAAAAGCAACTGCCAATCATTAGGGGACCGGAGTTCCGCTGTGGTGACCCCTAACCAGGAAAAGACAAAAGACACAAACAAAAGTGTATGATACCACAACAGCAATACTGCAGAAACTGTCAGTGCTTTAAATCCACAAACATGTGAACATAATTAATCACATGTGCTTAGATTGCACAGAGTATTATATATCCAACCGAAATTGATTTTTTCTTTGCATTTTTCACAATATATAATGTACAGACCCCAGTCACTCATCTAATCTTCTGGTATACATACTGTACTAGTAGAATCAACTTACTAATTCGTTTATTGAATTAGAAGACAGTTAAGCTTACATCATTAATATAGTGAAATATCTGGTTGTTTTTCCATGTGTGAGTGCTTAGTATATTATTTTAGTCTGTAGTTATTTGGTTGCCCATCTGTTGGCCTGTATATGCAGTAAATGTTCCTTTGGTGTCAGCAGTGTTGATAGGAATGAAGATGTAATGCTTTGTCAGTACTGCTGGAATGCTAAGCCATAGTGATGGGGAGTCTAGCACCTGGTTTTCTTATGTCGGATGTGCTACATTTGGCAGCATTAATATAGACATGACATTAGAGTTCTGAAATAATTGCACAAGACGGCATTCCGGCAATGCTATTCTCTTTCGATTTGCCATTTCCTAGAAGCAGCAATGAATTAGCAACTCATGCAATTTGAAGTACGTACAGACAGAAGCAGATGATTGTTTTCCAGTATCACTTAATAGAAGAGGTCGCCACAAGCAAATTTGTCCTACATGTGGCACATTGACAGTTTCTCCACACAAGTAAATTAAAACTGGATGCCTTTTCATCATTTACATTTTACTTTTTCAGTTTATTGATATATAGACACTAAAAATGGAAGTGAAAACTTCAAATAGTATTCATAGTTGATATACGAATGCGTGTAAAGGTAATCAGCACCGCTGGCTCATAAATGCAGCAAAAACACAATTCTTAAAGGCCAGTTGCACTAACACAAGATGACTGCGACAAAATAGGCAAATGAAGTAGTAATGAGATGTCAGCGAAAAATAATCTAAAATGTCTAAACTAATAAGTCCTCCTTCCTCCTGTTTGAGATTCATAGTCTTATTTTAACACTTTTCTGTGCTGTGTGCAGATTCTTTATAAAAGGTTGAATTGAGGCTTTTCTAACTACTTTGCAATCAGCAGCGATGGTATCTCTTGCTGCTATCTTTGCTATTTCCTGGTGTGAGATGCTTGTCTAAGCAGAGCCAAAACTACCAGTAAGCAGCGGCATTCAACTGCCAAGAAGACAAAGATAGAGATGGAGAATAACTCATCTTACTTTTGATAATCAGGAAATCATTGATAGTTTCAGAATAGACAGTGGTATTATGAGGATCATAGAGAGCATGTATGATCCTCACAAAAGTATTGGGGGGTGCATGTCCTTCCCATCCCTGTGGACACTAAGGTATGCATAGCCTTCTCTATACTTGCCAAAGGGACTTTCCAGAGACAGACTGGGGGGCACATTGGGTATTTCTCAGACTTCTGCCTCAAGGATACTTCATCATTTACTGGACATACTCTTGTCACATATGGATCAGCACATGTATTTCCTAATGCCACCTTAGGACCAAGCCCAAACTATGCTCATCTTTTATGGGGTTTTTACATTTCCATGAGGTACTTGGTATGATAGATTTAGCATTTAATTAGTTATTCATAGTTAAATGTATTACTTAATGCTTAACCATTTCCCTTTGTTTGGTCTCCTCTTTTCTCTTTTTCTGTTGTTTTTCAGGTGATGCAGGATATCCACTGGAGCCATTGCTCATGATACTGGTGAAAAATCTGAGTGAAGTTGGTGAAGGTAATTTTAATACATCATTTTTCCCGATTCACATTGTGACTGAGAGACACTGTGTCATGCCTGGATGAGTCTGGGGGTAGCCTTCAGTACGACCCTGCTGTAGCATGCAGGATTTTTACTGTACATTGCATTCTGTACACCATGATCATGCACCAGTCTGCTGATGAAATGACCCATGCTGTCATTGCAGCTCCCGGTTCAAGTCCTTTTATGAACAATACTGTCCTGCCAGTAGCAGTAGTAAGGGACTGCATGCAACAGACTCATGTACAGCATCAGCAGCTCAAGTAAAGAGGCAGTGTCTAGTCCGCAATTATGGACCATGACATTCAGGTTAGTGTTTTGTTTTTTATAAAAATTGCATAGAGTATAATTGATGCATGCAGTGCTATTTGTGGGCTATGCTATGTGGTACATGGTCGACTGTCATTGTTTATCAGGCAGTCCCTCTTACCTTTAAATATTTTGTTTTTATATCTCACAACAGGTACTCATACTATTGTTTATAAAAGTTATGCCTGATTACTTACTAACATCAGTTCAGTGATGTCTCAAGGCATCGTATAAGGAATACTTAATTTTTAAATGTTTTGCAGAAGAATTTCTACTTAGGGACTGTGTTTAAGTATGCACATACTGAACCTACTGAAATTGTAAATGTAATAAAATGTGTTATTTCAATATCTGACTGCTTGGAATTTGTCAAATTGTGTGTATTGCAATCTCTACATTTGCATTCATGAGTTCATACCTTGTATTAGAGTAGAGAATGTATTGCGTTCATTTTTTTATTATGCAATGTTTTCTCAGTTTTAACTATGACATATTAGAAATTATTTACTATTCTCTCTAAAGGTACTGCACATCTGATTAATTCATTATGTCTTACACAGCAAGTTCTCTTAATAGTGTGTGATATTTGTTTTATGTTCTTTGCAATTATCATTTGTACTATAACGGAAGGGACCTTAATGGTGTTAAACATTGCAATTTGCATGTTATGCTTTACACATTTCTTTCCAGATTCCTTTCTTTAATTGCATGCACTACCATCATTGCATTGAAATGCATACACATCTGAAGCCTCTTCATACTGGGTTACATTGGGAACAAATATATTCTTCAGTTATTATTTTTTCTTCTTTTTAATGCATTGCCTTTAAAGTTACACATTGACATTACTGTATGGAGAGGCATAGTAGTCAAATGCGGCATTTCATATTGTAAGTACCTGAAAGGTCTAGCCTGAGTCACAGTAGGTCAAAGTCAAATGTGTCATACATGAAATCTCTTAAAGATAGGGTAGGTGAAGCAGCATGTGACATTAAGGAGAAGCTGTCATTTGAACTAGATGGTGACTTGCTGGAATGACGTGACCTACATAATATAGGTGATCCTACAAACACTAATCTCACAGTGTGGGACTGGGACCATGTAACAGAGGTTCTGCTACATGCAGATGAATGCTGACATGGCCTGCATGAATTCTGTTGTGTTTAGTCCCCCTTACTATTTCCTTTACTTTCTTGAGAAGCACTTATAGTGCAATTTGATATGCCTCCACATGCCGGATAGTGCCTGGTCCTCTTCCCCTTTCAACACTGACTCCTATTTGAGTCTGATTAAGTCTTCACTAGTAACAGCAAAACAACCAGAAAATCAGTCACTTAACCCAAAACTTGTTGAAGAATGTGTTCTTAGAACACTCATCCATCTGCCTGCTTAACTGAATAAACTACTGGAAGCTTCAAAACAATGTATTTATTCATAGGTTCATAGGTTCATAAGTAGGTACTAGGTTATCAGCCCTAGGGGCTATATAAGCCTAGCCATAAAGATTCCCTGGCTTAGCCACTCAAAAAAAAATGATTTTCCTATGCCCCTGTCAAGCAGAGCCACAGAAGTGATCCCCCGGGTAAATTTCCTATTTCCCATCCAATTGTCCAGATTTTTCTTAAAAAGAGCCAATGAGGTGCTCTGCTTGACATGAATGGGCAGCTTGCTCCAGAGTATGGGAAGTGTCTGGGACAGAAACCTATCCCTCCAGCAAGTGCTGTTTATTGTGGTGACAAGTTTTAGGTCTCTGGAGCGTGTGGCCTGAAGGGATTGGGATTTTTAAGTGTAGCATGTCCAACAGCTCTAGGCTTGACATGGCTTTGTATGTTAGGCAGAGATCGCCTCTGAGTAGGTGATAGGCAATGGAGTAGAGGTGGAGTTTCTTAAGACGGTCTGCACAGGGCATCTGGTTGAGGCCGGAGATTCTCTTTGTGAGGTATTTCTGCGGTCTTTCCAGTTGCTGCAAATGTCTTGTGAGGTACATCTCGAACGGGGAGTTGTACTCTATAATAGATCTAATGAGGGTTGAGTAGAGGGGGACAATGACTTCTTTTTTCTAGATGAGAAACCTTTTGTGATGAGGTGTGCCACATAGAAGGATTTCCTGACTACTCTGGCGATGTATTTATCAAAGGAGAGACTACTGTCCACCTGCGTCCCTAGGTCCCGTATTACACTTTTGGTGTTGAGTGGACTACCACCTATGTGGTAGTTTGTTGGCACAAGGTTTTTCCCAAAGGGCATGACAATGCATTTTTTAGCATTGAGCTTGAGGCCATGGCTTTCACACCAGGCATCTGTCTCAGCGAGGCCCTTTTGTAGAATGTCCACATCATTAGGGGATTCAATAATTGCTCCCAGTTTGCAGGCATCTGTGAACTTTGTCAGCCATAAGCCCTCTGTGTTGGCCTGGTCTTCAGAGAAGTAGATGCCAAACAGGAGGGGACCCAGGACTGAACTTTGTGGTACTCCACTTGTCATTGGTCTGGAGTCGGATTTGGAACTGTCTATTTTCACAGTGTGGGTTCTGTCAGTGAACCAGTTGGCCACCCATCATATGACATAGAGGTTTATGCCCAGTTTTGTGAGTTTATCAATGATACCAGAGTAGGTGATGGTGTCAAAGGCCTTGGCGAGGTCTAGGTAGACTGTATAAACCGCCTTACCCTCATCCATGGCTTTGGTGACAGCTTCAAAGAAGTCAGTCAGGTTTAAGAGACATGATCTACCTTTCACAAACTCAAACTGGGTGGGGTCCACAGTTTGCAGGTTACCTATGTCTTTGTTTATAATTTCCATGATGATACGTTCCATGGCCTTGCAAATCAGACTCGTCAGACTGATGGGTCGGCGGTTCCCGGGGTCCGTGGTGGAGCCTCCCTTGTGGAGTGGGATTACCATAGCTGTGTGCCAATCAGTAGGCACAAAGCCTGTAGCGAGGCTATGATTGAACATGATACTTAGGTGGGGTGCCAGTTTATCTTGGAGTTCATGCAGAACACAGCCTAGGATGTTGTCAGGTCCCATGAATGCTGTATTCTTGGCTTACGCAAGTGCATTTTTCACCTGTGTGGCCTTGATTACAGGGACTTGGCATTCATCCTGTATAGAGATGATCCCTTTAGGGGGTGAAGGGGGTGAAATTTGTACTCAACCTATCTGCCAGAATGTTGGCAATATCAGCTGGTTCTGTATGTTTAGTGCTATTGTACTGTAACTCAGAGCAAATCTGAGTGTTGCCATTGAGATTCTTGACATAACTATAGAATGCCTTGTGGTTGTCTTTAGAATCTGTGGTGATTTTGTTCTTGTAAGTAGCTTTGGAGGATTTTATGAGGGATCTCAGCTTCTTACTGAGACTGACAAGGGAGTTTTTCCAATCTTGGGATTTTACTCTTTTTTTGCAAAAGTTTCTTCCTTTTGTTGTGAGTTTGTTAATGACAGGGAACTGCCAGACTTCTTTTTTTGGGTGATAGCATCTTGATTCTATTTGGAATGGCATGGTCCATGCACTCGTGTATGTGTTCATACAGTGCATTGATGTAGGATTCAGCAGTCATACTACTACTTTCCATCAGCATGGGTGTGGGGAAGTTAGCCACTTCTGTCTTAAGAAGCATGAAGTTGGCTTTGGAGAAGTTTTTATGATGCTTTCCTTAACAGGGGGTGGGGGAGGGATGTGGATGTCTAGGGTGATTAGCTTGTGGCTGGATCTGACCAATGAGGGGCTGACCTCTGGTGTGGAGCACCAGTCGCCTATGTTGGTAATGACCAGGTCTATGATATTGCTGCCCCTGGTGGGGGTCTCGATAAGTTGATCCAAGGCATTGGAATTTATTAATTCCAAAAAACTCTGAGCAAATGTGTTGGCACATGAGTAGCTTTGGTATATGAGTAGCTCTCCCAGTTGATGGTGGGGTAGTTGAAGTCTCCCAGTATGAGGCTGTTGGGTTGTACCTTAATATTTTCCAGTATGTTAAGAAAAGTGGAGTTGGAGTCTTGGGGCATGTTGGGGGATCTGTAGCAAGCTACAATTTGGATTGCAGTCTTGCCCAGTGTTAGATGCACCTGGAGAATTCCAGATGCATTATGTTGGGCAACTAGCCTGAAGGTGTGGATATCCTTGGTGGATATGGACATGTGTCCACCTCTGGTGTTTCGGTCCAGGTTAGATGGCTGAAAGGTGTGGTGTGAATTGTAACAAATACAACTTAAAAAAAGCAAAAAATAAAATTTAAAAATTAAAAAATTTTAAAATACCACCAAGACCACCGATCCAAGAAGTAAGCAATTTTAATGAAACACTTAGCTCCTCGGCTTGCACAGCCATCCTAGAGTCAAAGTGTTTCATTACAATTGCTTACATCTTGGTGGTATGAATTGTAGTCTGGTATTGCAGCGGTGCTCTCTGGAGCCTTGATCCAGGTCTCTGTCACTGCACAGATGTCGATGTTCTCCATTTTAAGGAGTGCCTTGAGTGAGTGCATTTTGAGGTTTAGACTTCTAGTATTGAGTAGCATTACCCTCAGATGTTGCTTGCTTGTACCTGTTATGGTGGTAATTTTGTCATTTGAACCTTGCCTAAAACAGGCATTATAAGGTTGGCAAGCACCTTAGCCAGTATCTGGAAACCCAGGGGTGACAGTTGTAGGCCATCCCTGGCAAAACATTGTGACCTGTCAATCATGTCATCCCAGGCTGACAGATACTGGATCCCCTTAGAATGGCACCGGAAGTTTAGCCAATTGTTGAAGTCAATCTTTGTCAATCTCTTAAAAGCATCTTCTTTTCAGGTTAAGCACTTCTGTATTATACAAAGACCCTCACTAGCGAACCCCCCCCCACTTCCTTACTTCTTACTAAGTCCTCTCTCTTTCAGTTACTAACTAACTAATTTCTCTAGCATGTCCGAAGCCAGATGCTGCGCGCCTCCTTCCCTGTCCAGTTGGTGAATCTGGGAATATTGAGGCAATGTTACAATTGCCTCATGTACTGAACAACCCTCTCCTCCTCCCACACAACACAAAATACTTGCAAGAGATGGCTCAGCTATTTAGCCAAGGGCTGAGCTCTCTCAACTCCAGGACTGGCAAGACATTCAGACAGAGAGAAGGCAAAGGCACACACCACACAACCAGTCTCACAAAGCTATCACAGCAATGAATCAAACAAACACACAAACACATTGAAGACATACCGAGGTGGAGGAGCAAAGCAAAACTAAGGCCTCTGAGCCTCCAAAGCAGACACCCAAGACCCAACCCACCTCCACACACAGGACACACAAACCACAAAATCAGTGTGCAAATCAGTGTGCCAGTCACAGCCCTTAAGACCAAATACAACACCAAACATACTTGTCATAGGTGACTCCATAGTCAGACACACTGGCGTCCCACTCACCAGGCTGAACAAGGAGAGAGCCACAGTAAGCTGCCTATGGGCCGCATAACAGCCACATAACACAAGCACTTGGGTCACACTCCACAAGTAGTACAAATATGAGTGTGTGAGCGACCATGTGGGTGACCTAAGACCGACTATCCATTACTAGAGAATAAGGGATGTAGGAGATAGAGGAGCTTCTCTCTGACCCTGATAGGCAGTATCCTTCTGACCTAAGGAGCAGTATCCTTCCTTCACATGCAATGGCTTGCCCACAAATTGAAGCTTAGATGACATTAACAGTTCAAATTTAATTGTGGTAATTTCAAGCGGGGATCCAGTGTCTGTCTGCCTGGGATGACATGCTTGACAAGCCACGCTGCTTCGCACGGCTTGCACCTGTCACCCTGGGATTCGGATATTGGCTAAGGCTCTTGCCACCCCATAGTGCCTTTTTAGGCAAGGCTCAAATTCTAAACCTACCACCCTAGAAAACAAAAATGGGAAGAAACTAAGGGTAATGCTGCTCAATGCCAGAAGTCTAAATCTCAAAATGCACGACTCGAGCCCTTCTCCAGTATGGAGGAGAACATTGATGTCTGTGCTGTGACTGAAACCTGGTTCAAGGCTCCTGAGAGCACCCCCGCACTATCAGGTTTTACCTCATATCATGCCCCAAAACCCAAAACCCTGACCACACCACAAAGGAAGGGGGTGTATCCATATTCATCAAGGATACCCACACCTCCAGGTTGGTGGCAACGCACGCAAGCATCGGAAACCATCCAGGTGCAATTAACCATAGGCAAAACTGCTCTACAATTTGTAGCATGCTACAGGCCACCCTCTCAAACTCAGGAACCCCACACAGCCTTCCTGAAGACACTGGAGGGTATAAATGTATCTCCAAACACCATTATATTGGGTGACTTCAACTACCTGAATATAGACTGGGAACATTACTCAAGCCCCAACTTTCTAGCCCAAAGGTTCCTGGAGTTCATAAATTCAAATGCCATGGAACAACTAGTCACCGCTCCCACAAGAGGAGAAAATATACTAGATCTCATCATCACAAACATGGTGACAAAATGCTCCACACCGAAAGTATATCTCATTGAGAGAGATCAGATCATAAACTAATCTCACTGGAAATCCACATCCCACCCCCACCCCAAACAAAAAGACCACAGTGAAGAACTTCTCTAAAAAACTTTCACACTACTCAAGACTGGTGTGGTATCCTTCAAGGCTCCCAGCCAGTGGAAACCACAACCCAAGCTGCGGAAGCCCTTACAAATGCCTTCTACAAACACCTCCAGGACTGCATGGATCAGGCAATCCCTAATAAAACCAAGACTCTTTCCACCAAGGGCAAACGCCCAGTCTGGTGTGGACCCTGGTATAAACAAACTTTACATTAAGAGGAGAAAGCTGTTACATGATAGAGCAAAATCCATAAAAGAGAAGACACCCTTGATCATTATTAGTAAGAAAATATGAGCACTCATAAAATCATCCAAGGCCAACTTTGAGAGTAAATTGCCATAGATTCAAAAGACAATCATAAGGCCTTCTTCAGCTATGTTAGAAACCTGGGTGGAAACTCCCAGATATGCTCAGAATTAGTCCAAAATGATACAAAAATCACTGAACCCACAGACATTGCCAACATACTGGCAGACAGGTTTTCAGTAAAAACTCACCCCTGGCAGACAGGTTCAGTGCAAACTTCACCTCTCTCCCCAAAAGGAGAGATAACTAGCCCAGCGGAGTGAAGCCTCCCAGACAACGCAAATGAGCAGGTGAAAGCTGCTCTCACTAAAGCAGAAAAAACAGCATCAATGGGACCGGATGGTGTCCCCAGCTGTGTGCTACATGAACTCAATGAGGAACTAAACCCGCACATAAGGGCAGCTGTTTAATCTTAGCCTTACCACAGGATACGTGCCCAAGGAGTGGCGACGGCAACTGTGGTCCCACTCCACAAAGGCAGTGCCTCTACGACCCCTGGTAATTACGCCCCCATTTTAAACAAGCCTGGTCTGCAAAGCTATGGAGAGGATCATAATGGAACTCATAAACAAAGACATAGGGGACTTGCAGACATGACCCGACCCAGTTTGGCTTTTGTCAAGGGGCATCATGCTTTTTTTTGAACTTAGTCGTTCTTCAAACAGTCACCAAGGCCATTGATGAGGAAAGGCAGTCCATACAGCCTACCTTGACCTTGCAAAAGCTTTCTACACCCCACCCCAATTATTATAGATAGAGACCACTACTTAAATGTAAACCCATATGTCACAAGATGGGTTGCAAACTGGCTAAAGGACAGAACCCACAGGGTTAGAGTTGCTGGCGCCATGTCAGACCAAGCCGGTCACAAGTGGTGTCCCACAGGGCTCAGTCCTTGGCCCCTGTTGTTCGGCATCTACTTCTCAGAAGTACAGGCAAACATAGGAGGACTATATGACAAAGTTTGCAGATGACTGCAAACTGGGCCATATAGTGGAGTACATCGACACACAGATATCCTTCGGAGGGGTCTCATGGAAACTGATAGCTGGTGCCAGAGCCATGGCCTGAAGGTAAATGCCAAAAAATGTATAGTCATACCCTTCAGGAAAAACAAGGTAACCCCAAGCTACCATATAGGTGGAAATCCACTAAGCACAGAAGAGGTTATCAGGGACCTGGGGACCCAGGTTGACAGTGGCCTTTCTTTTGACACTCGCATTGCTAAAGTGGTTAGAAAGACCTTCTACATTGCCCACCTGATCATGAAGGGATTCACATCCAGATCAAGTGAGGTCATTGTTCCCATGTACTCTTCACTTATCAGACCAATGATTGAGTACAATGCCCCATTCGGGATGTATCTCACCCGACACCTGCAGCAATTGGAGAGACCCCAAAAGTTCCTCACCAAAAGGATAAAGGGACTCCAAAATCTGTCATATGCTGCCAGACTGAAAAAACTCCAGCTCTATTCAGTCGCATCGTGACCGCCTGCTCAGAGGTGACCTGTGCCTGACATACAAGGCCATGTCCAACCCGGAATTAATGGACATGCTCCACCTAAAAAAATCCAAATCTACCAGATCCACTAGAGCAAGCAACTTAAACCTTAGCACAGATATAAATAGGACATGCTGGAGGGATAGATTTGTCACCCAGAGACTCCCTATGTTGTGGAATAAAATCCCGGTCCATGTGAGGCAGAGCACCTCGCTGGCTCTGTTCAAGAGAAATCTTGACCGGTGGATGGGAGATCATAGGTTTACCCCGGGAATCATCTCTGTGTCACTGCTGGACAGAGGCACAACAAACTAATGGGCACAGTATTTTTTAACATAAGGGGTGGCGTAAGCCACAAAACTTTGGGCTAGGCTTATAAATGCCTTAGGGCAGATAGCCTAGTATAACCCTAATCATTTTGTCCTTGTACTGAGGTATCATTCTGGGTGATGGCAGGATGCTGCTCAGGGCTGGGATCATACCTGCCTGAGCTACAAAATCCAAGAGCTCCTCCATGTCTCTTTTCATATTGTCCAGGGAGGTATGTCTCAGGTCGTTCACTACAACAGGAACAATGATTGAGTTATATTTGTACTAGTTGTGGAGTGACCTGAGTGCATGCGTTATGAGGTGGATCCTGGCACCTGACAGGCAGCTGACAGTAATCTTCTCCTTGTTTAGCCTGGTGAGTTTGACATCAGTGTGCCTGACTAAAACATCACCTATGACTAGTGTGCTTGGTACGTTGTTTTGCCTTAGGGGCTGAGGTTGAGTGGCACACTGGTTTTGTGAGTTATGTGTCACTTGGGTTGTGTTGGGCGGTGTTGGTTGTTTGCATTTCAGCTTCAGAGGTCTCTGTTGTTTGGGTAGATTTATATTAAGAACCTCCGCGCATATAGGCATGTGTTTTGTGTTACAGTGTGTGGGTGTAGGTTTTGATGGACTATGTGTTGTGTGTGCTGTGGTGTGAGTGTTTACCTTCTCCTCTTGACTAATTCAGTCTTTGCTGGAGGGAGCTTGGCTTCCAGTTTTGTTATATAAGTGCATCTCTCACAGGTTGTAGTGTTATGTAGAAGGAGGAGAGGGTTGTCTCTGTACATGAGGCAATTGCTACATTACCCCAGGATGCCTAGATTCATCAGGTGGACAGGAGAAAACACTGGGAGCTGACCCTTGGGCATGCCTGAATAGGTGCTTGTTTATTTAAACACTAAACACTGTTTTTCTCTAAGTAAGGAGAGTTGAGTGCTGTAGCAATCTATAGACTATCTAGTGCTTACAAGGGTTTCTAAGCAAGTGTTGAGCTTCAAGCAACAGGTTTGAGTGCTTAAAACTGAACAACTGGCTAGTTCGAAGGGAAAATTTGAAGAGCAGACTTCCTGGCGCCGGTAATAGTTTAACCCTAGTTAAACAGAACTGGACGATGTGCAAACCCACGCAGACATGGGTTTTTAAACAGAAAGATGAAAGGGATAAAAGTAGCCCAAAATGGCCAATAAAACTACAAATTATGGGCCGAAACCACTCCTCCAGCGACAGATAGGGTGCTCAAAGCTCACCACTCTCACTGATGAACAGAGAAGCTTCCTTCTATCTTAGTAAGGTCTGGGCAACACAGAAACTACAAAACAGCCCAGAATTCAGCAAAATCTGAAAACCGGACACTACTCATTATAGAAAGGTGGGAAATGAGTAGAGAGATACATTTTATTTTTGAAAATTAAAACAGATACAGTAATGCAAACACTTTCAAGGCAGAAAAATGGCTGTGTGTAGCCCACAAAACTGAAATACACTTAAACATTATCAGTTAAAGTGCAAACAGTAACAGGTTTCAAAAAAACAATTCAAATAAGTTGCAAAGCTAATAAAAATGCTAGAAACAGTGTGGTTAGTGAAAATAAGCAATAAAAAGCAAAACAGAGGTACTTAATCAACTCAAAGTCTCTTTTCTCTCTCTGCTGCTGAAGAACTCTGCAGGACACCCAGGCAGGATCTTGCTGAGGTAATACAAGTGCAATAAACTACACAAACATGTTTTTTAAACAGAAAGATGAAAGGGATAGAAATAGCCCAAAATGGTGAATAAAACTACAAGTTCTGAGCTGAAAAAACTCCTCCAGTGACAGATAGGCTGTTCAAAGCTTACACTCTCACTGATGAACACAGAAGCTTCCTTCTATTTAAGTAAGGTCTGGGCAACACAGAAACTACAAAACAGCCTAGAATTCAGCAAAATCTGAAAACCAGACTCAACTAGTTATAGAAAGGTGGGAAACGAATAGAGAGACAGGATTTTTTTTGTGAAAATTAAAACAGATACAGAAATACAAACACTTTCAAGGCAGAAAAACGTCTATCACACTGGAGTGTGTAGCCCACAACAGTTAAACAATTGAAATTCACTTAAAAATGATCAGTTAAAGTGCAAACAGTAACAAGTTTCAAAAAACAATTCAAATAAGTTGCAAAGTTAATAAAAAATGCTAGAAACAGTGTGGTTAGTAAAAATAAGCAATAAAAAGCAAAACAGAGGTGCTTAATCCAGTCAAAGTCTCTCTTTTCTCTCTCTGCTGCTGTAGAATTCTGCAGGACACCCAGGCAGGATCTTGCTGAGGTAATACAAACACAAAACCCACACAAACACGGGTTTTTAAACAGAAAGATGAAAGGGCTAGAAATAGTCCAGAATGGCCAATAAAACTCCAAATTCTGAGCTGAAACCACTTTTCCAGTGACAGATAGGATGCTCTAAGCTCACCACTCTCACTGATGAACAGAGAAGCTTCCTTCTATCTTACTAAGGTCTGGGCAATACAGAAACTACAAAACAGCCTAGAATTCAGCAAAATCTGAAAACCAGACTCTACTAGTTTTAAAAGGTGGGAAACGAGTAGAGAGAAGATTTTTTTTTTGTGAAAATTAAAAGAGATACAGAAATACAAACACTTTCAAGGCAGAAAAACAGCTATTGCACTTGAGTGTATAACCCACAACATTTAAACAATTGAAATACGCCTAAAAATGATCAGTTAAAGTGCAAACAGTAACAGGTTTCAAAAAAGCAATCCAAATAAATTGCAAAGTTAATAAAAAATGCCAGGAATAGTGTGGTTAACAAAAATAAGCAATAAAAAGCAAAACAGAGGTACTTATTCCACTCAAAGTCTCTCTTTTCTCCCTCTGCTGCTGTAGAACTCTGCAGGAGGATCTTGCTGAGGTAATACAAGTGCAAAAGCTGCGCAAACACGGGTTTTTAAACAGAAAGATGAAAGGGATAGAAATAGCCAAAAATGGCCAATAAAACTACAAATTCTGAGCTGAAACCACTCCTCCAGTGACAGATTGGCTAATCAAAGCTCACCACTCTCACTGATGAACAAAGGAGCTCCCTTCTATCTTAATAAGGTCTGGGCAACACAGAAACTACAATACAGCCCAGAATTCAGTAAAATCTGAAAACTGGACTCTACTAGTTATAGAAAGGTGGGAAATGAGTAGAGAGATAGGATTTTTTTTTGGTGAAAATTACAATAGATACAGTAATACAAACACTTTCAAGGCAGAAAAATGGCTATCACACTTGATCAGTTAAAGTGCAAGCAGTAACAGGTTTCAAAAAAACAATTCAAATAAATTGCAAAGTTAATAAAAAATGTTAGAAATAGTGCGGTTAGTGAAAATAAGCAATAAAAAGTAAAACAGAGGTACTTAATCCACTCAAAGTCTCTCTTTTCTCTCTCTGCTGCTGTAGAACTCTGCAGGACATCCAGTAGGATCTTGCTGATGTAATACAAGTGCAAACACTGGGCAAACATGGGTTTTTAAACCAAACGATGAAAGGGATAGAAATAGCCCAAAATTGCCTATAAAACTACAAATTATGAGCTGAAACCACTCCTCCAGAGACAGATAGGCTGCTCAAAGATCACCACTCTCACTAATGAACAGAGAAGCTCCCGTCTATCTTAGTAAGGTCTGGGCAACACAGAAACTACAAAACAGCCCAGAATTCAGCAAAATCTGAAAACCAGACTCTACTAGTTATAGAAAGGTGGGAAATGAGTAGAGAGATATGATTTTTTGTGAAAATTAAAATAAATACAGTAATACAAACACTTTCAGGGTAGAAAAATGGCTATCACACTTGAGTGTGTAGCCCACAACAGTTAAACAATTGAAATACACTTAAAATGATCAGTTAAAGTGATAACAGTAACAGGTTTCAGAAGAACAATTCAAATAAGTTGCAAAGTTAATAACAAATGCTAGAAACAGTGCAATTAGTAAAAATAAGCAATAAAAAGTAAAACAAAGTCAGCACCTGTTTCCCCTGTCCAGCAGGGACACAGTTGGAATCCCAGGGGTGTATTTTCTGTTTCCCATCCAGTCATCCAGGTTCCCCTTAGTAAATGTCATGTGTTACATGTGCTCATTTCACCAGGCAGTCATTTCTTTACGTGGATATGTTATATGGTCATAATAACTTTCCTGAGTATATGTCTGTTGATGATGCAGATGTATGTAATAGCCAGCATCCACAAAACCTCTGATCTGTGTTGGAGGGAAGCCTTCTAGCTTATCAGTGGGAGTTGTAAGCACTAGGTAGCCTATCTACCACAAGAGGAGTGGTTTCTGGCCCAGAAATTTTAGTTCATTGGCCGTTTGGGCACTTTTTCCATCTTTTTCAACTTTCTGGTTTTAAATCCCTTGTTTGCATGGGTTTGCACTTGGTTAAGCTCTGCGGATCCAGTTTTGGTGACCTGCAGACTACAAGAGCAACAGGAAGGAGAAAGAGATACTCTAAGTGCCTCCATTTTGATTTTTTCATAATGTTCTGCTCTCTGCACTTGTTTTTTGTTGTTTTTAGTTTATCTGTATTTATTTAAACTGTATTTATCTTAATATTGCTACACACTCAAGTGTGCTAGCTTGTACTGCATTTAAAGTGCTTTTGCTACTGTTTTAACTCCTTTTCTGCAAAAAACAAGCAAACAAAAAAAAGTTCTAAGCTTGTTTCCCACCTTTCCTGTAACTAGTCTAGTCCAGATACAGATTTGGTGTATCCAGGATGGTTTTGTAAGTTTCTGAGCCCCCCAGACCTTTCTGTGTTGGAAGGAAGCCTTCTAACTTATCAGTGGGAGTGGTAAGCACTAGTTAGCCTATCTACCACAAGAGGAGAGGTTTCTGGTCCAGAAATTGTAGTTTATTGGCAGTTTGGGCAGTTTTTCCATCCCTTTCAACTTTCTGGTTTAAAACCCATGTTTGCGTGGGTTTACACACTGTGCAGCGGCGCTCAGCCGAAATAAACTATTACTGGTACCAGACAGTCTGCTCTTCAATTTTTCCCTTAGAATGTGCATATTCTTTTACTACTTGCACTTCAATTAGCTTAATCAGCTAGCACTTTAACAGGCTTTTGTAGCATTTATTGTAGCACTCTTAGGCGCTATCAGCACTAGCTGTTCCTACACAGTAACAGCACCAATACATATTATTTATGACCACCCCTCCTGGTGTGATTGTAGGGCAATTTCCTATGCTTTCTCCTGCTAACCTGGTGCACTTGCACATTCTGAGATAGTGTGGCAACTGTCTAATGTACACAGACAACCCTCTCATCTTACCTCCCAACACTCATGCATGTGAGAGATGCACTTATACCACCAAACTGGAAGCAGTGCATGCTCTAAACAAGACTGAACTAGCTGGTCAAGAGAAGGTCAACATCTGCAACTCACTGCATAGAACACACAGACCTCCAAAACACCAACCATCACAGCCCACACATAGAAACACAAACCATGCACTCACCTTCATGGAGGCTCTCAATAAAAATTTACCCAAACAACAGAGACCCCCTGAGACAGAAATGCACTCACCCACCACAACACAACACCAATCCCAGAGCACATAGCTCACCACCACAATGTACCCCTCAGCTTAAGCCCTTAAGGCAAAACACTTTGCCCAATGTACTAATCATAGGAGACTGAATTGTGAGACACACGGATGTCCCACTCACTAGGTTGAACAAGGAGAAGGTGACAGTCAGTTGTCTATCAGGTGCCAGGATCTGCCACATAACACATTAACTCAGGTCACTCCACAACAAGTACAAATATGACTCAGTCATTATCCATGTGGGTGTGAATGACCTGAGACATACCTCTCTGGACTACATGAGAAGAGATGTGATGGAATGCTTGGATTATGTGGCGCAGGCAGGTATGACCGTAGCCCTGAGCAGTATTCTGTCACCCAGAATGATACCACAGTATGAGCAGAAAATTATTCACTTCAACAATTGACTAAGTTTCTGGTGTCATTCTAAGGGGATACAGTATCTGTCTGCCTGGGATGACATGATCAACAGACCTCGATGCTTTGCCAAAGACAGCCTGCATCTGTCATCCCTGGGATTCCAGGTACTGGATAAGGCTCTTGTCACCCCTATAGTGCCTTTGTAGGCAGTGTTCCAAAGACCAAACTTCCAGTATAGCAGCTACAAACAAATGCAATCTGAGGGTCATGCTGCACAGTGCTAGAAGTCTAAATCTCAAGATGCACTTACTCAAAGCTGTCCTCAAAATGGAGAATGTTGACATCTGTGCTGTAACAGAGACCTGGTTTAAAGAGGCAGAAAGCACCCCTGTGCTCCCATGCTACAACTCGTCCCATACCTTTCACCCCAGAATATGTCCGTAAGCTCTAAAAGTGGTGGTGTTTCCATATTCTTAAAGGATACATACACCTCTAGAGTGGTAGCCCAGCATAATGCATCTGAGATACTTCAGGTACAACTAACACTGGGTAAAATGGTGATACAAGTCATAACCTGCTACAGAACACCAAACATGTCCCTAGACTCTCACTCCAAGTTCCTAAGCACCCTGGAATCTATCAAGGTCCAACCCAATACTCTCATACTGAATGACTTCAACTACCCTTCCATCAAATGGAAAAACTTTTCAAGTACCAATGTACAGGCCCAACGCTTTCTGGAATTTATCAGTTTCAATGCCTTGGACCAGCTCTTTCTGACCCCCACTAGAGGAAGCAACCTCCTTGACCTGATTATCACCAACATGGGAGGCCATTGCTCCACACCTATAGTCAATTCCTCCCTGGTTAAATCTGACCACAAACTGATCACCATGGAAATCTCCATCTCACCTACAACCCCCGCTAAGGAGACCACCCTGAAAAACTTCTCTAAAGCCAACTTTGGGCTCCTAAAAACAGAGGTGACTAACTTCTCGGCACCCATGCCAATGGAAAATAGCTGCATGACTGCCGAATCATATACCAATGCACTGTACGAGCATGTACACAAATGCATGGACCTTGCCATACCAAATAGAATTAAAATGCTCTCCTCCAAAAAAGGAAGCCGATCTGGTGGTCCCCAGCCATCAATAAACTCTACAACAAAAAGAAGAAACTGTTGCAAAAAAAAATGAAGTCACAAGACTGGAAAACCTCCCTTGTCAGTCTCAACAAAAAGCTGAGATCCCTTATCAAATCCTCTAAAGCCAGCTATGAAGGCAGAATTGTGGCTGATACCAAAAATGACCACAAAGCACTCTATAGATATATCAAAAACCTCCAAAGCAATACACAGATTTGCTCTGAGTTATTGCACAATGGCACCTCCTATACTGAGCCAACAGATATAGCCAACATACTGGCAGACAGATTCAGTGCCAGCTTTACCTCTCTACCCCCCCCAAAGGTCCTATCACAATACCAGAAGAAAGCCTGGTACCCACCATTTTTGCGGCACAGGTAAAAGTTGCATTGTCCAAAACCAAGAATACAGCATCCATGGGACCTGATAATATCCCTGGCTGCATTCTACATGAGCTACAAAATGAACTGGCACCACATCTGTGTGTCCTGTTCAATCATAGCCTTACCTCGGGCTATGTCCCTAATGAATAGTGGACTACTACAGTCATACTGCTCCATAAAGGGGGAGCAACTACAGACCCTGGGAACTATCGCCCCATTAGCCTGACAAGTCTGGTATGCAAAGCTATGGAGCATATCATCATGGACCTGCTTAACAAAGATATAGGCAATCTCCAAACTCTTGACCCCACACAGTTTGGCTTTGTCAAGAGGAGATCCTGCCTACAGAACCTGGTTGTCTTCTTCAAGGCAGTCACCAAGGCTGTGGACGAGGGTAAGGCAGTGCATACAGCCTACCTTGACCTGGCCAAGGCCTTTGATACCATTTCCCACTCAGGTATCATTGATAAACTCACCAAACTAGGCATCAATCCTTACATCACAAGGTGGGTTACAAATTGGCTCACAGACAGGACCCACAGAGTGAATGTTGTGGATTCCAAGTCAGACTATCAACCAGTCACTAGTGGAGTCCCACAGGGCTTGGTCCTGGGCCGTCTCCTGTTTGGCATCTACTTCTCAGAAGTCCAGGCAAACACAAATGGAATTTGGCTGACCACATTTGCTGATGACTGCAAGCTAGTAGTCATTATCAACTACACAAGTAATGTAGACATCCTACAAAAGGGCCTCTCTGAGACCAATGACTGGTATCAGAACCATAGCCTGAAGCTTAATGCCAAAAATGTGTTATCATCCCCTTTGGAAAAAACTCAGTTCCCATGAATTACCACACTGATGGGAGCCCGCTGAACACTGAAGGAGACATAAGAGATCTGGGCACCCAGGTCGACAGCCACCTCACCTTCGACCACCACATTGCCACTGTGGTCAAAAAGTCCTTCTATGTGGCACGTATTATAACCAAATGTTTTGTATCCAGGAAGAAAGAGGTCATCATCCCTATATACTCATCCCTCATTAGACCAATCATCGAATATAATGCCCCATTTGGCATGTACCTGACCAGACACCTACAACAGCTGGAGAGGCCACAAAAGTACCTCATAAAAATGATCCTAGGCCTTAAATGCATATCCTACATGGACAGACCCAAGAAACTTCAGCTGTTTTCAGTCTCTTATCATCTACTTAGAGGTGATCGCTGCTTGACTTACAAAGCCATGTCCAACCCAGCCCTAATTGAAATGCTACATCTAATGAAATCCCAATCCTCCAATGCCATATGCTCCAGAGATCATAACTTCATTACCACAATTAACAGAACATGATGGAGGGACAGGTTCATCTCCCAGAGACTGCCCATACTCTGGAATAAGCTTCCCATTCATGTCAAGCAGAACACCTCCCTGGACCTCTTCAAGAGAAATCTTGACAAGTGGATGGGTAACAGAAAGTTCACCCCAGGGATCACTCCAGTTGCCCTACTGGATAGGGGCACTGTGAATTAACATTGGGTGGCATGGTGTCTGGGCAATTTTTTGGGCTATGATTGTAAAGTCTCCAGGGCCATTAGAGTAGTACATACCTATGAACCTATGAAACTATATCAATAGGTGGGTTGCAAATTGGCTCACAGATAGAACCCACAATGTGAAAGTAGTGGACTCCAAGTCAGACCGCTGACCAGTCACGAGTGGAGTCCCACAGGGATTGGTCCTAGATCCTCTCCTGTTTGGAATCTACTTCTCAGAAGTCCAAGCCAACAAGTAGGGACTCTAGCTGACCAAGTTTGCAGACGACTGCAAGCTGGGAGTGATATTAGCTCCCAAGTGATGTAGACATCCTACAGAAAGGCCTCACTGAGACCAATTACTGTTGTCAAAACCACGGCCTTAAGCTTAATGCAAAAAAATGCGTCATCATCCCCTTTGGGGAAAACTCAGTTCCCACTAATTACCACATCGATGGGAGCCCATTGAACACTGAAGTAGTTATAAGAGATCTGGGGACACAGGTTGACAGCAACCTCTTCTTCGACCACCACATTGCCACTGTGGTCAGAAAGTCCTTCTATGTGGTACATCTCATTACCAAGGGTTTTGCATCCAGGAAGAAAGATGTCATCATCTCTCTGTATTCATCCCTCATTAGGGCAACCATCGAGTATAATGCTCCATTTGACATGTACCTCACTGGACACATGCAACAGCTGGAAAGGCCACAAAAGTACCACATGAAGAGGATCCTAGGCCTTAAACACATATTCTACATGGACAGACTCAAAAATTCCAACTATTCTCTGTCTCATATCGTCTACTAAGAGGCGATCTCTGTTTGACTTACAAAGCTATGTCTGACCCAGCTCTGTTAGAAATACTACATCTAATGAAATCCAAATCCCTCTGCACCACACGCTCCAGAGACCTCAACCTCATTAGCACAATCAACAGAACATGCTGGAGGGACAGGTTCATAACCCAGAGACTGCCCATGCTCTGGAATAGACTTCCCATACATTTCAAGCAGAGCACCTCACTGGGCCTCTTCAAGAGAAATCTTGATGAGTGGATGGGAAATAGAAAGTTCACCCCGGGGATCACTCCAGTGGCTCTACTTGATAGAGGCACTGGGAACTAACATCAGGCTACACGATGCCAAGGCACGTCTATGGGCTAGGCTTGTAAAGGCTGCAGGGCCATTAGCCTTGTACACACCTATGAACCTATGATTATGCCTGTGTCATCATGATCAGTTTTGTTGTCACCCATATGAATAGAGAAGAGGTAATCCTTAGGTGTTAAAGGAATACATGTATGAATAACCTCCTAGTAGTGTTATAGTTAAGTGCATTATGCCTTGCCTTTGCTCTAGCATGTCCTACAACACCATTAGCCCTCTTCTTGCACTATGTTAATATATGGTACATTCCACTTACAGCATTTATATCCATATCCACTTGATTCCAGGTCTTTGCCCTTTCAACTTGTTTGGGGCCCCATTTTCCAAAAAAACATTTGCTATATATAGTAAGGGATGTAATGAGGATGTATTTCTCCTTGTGGCTAAAATTATATTTTCCTCTGTGTGGATCCCTGCTGCTGCATCATTCATTTACCTAAAACAACATACAAAAGTAAGTTTGATCCACTTTTTAACCAAACAACACAGGAATGAAAGCATGCCTGCTTTCATCATAAATAAATCAAAGATCTGAGTACAAATACATTTTTGGTGACACAACTCCGACAGAGGCAGACAGTAATGCCCGGATAACCTCTAGAAACTTTATAACTAACATACCCCCTCCAAATAAATGCCCATGATAGACAGAGACACAATTGGGTTGGAATGCACAGCTAGGCTTATAAAGACCCTGGTAATTGTTAGTTTAGTATATACCTACGATGAAAGTCAGGATATCATTGTAGTTCAGCTTGCAGTAAACAAGAAATTTATCATATTATAGAAGGATTCAGTAGAAATACTTGGTGAAAATCTGTGATTTGCTGCTTTGGTAGTTAGTAAATATAAACATATAAGAGAGATGGATTCAGCAGACATGCATGCAGAAATAAGCACATAGACTCAGTATAAGGACAAGAATAACTTCTTTGCTTTCCTGATCACTAAAAGTAGTTGTGTAAGAAAGATTTGAGCACACATCTATGATAGATAAGCAACCATCCTCTATGTCTTATGGAACAAGAGATCTCATATAGCCAGGCACAGGATGAAAGATGCCTTAATAGATGTACAGAGGGTTCTCATGAGTATTCAAACATGATTCTGAAAAAAGTGTAATTTCAAAAAAAGTGTTGAATAATGCCTGACACAACTGCAGCACAATCCAAATCAGCAGGAAATTTCAAAAATGTTTCCATTTCTTATGTTACAGCAGCTTATCTTCTCAGTATAAGTGGACTGTAAATGCAAAAATCAACACAATTTGATATCATTATGCTGATTGTTCACAAGATTCCAGCATCATTTCCCAGCATATATTTTTTTATGAATTTTCTGAATATATATATATATATATATATATATCTTCTTCTTCTTTCGGCTTTTTCCCGGTTAGGGGTCGCCACAGCGGATCACCTGTCCGCTCATGATTGGCAGTGGAGTTTTACAGTGTTGAGTTGCCAGCCCGGCATCCAACCTTCCACAGAAGGCGCACACACACACACACTCCCACCTATGGCCAATTTAGAGTATCCAATCCACCTACAGCATGTCTTTGGGATGTGGGAGGAAACTGGAGCACCTGGAGGAAACCCATGTGACCACAGGGAGGACATGCAGACTCCGTGCAGAAGGCACCCCACCCAAGAATTGAAAAAAATTAAAGATTGCATTGATGTATTAAATTATTTATCAACCGGGAAAGTCTGACTTGGAACAAAGCCAATTTTCAGCAGAGGCCTGGGGAGAAAGGTTCCAGATGCATGTCTTTGTAATGTGGAGGGAAACCCACATGAACACAGGGAGGACATGCAGACTCCACACAGAAGGCACCCCAGCAGCCACGAATCGAACCAGAGCACCTCCTGCTGTGAGGCGGCAACACTACCGCTGCACCACTGCACCGTCCTTAAATTAAATTATGAGTTAATTTATTGTCTACATGTCTTTTTTATCTGTCTACCCTCCCTCTTTTTCTCCCCTTATGTTAATTATGTATTACTTGGTCTTTCTTTTTTCCTTTATTGCCTATTTATGTTCATTTTTCTACAGGTCCAGAATTCCTAGGAGCAGACCAACCATGTTCCTTCAGGATCAGGGAGTGTTCACAGTTTGCTCATCCAGGGATGTCCTCATAGGGTTGGGCTGGTAGCATTGATCCTGTAGGCACCCTGGCAGAGTGATGCCTGGTAAGTCACACAAACAGTGGGCTTTGGGACTTGGTTGAAGATGTGATGGAGCAGATGATAGAGAGGCCCCAGTCGATGTTGACAAAAATGCAACCACAGGCCTCCAACCCCTCATCATAGGGTTCTGCGCAGGCAGTTGAAACGTTTGAGGTCCTGTGGACTGGGTGTCCTCCTGTTAAAAAAAATATCTTCATCTCCCTCTCTAATCCTTTCCTCCACACCCTCTAACCTAGTTCCTACCCAAACTACCTCTCTTACAAAAAATTATTTGAAAAATAGGGGATATATCCTCAACTAATAATACAGAACCCCTCTTCTTCAGTCCTCTCCAGTATAAACCTCTTGATGTGTTCCTTCTGTGTTTCCTTCTTTGTTACATCTCCCCTTTTTTAATCTTTCCTATATCTCCCGTTCCACTCTTAAAAAATAATTAAATAATAATCAGGGCATCCACATAAGGTTACCCCTGTAGAAAACGCCTATACGTATTCCCCTTTCCACTCTTTTAAGAAATCAAACAGGATGTCCACATAAGGACACCACTGTAGAAAATATATAAAACCTCTTCATAATTTAAAAAATCTAATAAAAATAACTGTGCTTTGCGCCATACATATGATGTGCCTGCACATAGGCGTGTTCACCTAAAACTCACAGATACTTCTAAAATTAAATAAGTACTCACATTTTCACTTCGTACTTCATGCATACAAAACAATTAACTTCAACAAGTTTGCACATTTCATGAAAGTGGGCATTTTTTTAGCAGAAGCTTTCACATTTACTTAGTCAGTATGAAAAACCTGGGATTAGTGTATTTGCATATAGGTGTAGCAGCAAGAAAGTGTGAACACTGGGACTGCAAATACCACCTTTTGACTTGCATGGCTAGTGCAAGCAATGATTTTCTTTCAGCTCATACACCTTTGTAAGTTTACAATATTTCCTCTTCTGTTGGACCAGAACATTCAGCAATTTTACTTTGTTTATTTGTTTACTAAGTCCATTATTTCTTATGACAAATTCAAAACCTGTTAACCTGCATCCTTTCAGCTCAAATATATTAATAAACTGCATGGAATCTGGCATGTTGTAGTCTCATCCATAGTACTGCTGCTTTTACATTTGTTTTTTTTTTTTTTTTACATTTGTTTACCGGGAAAGTCCAACTGGACACAGGCCCATTTTCAGCGGAGGCCCTGGGAGAAAAGCTTCACATTGCAATACATTACATGAGAGTAAAAAGAAGTAGAACATACATACATATGGCATATATACACATCAGGACAACATGCTGGTGATTAACAAACATACATATAGCATATATACACACAATAGGACATTATGCTAGTGATTAACATTTCTTACAGTAGACAATCAGAGGTACCTTTTTTTTCTTTTGCAGTTATAAGTTTTGTAAGGTAAATGTATATGGGTTTGGAAGCTTTCAGGGGAGAAACTGTTTAAACATAAATGTACCCTGACAAATTCTCTTGGTATGGACTACCCTGGTGAGTGGCATGAGCATATCCAGTTACTTAGATAGTGGGTTTTAAGGAGTTTTTTTAATTGACTAAAGGAGGTGGTAGAAGTTATTTGGCTTGGTAGTATGTTCCAGGTTTTGGCAATGGTGTTGGAAATGAGGGACTTACCAGTTTTGTTTTTATGTTTGATGACAGTTATGAGGTTCTGGTTGCTAGCTCTTAAGGCTCTAGAGGGAATGTGGGGCTGAATTAGGTGCTGAAGTGCTGGAGTTGCTGAAGATGCTTCTGTCTCCCTACAGCAGTTTTTTAGCCATTACAGTCCTGCTTTTTGCAAAATAACATGCATAATAAGATCTTGCAGTATAGAACCATGTCATAATTGTAATATCTATCGGAACCCTTTGATTGAACATTTTAACACTGTGGCTAAGGAAGTACAGGATCATGATTCCTTGTAATTTTATAAAAATGGTATTTTCCCATCTTATGGGTTTGATTAAATAATGTAGTGGTATAGCTAGGTAAATTCTACATACTAAACTGAATACAAAAAGAGAAATATAAAGACGATAGTCATCAGAGCCACCCTTCATATAGGATACCAGCAAAACCCTGCTTACCAGACCACAGGACATCAAATACTGATGGAATGAGTACTCCCGATAGCTTCAGAATAAAGAGAACCTCTGAGAAGTTGTACTGTCCCAGACATGGCCTATGATTAAAGGAGAAGAGCCCACCCTAGAAGAAGTAAGAACAGCCCTAAGGAAAGGAGGCTAAGGTACATAGCAGGCTCAGATGAGGTCACAGCAGATCTGAACAAGATGCTGGGTCAGTTGGAGGAGGAATGGTTCCAGAGGGTACTCACAGCAGTATGGAGAGAAAAGTGTATTCCAGATGACTGGAGAATAGGCATTCTAGTGTCACTGTACAATACTAAATGGGAAATTCCCAATTGTGGGCAGTACAGATGTATCAGACCCCTGTCACACTGCATGAAAATGCTGGAGACGGTGATTGATAAATGAGTACAGACAGTAGCAGAAAGTAAGATGGGAGGTGACCAGTTTGGATTCAGATCAGGATGTTTCACAATTTACCCAATGTTTGCAGTAAAAAAGATATTTGAAAAGAAGTTAAAGATGAGAAAAGAGTCCAAATGAGCATTCACAAACTTTGATAAAGCATACAGTAAGGTCCCAAGAAAGCTTATTTAGGCAGTCCTGCAATGGTTTGAAGTCCGTGAAACACTGATAGAATTTGTGCCAGTTATGTACAAGGATGCAATGATGCAAGTACAGACAGTGTTCAGACTCACAGTGGGGGTCCCAGTAGGGTGGTTGCATCAGGGTTCATATGTAAGCCCACTGCTAATATGGTTGATGGTCTACATTACCAAACAGGTGATCTGGGACGATCGACAAAACCACTGCATGCAGATGATGTGGCATTACAATCAGACTCTGAGCAAGAACATCAGCAAATTATAAGGGAAGGGAATGCAAAGTGGAAGGCATACAGGATGAAAGTGAGAACAGACAAAACAGTTTTCATGGCGGCAAATGAAAATCAGAAGAATTTGACAAACGAGACAGAAGGGAAACTAGTGTAACAGGTTAATAGCTTCAGGTATCTGGGAGGGGTGGCTGAGAAGGAGGGTACTATCAATCAGTGTCAGGGGTAGTGTGGGACAGAAGAAGGATAACAAGCTGAGAAGTAAGGTGTACAAAATAGTGCTGTGACCAGTACTACTGTATGGCACAGAAACTTGGACATTGAAGTCAGAACTGTTGAGGAACTTAGAGATGATGGAGATAAGAACCTGAGATGGGCGGTAGGGTGCACACAGTGGAACAGATGAAGGAATGATGACATTTAAACTGAAGCCTAAGTGGATCTAATTGCAGAGAAAGTCAAAGAGAACACATTATGGTAGTTCAGACACGTGCAGGAAAGCAGAAGGCAATCTGGTGAAGAAGATTTGGGAGAGGCAGGAAGATGGCAAGAGGAAACTACGAGTCCAGCAAAGAGATGGAGGGACTGCATGAGTGCGGACCTGAGACAGCCAGGCATGACGGTCGAAGAAGAGATATGAGTGGCATTGAATGAAGAAAGTTGATAGAACACCCCAACCCCATGCAGAAAATGAGAAGAAAGGGTTGTTGATGACAATGACAGCTAGGTGCTGCATTAACAGTGAACAATGTTCTGGTTCCCATTAATGACTTTTATTATAATTACTTAGGACCATGTACTTTCTCAAATACAAAAACTCAGCTGAATATGAAAAGTGTTTATGCGTTGCTGTAAAGTTTAATTGTGTTCTGTTAAAAGACCGCTTATATACAGGCACCTGATGAAGCTAAGCTTCTGAAATACCAGAAATCAGTCTGGAGACTATCTTTAAACCCCGTAGTAAAATAAAAACAAAATAGCAGTTCAACCAGGTTACAAAAATATAATTCTGCGCTCTTCAATAGCTGAAGTATTTCCCCAGAGACAATATATTCTTAAAATGATTTTCAACGCACTCATTTTTCTGGCTGCTGTTGTAGAAGCATTCAGATGAAACAGCTTTGTCCAGCTGGATGCTTACTAAATGGAACCAGATGAGTGTAATCAAAGCGTAAGCTAACATGAAGTTAGCTCTTCAAGAATTCATTGAATGAGTGCAGGAAAAAAAAAACATGCCGCTCATGCTGCAAGCCACATGTTAGGGTGAAATCTAAATAAAATCTGCTACCGTGCATAACTGCACAAGACAAGGCCGACTCTTTGTCGTGTATAAAATTTAGTAATGAGAAGTCATATTCCAGCATTTGCAGCCAGTCAGAGAGCATCGATAGAAAATTAGAACAACCAATTTAACGTAAGAAAAGACTGTTAACATCTGATTACATGTTACAGCATGCAGTGACTTTGAAACCAGAAGTTGTTTAGTCTTTACTACAGGTGAATGAGACCAGACATTCATTATACTGTGGTGATGAGAGAAGGGGATGAAACAAATCAAAGTTATTAAGACTTCATCATTAATATTTGCAACTGCATCTTGGAGAGCTCTCATTTGTCTGCAGGGAATTTAATATTCAGGTAGTGCTTTTACAGTACTCAGTCTCATATTACTTCAAAAACATTATTTTCCTTTGCCCAATGTTTTGGAATGGTTCTATCACAGAGCAGCCATTTATCATCATTAACTATTTCATCCCATTTCTTGTGGCATCACAACATTTATTCATATGCTAAATTATTTTCCACAGAAAAAATGTTGAGCCCTGAAACCTTTGAAAGAAAATCTGTTTAAAGTTTTAGTGTACAAGAGTTAAAGACTTTGTGAACACATTTCCAGCTGTATATGTTATAAATGCTGACTAGTAGCACTTGTTTTCCATTTATTGTCCAATGTTCCGCTATCTTACTATCATGCTGTTTCGTATGAAATGTTTAATTTTGTTCTGTTAAAAAAACTGCTTGCATACTGGCAACTGATTAATGTTAGGCTTCTGACATACCAGAAATCTGACTGTAGACTCACTTTAATCTCTGTAGCAAAATTAGAACAAAATAGGAGTTCTTCCACCACATTCTTTCTCTTCTTTTCCATCTTCCTTGACTTTTTTCTTTTACTTCCTCCCAGCATGCCTCACTGTACATAGCGTATAAAGTGAACAGACACCGTGTATGATGCATTTTGAATCTGTTGGGTAATCTATTTTACCATTTAAATCCTGATAGTTTTATTTGATTTGATTTAGTTATAGTCATATTTTTCTTATAATAAAGCACTTAATAGTGTTGATCACTTGCTTGTCAAACATACTTTGGTATTAATCATCATTTAATCATCTACATGAAACAATCAACTGTGTTATCTTCTATCTATTGTACTTTGTCTATTGTAAGCTACTGCTTAATCTAGCAGAAGCATTTCGGCGTCAAGCAGGAATGGAAATCAAACCAGAAGTAGATAAAAATCAGGCAGCAACTGAATGTGCCAAAACCAAAAGAAAGAATATAAGATGAAGGACCAGATGAGATGGCAAGGAATGCGGAAAATGCATAAATATAGTTGCAAGTATAGAAAACTTCTGGAAGAACCTCATATTGATCAGGATTGAATGCAGGAATGATTAAGGATAGACGAATTCAAACCAAAAGATGAAAGGTTAATACTGGTGGCCCAAGATAGCAGGCTATGTACACACTGGTTTACAAAGTCCATTGAACATGTGAGAAAACAGACAAATGTAGGTTTTGTAAAACCAAATTGAAAACAGTCACACACCTTGTTGCTGGTTGTGACGTAATAATGGCAGGAGGACTGCATACTGAAAGGCATAATAATGTGGCAAGACTGTTGCACTGGGGATTGTGCAAACGTTATGGTATTAAAGTAGCTGAAAAACACTGGAAACATGATCCACAAAGCATCATAGAAAATTACGAAGTTTATATCACATGGGATCACCCATTACCAACAATTCAAAAGATAGATGCTAGAAAACTGGATATAGCAGTCCATAAAAGAAGACAAAAATAGCACTGATCATTGAAATCGCCACACCCAGGGACTACAGTGCGTTGCATACAGAGAGACACAAAGTCATAAAATATCAGGATCTGCAGGCAGAAACAAGAGCAATGTGGAAGAAAGATACCCAGTCAGTTCCAATAGTTGTAGGCGCAATGGGTCTTATAAAAAAGAATCTACAATCGTATTTAGATATGTTACCAATCCATGTAACCCCGTACGAATTGCAGAAGGACTCATTACTGGGCACATTGTGGGTGCTGTGAAGAGCACTTTTGGCTGACATCAAAGATTGAAACAATACTAATTTCATGACCTTTAATCGTACTTTGACTTAGGAATGGGGCCCATTCCCATCAGGGTATTGAAAACCCAAAAGATTTGGAAAAATTAAAGAGTGAAACCATCAATTGTGTTATCTTCTGTCTATTGAACTATTCTGGGCTGAGACTCAAAATAGTCCATAGGGATTACTGTATGTCCCTGGTTAGCAAATGAAAATAAATTAAAATAAAATAAATAATATTTAACCAACCCACAAAAAACATCATCCGACATATTTACCAACAAAAACAAAAATCCACTCAGGAGGAATGAACAATAAACTGCAATGAACAGAAACATAGTCAGAACAATGAAAGCAGTAATAAGGGCCATGAACACCTCTGACAAAGGTTTATTTGCCTGAGTTACTGCCTGCAGACTGCTTGTGGAAGCCTATAATACTAATTTCAGTGCTTCTATATTGAGTACAGCCTGCAGAGTAATATTTTATTCCTGCAGGTGCAAAAACGTAACTAACCACATCTTTTAACGATTATGCTTCACCTGAACCACTGTCAGCATAACATCATGCTGTCCTTTATCGAAAGGGAAGCTTTGCAGCTATCTTTTGCACACAGTACTTCTAAGTAAGGAAATCAAAAGGCTCACATCATCCCCTGGATTCTGCAGGCAATATGTGTGCCGTGCAATCCAGGAATAACCTGTAGGGATGTGCATGAGCATTCCTGCACTAGTCCTGCATCGACTCAGCCTCTGTATGCAAATTACCACATTTGCAGGAGAAAGCCATGCAAATGAGGTGAATTTGCGATCCAGAAAGCTGGAAACTGGCCATGCAGGACTAGTGTAATCTGCAGAAATGTACTCCACCAGTAACAGAGTACATTTCTGCAAATTACAAAACGGAGCCATGAAAGCTCCAAATAAAGGGCGGATATCATGTAGAAAGCATGCCAATGGCCAACTATAAGGCCATTGTTATGGAAAACATTTGCAAAATTAAAAAAAAAACAACTTTTATTTTTTTTTTTTAGCCAATCTCTGCTGTTTAAGCATAGGGCAGCGGCGCACAGACCGGATCGTACGGAAAACGAGAAAAAAAACATAAAACAAGCATTCTAATCAAAATCACAATTTTGCCAACTTGATTAAAGTGTAGCTATCATTCTAAGTCTTTTGGATTAAGCACTTGGGCTTCAGACCAGTTGTTTTACATTAGGAAGGTTTGTGGCATGCACTGTGGTGGCAGGATAGGTAGCTTTCATCCTTCTAAGTTGGGAACTGCTGATTGAGAGCCCAGTGTCTGTTATTCTTAAATTGTATTAGTTCTTGTTTAAGCACTTGGGCTTCAGGCCAGTTATTTTACATTAAGAAGGTTCGTTGCCTGCACTCTTGTGGGAGAAGAGGCTGGACTCTGCCCTTCTGAGCTGGGAATTTTTGGTTAAAGGTTTATAGTGCCAGAATATTTGAACTGTATCTTACTGAAATTGATACACTTTGTTTGCTGTAGCATAGACTAGATCCAGGCCTGCTGAATCTAGCTTTGTTTATATGCTTGTTGTTTGTTTGCTTGTTATTTCCCTGGAACGCTAATTCCACCTAATACGCGGCTTCTTAGAACTTCTGTGGATCACTAGTGATATCTGCATTGCTTACTGTACTTATTTCCTTGTTTCACTTGAAAGAAAGTTACTGTTTGTCATTTTTGCATTTAAGTTACCTGTAACACATTGCACTTAAGTTACCTGGCACTTGCTCACTAAAGCAATTATATAAGTCAGCACTAAAAATTAAAAGCACTACACCCTCACTTCCCACTGGCCCTTGTTTTCAATTATAAAGGAATTCCCAATATTATTCTAGCACGTCCAAAGGTCAGTTGTCAATCTCCTCTCCGGTCCAGCTGGTGAATCTGGGAATCTTGAGGCAATGTTACAACTGCCTCATGTACACAGACAACCCTCTCCTCCTCCCAACAAATTCCAACGCATGTGAGAGATGCAACCATATAGCCAAACTGGAGGCTAAGCTCTCTCAACTCAGTACTGGCATAACCAGTCAGGAGGAGAAGGAAACCACACTCCCTACAATTCCAGTCTCACATAGACCTACCACGACAACAAACCAAACACATAATCACACAAAAACATACTCGGAGGCTCTAAATAATTTTATTTATTTATTTATTTTATTTTACATTTGTTAACCGGGAGAGTCCGACTGGATACATGTCCATTTTCAGTGGAGCCCAGGGGAGAAAAGCTCCAAGTACATAACAGACATATGAACATTGTTAAATGCAAAAAAAGGAAGATAGTTGAGTTCTAAATACAATATAAAGATACATCACATCTTGGGGAAAAAAAAAAACAGCAGCATATAAAAAACATAGGTCAGTTACAAAGGCAGGCCTTGTTAAAAGCTTAAGGATAGTGAGGTAAGAGAAGGGTAAATGATAGTGGTTAATCAGGTTTGGAACAGGGACATTGCCAGAGAGTATTGAGATGGGGTTTAAGCTTTTTTTTGAATTGTAGGAGTGAGGGTTCTGAGGTGAGCATGGTCGGTAGGGAGTTCCACATTTTACCTACAAAGTTTGAGAATAGAGAATCCCCAGCAGAATTATTGGCTTTGGTAGTTTGAGCTAAGATCTTATTGGAGGAGCGTAAAGATTGCAGGTTAATATAGGGGTGAATGATGCCTAAGCAGCAGAGACCTCCAAAGCAGACACCCAAGCAACCGCTACCCCAAAACAAAACACGTGCAACACATATCTCACAAAGCCAGTGTGCCGAACAGTCACAGCCCTTAAGACTAAACAACACACCTGATACACTTGTAATAGGTGACTCTATCATCAGGCACACTGACGTCCCGCTCACCAGGCTGAACAAAGAGAGGGTCACGGTGAGCAGCCTGTCGGGCGCTAGGATCCGCCACATAACACAAGCACTCAGGTCACTCCAAGGCAAGTACAAATATGACTCAGTCATTGTCCATGCTGGTGTGAATGACCTGAGACGTACCTCCCTGGACTACATGAAAAGAGACATAGAGGAGCTCTCTGAGCATGTAGCCCAGGCCAGTATGACTCTGACCTTGAGTAGCATCTTACCCTCACCAAGAATGATGCCACAATATGAAGACAAGATGATCAATTTCAACAATTGGCTTAAGTACTGGTGTCATTCAAAGGGGATCCAATGCCTGTCAGCTTAGGATGATATGCTCGACAAGCCACGATGCATCGTTAGGGACGGCTTGCACCTGTCACCCCTGGGCTTTCGGATATTGGCAAAGGCTCTTGCTACCCCCATAGTGCCTTTTTTAGGCAAGGCTCAAAAGACAAACCCACCTCCATAGGTATCACAAGGGATAAGAAACTAAGAGTAATGCTACTCAACGCCAGAAGTCTAAACCTCAAGATGCACGAAACTCTCCTTAGCATGGAGAACATCGATATCTGTGCAGTAACAGAAACCTGGTTCAGGACTCCCGAGAGCACCCCAGCACTATCAGGTTATACCTCATACCATTCTTTTCGGCCCCAAAACTTGGATCGAACCACAAAAGGAGGGGGAGTATCGATATTCATCAAAGATACCCACACCTCCAGGTTGGTGGCAAAGCACGAAGCATCAGAGACTATCCATGTGCAACTAACAGTGGGTAAAACTGCCTTCCAGTTTATAGCCTGCTACAGACCACCCTCCCAAACCCAGGAACCCCACTCGGCCTTCCTGAGAACACTGGAAAATATGAAGGTCTCTCCAAACACCATTATATTAGGCGACTTCAACTACGCAAACATAGACTGGGAGCATTACTCTAGCTCCAACACCCTAGCCCAAAGGTTCCTAGAATTTATAAACTCAAATGCTATGGAACAACTTGTTACCACTCTCACAAGAGGGGAAAACATACTGGACCTGATCATCACCAACATGGAGACTCTATGCCCCAGACCAGAAGTGTATCCCTCACTGGTAAGATCAGACCATAAACTAATCTCACTGGATATTCACATCCCGACCCCACCCCCTGCCCAGAAAACCACAGTGAAAAACTTCTCTAAAGCAAATTTCACACTCCTCAAAACCGAGGTGGAATCCTTCAAAGCCCCCGGGCCTGTGGAAAATACGTCCCAGACCACAGAATCCTTTATAAACGCATTCTATGAACACCTTCAGGAATGCATGGATCATGCGATCCCAAATAAAACCAAGACCCAGTCCTCCAAAGGCAGACGTCCTGTCTGGTGGACCCCAGCCATAAACAAACTATACAATAGAAGGAGGAAGCTACTATATGATAGAGCAAAATCCCAAAAAGGGAAGGCATCACTGATCAGTATTAGCAAAAAACTACGGGCACTCATAAAATTGTCTAAGGCCAGCTTCAAGAGAAACATTGCACAGGACACTAAGGATAATCACAAGGCTTTCTTTAGTTATGTTAGGAACCTGGGTGGTAATTCCCAGATATGCTCAGAATTAGTCCAAAATGACAAAAAATACACCAAACCCACAGACATTGCCAACATCCTAGCTGACAGGTTCAGCGCAAACTTCTCCTCCCTCCACACCGAAAGGGCAAATATCTATCCCAGCAGAGTGCTGCCCCTGACATCTCAGATGCTCAGGTAAGAGCCGCCTCTTCAAAGCAAAAACACAGCATCAATGGGACCAGACAGTGTCCCGGCTGCATCCTACATGAACTCCAAGAAGAGCTAAACCCAAACATAAAACTACTGTTCAATCTCAGCCTTACTACAGGATATGTGCCCAAAGAGTGGCGTACAGCAACAGTGGTCCCTCTCCATAAAGGTGGTGCCTCAACGGATCCTGGAAACTATCGCCCCATAAGCCTGACTAGCTTGGTCTGCAAAGCTATGGAAAGGATCATCATGGACCTCATAAATAAAGATATTGGGGACCTACAGACACTGGATCCTACCCAGTTTGGCTTTGTTAAGGGCAGATCCTGCCTCTTAAACCTGGTTGATTTCTTTGAAACAGTCACCAAGGCCATTGACGAGGGGAAGGTGGTCCACACAGCCTACCTGGACCTCGCAAAAGTCTTCGATACAATACCCTACTCGGGCATGATAGATAAGCTCACCAGCTTAAATATAAACCCCTATGTCACTAGATGGATTGCAAACTGGCTCAAGGACAGAGCCCACATGGTTAGAATTGCTGGAGCCATGTCAGACTCCAAACCAGTTACAAGTGGTGTCCCACAAGGCTCAGTCCTGGGACCTCTCTTGTTGGGTATATATTTCTTGGAGGTACAGGCCAACATGGAAGGACTGTGGCTGACCAAGTCCACAGATGACTGCAAACTGGGCGCCATAATTGACTCTTCAGCTGACACAAGCATCCTCCAAAAGGGCCTCATAGAAACAGAAAACTGGTGCCAGAGCCATGGCCTCAAGCTAAATGCCAAAAAGTGTATAGTCATCCCCTTTGGCAAAACAAAGTGCCCACAAATTACCACATAGATGGTAATCCATTAAGTACAGAAGAAGTAATTAGGACCTGGGGACCCAAGTTGATAGCAATCTCTCATTTGACAACCACGTGGCCAAAGTGGTTAGAAAAACATTTTATATAGCCCACCTAATCATGAAGGGATTCACATCTAGATCAAGGGAGGTCATCGTGCCTCTTTACTCATCCCTCATCAGGCCCATAATTGAGTACAATGCCCCTTTTGGGATGTACCTTACCAGACACCTGCAGCAACTGGAAAGACCCCAAAAGTACCTCACCAAGAGGATCAAAGGGCTCAAACAGATGCCGTATGCTGCCCGGTTAAAGAAACTCCAGCTCTACCGCCTGTTCAGAGGTGATCTGTGCCTGACGTATAAAGCCATGTCCAACCCGGAATTAATGGACATGCTGCACCTCAGAAAATCCAAATCCCATCGAGCTACACGCTCGAGAGACTTGAACCTCAGCACTGAAATAAATAGGACATGCTGGAGGGACAGATTCTTAACCCAGAGGCTCCCTTCACTCTGGAATAAAATCCCAGTACAGGTTAGGCAGAGTCCCTCATTGACTCTCTTCAAGAGGAATCTTGATGAGTGGATGGGAGATCGTAGGTTTACCCCGGGTATCACTTCTGTGTCACTGTTAGACAGAGGCACGGTATACTAACCTCGAAAAGGGCATAGCAAAATAAATTTAAAATGGGTGGTGAAAGCCAAACACATTCTGGCTAGGCTTATAAATGCCCTAGGGCAGATAGCCTAGTATGAACCTAAGAACCTATGAACCTATGAACCATTATACTCAATGGCAGGCAGAAGACAACATGGCCAGTGAATAGTGGCTGCTAAGGGGGAGGCTCAGTGTGGGACATGTAACTATGCATTAGCAGGCAATCCTATGCAACTGAGGGGAATGATACTGAATCCCAGATTTCCCCTGCATGCTGGTCAGCACCCAACAGTGTAAGAGCAGGAATAGCTTGGTGCAAGCCTAGGAGTTCGCTGACATCATAGGGGTGTGTGTCAGGCATACTGTAAGCAGTCTGAAGCCCTGTGGCTTGGGTTTGCTCCTAGTTTAGCAGAGCTAAGCAAGGGGGTGTGTCTGAGGCTGCCTAGCACTCTTTACATTGCCTAAGCAGGTGTGTGTACCGCGCACCGGGTTTTAAAGGAAAAAAAAAAGTATACCAGGAAATAGCAGCTCTGTGCACATTTGAGCACTGTGTTTGTGCGGCTCCCCTCGGGCTTAAACAGGAAGGCAATGGGAAGTAAAACAGCAGTAGGAAGGTAATCTAGGAGAACTAGCATAGCTGGCAGGTGAAATGTATCAGAATCAGCCAGTTACACAGGCAGCAGACCAGCCCAGCCCGGAACACTACTATAAACTATGCAAACACCTTTCCCTCTGGTTTTCCCATGCTGTACACCACCGGTGTATACAAGTGGGGACATTTTAACAAACAAAACAACAAAATGATAAGGGCTGCAATAGCTATCATACAACAACATGTGGAAGAGGCTGAGGGTGGTGAGGATGTGAATGCTGTCGTCCAACCCCACAGTGAGGAGACAGAGAAGAGTGTACAGACCCAGGGTAACCTACCAGGAGCTACATGAGCTGGAGATAGTGGAGTGCTATAGGGTGGACAGGGACCTTTTACAGCAAATTGTTGAGCTGTGCCGGTCACGCCTGACACACAGAACTAACAGAGGGGAACCCATCTCAATGGATACCAAGGTATATGTAGCCCTAAGAATACTAGCTACAGGTTCTTTCCAAAGGCCAACTGGGGATATGATGGGGATCTTACAGGCATCAGCATCCAGAGTACTCCACCAGTTCCTGGATGCCATGTCAGCACATGCTGGTGAGCACATATATTTCCCCAACACCCGTGAGTTGTTGGCCAGCAATATGCAACTGTTCCACCAAATAGCAGAATACCCTGAGGTAGTGGGTGCTATAGACTGCATGCACATATGCATCAAGGCACCACCTGGTGAGCGGGGTAGGGTCTACATCAACCGGAAGGGCTTCCCCTCCGTCAACTGCCAGGTCATGTGCGATGTCCAGGGCATAATAATGAATGTGTGTGCTGGCTGCTCTGGAAGCTATCACGATTCCCACATCTGGCATCTGTCACAGCTGTACCAGAGATTTGCCAGTGGGGACATCCCTTACAGTTACCTAGTGGGGGATGCTGGTTACGGACTGGAGCCGTGGCTGATGACACCCATCAGAAATGCACACACACCCGAACAAGAACTCCATAATGAGGCACACGCCCAGACCAGAATTATAATAGAGCGTGTGTTCTGGTGCCTGGTCACATCTGGTGGAGCCTTGCAGTACTCACCAGCTACATGTACCCAAATTGTCATCGCATGTGCCATGCTACACAATATGATCCTGCGGAAACAGCTGCAGCAGGAACAGCATGGGGCAGGGCCACACAGCCCTCCACCTTTGCCAAGGCCTGCACAGGCACATAGTGACCCAGAGAAGGAACAACCTGAGCCTGCCCCAGTAGGCAGAAGGAGGCATGCTCAGTATGCCCTGGCCTTGGCAAAGAGGCAACGCCTAGCACATACACTGACACAGGAGGGACCCAAGGAATGACACCTCTCTCTGACTTGCACATACAGTAAAAGGGATGCCAAACATGACACCACCTGTGCTCAGCCATGTGTAGGGAATGTACTGTGTGCATCTGACATAGACCACTCTGCAGCACCACCCTCAGTACTGGCACACCCACAAGGTAAGTCACTCAACCTACCAATTGCCAAATGGAGTAGTATGTGTTGTTACCTGTATCTATGGTATGGATGTGAGCATGCAAGGGAATCTGGTGGCTGAATGGAATGCCAGCAGTTAGTAGACACCTATAGTGGCACCATGAGATCTGTAACAAATACTGGTGTCACCATAGTAGCCAGTACTATGCAGGGCAGCAAAACCCACTGCAGGAAATGCGCTGGGCCACATGTGTGTCCATATGACTCACACATGCCAGTCAGGGAGGTTCACATACTCAACAACAGTCTCAGCCAGCAGAACAAGTGTAGACAAACATAAACAAATGCTGTGCTATGGCCTCTGAATGATGCCTATGGGTAACCTCCCCCCCAGGCCTACACAGACAGACTACATCAGGTCAGGCAGTGGGATGTTAGTTCTGAAGGGAAGGAAGTCAGAAACTAATATGTAGGTCAATCAAACCTAAGACCTATAGTACACTGATATGCCTATAGTCAGCATGATAGGTTAGAATACAGAATGAAATGGAGTACCTGACATACTAGTACACAAGTGTCAGGTGTGCACCCCCATCCTATGTAGTTATGTTGAAACAGTCAGATTCCCCCTCCAATCCTGTGTAAAAATGTAGAAACAGTCAGGTGTGCCTCCCAACCTCTGTGTAGAATGTAGAAACAGACAGGTATGCCCCCTCCCCAATCATGAATAGAAATGTAGTAACAATCAGGTGTGCCCCCCAATCATGTGTAGAAATGTAGAAACAGTCAGGTGTGCCCCCAATCCTGTGTAGAAATGTAGAAATAGTCAGGTGTGCCCTCCAATTCTGTGTAGAAATATAGAAACAGTTAGGTGTGCCCCCCATCCTATGTAGAAATGTAGTAACAGTCAGGTGCACCCCAATCCTGTGTAGAAATGTAGAAACAGTCAAGTGTGCCCCCCAGCCCTGTGTAGAAATGTAGAAATAGTCAGGTGTGCCCCCCAATTCTGTGTAGAAATGTAGAAACAGTCAGGTGTGCCCCCAATCCTATGTAGAAATGTAGTAGCTGTCAGGTGTGCCCCCCCACTCCTATGTAGACATGTAGAAACAGTCAAGTGTGCCCCTTCCCCCAATCCAGCGTAGAAATGTAGTGACAGTCAGGTGTGTCCTCCTCCCCCAATCCTGTGTAGAATTGTAGAAACATTCAGGTGTGCTCCCCCAACCCTACTTAGAAATGTAGTAACAGTCAGGTGTGCCCCCCTAACCTATTTAGAAATGTAATAACGGTCTGGTGTGTCCCCCCAATCTGATGTACACACATCGCAACAGTCAGGTGTGCCCCCCACAACCCTATATAGAAATGTAGTAACATGTATGTGTAGGTATAATACCAGTGGAGCACAGATTCCCAGAGGTGGCCAAGGTAGCAGGATAGATTGTAGCATTTGCAGAATATGCAGGTATGTGTGTGTTAGGTTGGTGTGTTTCATATTGTGTGAGAGTGGTCAGTATGTATGCATGTTGAAGTAAGACTCGGTGGCCATTGCCCACTACTGCTGATGACAGGGCCAAGTCCTCACAACTGCAGTGCCTAAGACAATTCCCACTAGTATAACCCATGCTAGCAGTAAGCCATTGTAAATGTATGGTGGTAATATGTGCCATCATCTGCAAGATTGACATGGTATGGCTGTTGGGCTAGATATACAAGCAGTTCACAAGGGAAAGTCCCCCGATATACAGTGTATATTGTGTAACTGTGAAATGGGCACACTCTTGGAATTTTACATACAGGTATGCATCACATTATCTGGTCTTGTAGTAGGGGATACTGGTGTTGTCTGCCCGAACACTTGCTGATCACAAAGGAGGTAGGACTGATGTATTGGAAAACAGCTGATGTACCTGCACATGCCAGCATAACTGGAATGCCCCATGCATATCTGTGTGTCAGATGCAAGTAGTGTCCATAGCACACATGCACCAAGCTCACCCAAACACCACCCACAGGTACCTCTCTGGTCGTATCCCTGCTGTGGGGAATGGGTACAATATGATCCACCTGTATATGGCAATAGCGAAAGAATGCAGCATGCAGTCCAGGTGTCCCATGCAGGTGTGTCCCTAGCCATAGGTAGCACCCTGTCAGCATCCACACAACCTGATCAAGACTGATAGAAGGTATTGGCATGAACACCTAGCACACCTACCCTGTCACCTCAGGGGAATATACTGTATGGTGGTCTGAGACTTTAGGACTGACAGAATGCAACGACCTGCCACATCTGGCCTGCATGAACACCAAATGGCCCACAGGCCTCTGCCAAAGGCCTGTGTCTTACATGTACTGTCAATGCATGTTATGTCATGGACATCCAAATAACATAACACACTCCACATAAGCCATATGCAAGGCAATGTGGACAAACCACAGTAACATGTCCACCATGTCCCACTGCATGAACTGTGGACCAACACCAAAACTCAGCTGTGATGGGGTGATAACCTTATGGAAAGTTGTATGCATAATGTATGGAAGAGAATAGAATAACAGGGGGGATGGGAGCATGGGCAGCATGGAATGTGCAAGGTCCAACACAAAGCTGTGTTCACACACTATCTCTGGCTGCAAACACATAAATGGTTGGCTACATACCTGCCCGTACACCACAATAGGGGTAATTTCCTGACTCATGACCCCTGCCTCTGAGTAACCTGTGCGAATCTGTACAGCTGGGAGGTATTGCCACAGCAAGACAAGACCATAATGTCATGTCGATGGATGTACAAGTATGGGATCCACTGCCAGCACTGTACCAAAGTGCTGAACCAGATACACAGACCCAACAAGTGTCTGCAGCTCCTCCTCCAGAATGGCATAATTTACCATGAATATGTAGGCGTCTGCCCACAATACCAGACACAGCTGCAGTCACCCTTGTCCCCCAAGACATCACTGTGAGCAAGAATGTCCACCTGACAGTACATGAGGACAGAAAACATCACAGTGTATAACAATACACGTCTGAATATCTCTGCTAACAGCAGTACCATGTAGCTGAAGCAGCACAGACACAATCACCTACAGTACACACTATCCCCTGCACAGTTTGTCCCCATTTTGCCAAATGATCAATGGATACCCTGCAGAAACAGTTTGCTACCTGTAGGTGTAGAACACAAAGGTCTGCACTGGAGTACAAACTACCTGGAATAGATCCACACATTCAATACAGAAGGGCATACTGGGCATGCTCACACACTTAAACAAATGAAGCCCATGTCTGCAAACAACAGTAGACCATACATATCTGGCAGTTGCAGATGTTAGTGCATACACTCCTCAGTATGCACCAGTCATAATTTACAGACACAGTGGATAGGAATGCAGACATATATCCAAGGACAACACACTATAATAAGCCAAAAGTAGATGTACATACATGTGTGGAAGAGAGTGACTGTAACAAGGAGCCATCCATTATGAGGCATGTCCCACCCAGCACACAGCCAAATGGCTACAACCACATGAGATGTAAATGTCACTCACTGTAGAAATTAGTCACCAGTATCCTTCAGCATTACAGACTATGTGGCACAAGTGCTAGCTGTGCAACATGACTGTACAAGGAAGTAGTCATCTAGCAGGTGTATACACATACCTGCAGAATATAACCCTGCGTGTGCCTGCACGTGGTGTGTCAACCTCTAGATGAATGGGTTATGGCCCATGCACACACACTGCCCTCCCCATAGCCCTACTATGACAAGCCTGCTGAGGTCATCCACTTTGAAATACACCTTTGAGGAAAAGTAGCCCAGTAATCTCTGTGGCGTGTCCTATAACTGCGTACTGCTGTAGTGTGATGATCTAGTTAGGTTGGAGTTTTAATCTCAGACATAGCAACTGTGTGTGTGTGTGTGTCTCTGCCTGTGTATGAAGCAATGCTTTTTAGGCTAGTCACCCTCACTACAATTCAAATGCCCCACTTTGACAAGCCTGTTGATGTCATTCACTGTGAAATACACCTTTGGGAGAGTAATCTCTGTGGTGTGTCCTGTAACTGCGTACTGCTGTAGTGTGATAAACTAGTTAGGTAGGAGTTCTAATCCCAGACATGGCAATGCTGTGTGTCCCTGTCTGTGTATGGAACAATGCATTTTAGGCTAGTCACACTCACTACAATTCAAATCCTCTTCTTTAGCAAGGCTGCTAATGTCATTCACTGTGAAATACACCTTTGGGAACAATGCAACCTAGTAATTTCCATGGCGCGTCCTGTAACAGTGTATTGCTGTAGTGTAATATAGAGCTCTGTTAGGGGCTTTATTCCCACACATGGCAAGTGTGGCTGTTTGTGTTTCTATGTCTGTGTAGGGAGCAATGCTTTTTAGGCTAGTCACACCCACTACAATTCAAATGCCCTACTTTGGCAAGCCTGCTGATGCCATTCACTGTGAAATACACATTTGGAGAAAGAGTACTATAATAATCTCCATAGTGTATCCTATAACAGTTTAATGCTGTAGTGTGGTATAGAATGCTGGTAGGGGTTCTATTTCCACACATGGCAAGTGTGGGTGTTTGTGTGTGCATTTCTATGTCTGTGTAGGGAGCAATGATTTTTAGGTTAGTCACACTCACTACAATTCAAATGCCCTACTTTGGCAAGCCTGCTGATGTCATTCACTGTGAAATACACCTTTGGAAACAGTATAGCCCAGTAATCTCTGTGGCGTGTCCTATAACTGCGTACTGCTGTAATGTGATAAACTTGTTAGGTAGGAGTTCTAATCTGAGACATGGGAACTGTGTGTGTGTGTTCCTGTCTGTGTAGGGAGCAATCCATTTTAGGCTAGTCATACTCACTACAATTTCAATGCCCTACTTTGGCAAGGCTGTTGATGTCATTCACTGTGAAATGCACCTTTAGGAACAATGTACCTTAATAATCTCCATGGCATGTCCTATAACTGTGTACTGTTGTAGTGTGATAAACTAGTTAAGCAGGAGTTCTAAACCCAGACATGGAAAATGTGTTTGTGTGTGTCTCTGCCTGTGTATGGAGCACTAGTTTTTAGGCTACTTATACCCACTACAATTCAAATGCCCTACTTTTTCAAGCCTGCTGATGTCATTCACTGTGAAATACACCTTTGGGGAAGAAGTACTCTACAATCTCCATGGCATGTCCTATAACAGTGTAATGTTGTTGTGTGATATAGAACTCTGGTAGGGGTTCTATTCCCACACATGGCATGTGTGGATGTTTGTGTGTGTGTTTTTATGTCTGTGTAGGGAGCAGTGCTTTTTAGGCTAGTCACAATCACTACAATTCAAATTCCCTACTTTGGCAAGCCTACTGATGTCATTCACTGTGAAATACACCTTTGGGGAAGAAGTACTCCAGTAATCTCCTTGCCGTGTCCTATAACTGCATCGTGATGTAGTGTATTAAGCTAGCTAGGTAGGAGTTCTAATCCCAGACATGGCAGGTGTGTGTGTGTGTGTGTGTGTGTGTGTGTGTGTGTGTGTGTGTGTGTGTTTGTCATTTGTATCCTGTGTGGAGGTGATTGTGAGTGTGTAACAACTGGACTCATTGTAGGGCGGGTTTTGCAAATTTCTTATATGGTGGCCCTAGTATATGGCACAATGTTCACCTTACAGGGATAACAAATGTGAAATAGCCGAGAGGCTGGGGTGTAAATCCATAACCCTACATGTGACATTAAAGGCCTGGCGAATGAAGTTAGCAACTCTTGTATTACCTAGAGAACACTCTCAACCCATGTCTCATACACACACATACTTCTCTAGGCAACAACCGCTATGTTGGTAGTATCCTGCATATTGCCCACTGATAGTAACCATGGTGTGATTGCAGTGGGCTACAGAGGGCATGGCACCCTGTCCATCAGTCCAATAGGCATGTACATGCAGACAGTGCACCTTCCCTATATTCCCCACTGGACACCTGCAACACCTGTGGTGCCATCAAATGTGACCCACAAAGGACATACCATGCCTTAAACACATGCCCTGTATGGACAGATGCCACTGATACCAGGGAATACCTGTATCATGCTATCAATGTAGGTACAGGGTCAACCTACTGTCTATTACCAGATCCCGCCACATGAGGCCAGGACTGGCACATCTGATGATAACAATCTGTGTACACAACATGGGCCAGACACCCCAGGTACAGTTCAGCATGTCACTGTACATGCATGTAGGAGATGTGAACATCCCAGACACCGTCCATATCATGGACTAAGGAACACATACATGGCAAGCAAAGAACAGCAATGGCCACACACAATAGTTACCCAGTTGACTGGATGGTGAATATAATACACACCTGTGTGGGCCAATCTAGACACTACACCCCTGAGCCACACTGCAGACCATTGACATGTGGCCTGATGCCAAGTATACCCATCACCTAGCCTTATATAGCCGTATGGCACAGTCGACCACTACACACCCATGAAGCAATGCACCCATGCATGTCAACACTGGCACCCTGTGTCTGTGTGTGTGGTGTATAATGCCTATGACCACATTCACACTCACTACAATCCCCATTGGCATACTGAAGCATGCTGTCTGATGTCAGATGCCTCGACATACCCTTTGCCCGTATAACCTCCAGATAACCCCTGTTGTGCATGTGATACCTGTACAGTACTGTATTGTGGCAATCTAACTAGTGAGGAGTTGTATGCCAGACATTGCCAAGTGTGTCAATGTGTGTGGGTCCCTGAGAGAGTGTGGCTGTGCTGATGCTGACACCTGTTCAAGCAGACAGGCATGTGTACTACACCTACCATATAGCTACCATATCACTGCTGCAGATGTCACTCACCATCACATATACGTTTGGAGGGCTCCTCAATATGTAACCTATGTGGTGCCTCCAATAACTGCATAGACATGTGATAGCAATACATAGTCAGTCAGGGGTTTGATATCCTGTATGGGTAGGTGTGTGACGCAAACATACTTAAGCTTTACTCTCCCACCCCTCCCTGACTTATCTTTGCCTCTGTCTGCCTCTCTAACTCCCTCTCTGGTGGATGTGGAGACTTACACCTGCTTTGCTTAGGCAGCAGCATGTGTATTGTAAGTGATGCTCATGATCAGCTGATGACCTCTGCACAAATTGCAGCCCTCCTCTGGCTGATTGCATGTGGAACAGCTGTGGTAACATTCCCATAGCCAATTGCATGGAAACACACTCCAATATCTAGGAACATCATGTTGGTGTTGGGTCTTTTCATTCACTGTGAGCAGGACCTATATGTGTTGTTTGGCAAACAGCATCACAGATGGATTAGGGATTTACCTCTAACAACATACACTGTGGAAACAGGCCAACACACAGGAGGGGGCTGTGCCTGACCTGACTACAGACTGTAAATGCTGTTATACTGCATTTGGAGTAATGTTGGTTTAACAGGGTGTGTGTGGATATGGCTGTTCTACATGTTTTAATACCTGTCATTTCAGTGCTATTTTTATGAGGAAACCTCCATATGTAGGGTCATCTGCTGACTGGGCAGTGTGTGGTGGCTTTTGCTCCTTGTGTTACCCACAGAGCACCTATCTGTAAACTGCAGAAGCATAATGTGAGGAGTGCAGTCAGTACATGGTGACAGCCATGAGAGTTACTGACTTCATAATCCTCATAGGACATATGTTGCAACAAACCCTGTTACAACAGTAAATGTATGAGGTTATGACAGCAACATGTCAATATTAGCCCTGTGTTTGTGCCTCCAGCCACAACTCTGTCAACCTTTGTACATATGTCATGCAGTAAGAGATGCATATGTTCTGTGCACCATGATATATTGACATCATATCTGATAACAAGACAGGAAGATATCAGACTGCTACACTTTATGTATAGTAGGGTTATATTTGAGGATATAACCTGGGCATTCTGTGGTTGTGTGTACATTACTCAGGTCTGTGTACTTATGGTGATTGTCGACAGTGTGTGTTTTGTGAATATGTACCTTGGCCTGTGTACAGACTGTGGTAGATGTCATTGTTCTTGGTCCTGGTGTTACATGCTGCTCCACTGTATGTTACCTTATTAGCTTACATGTTTGTAGGGCTAAACACACACATGTCCCATACCACAGACAGGCATCTGACCACACTGTGTAGTGGCCCAGTATATGTAGAGTTAGTGTGTGAGTGGCACATATGAGGATGGTGTTGATCAGATATTCCATATACTGTAATATTACACTAGCTTACCATATGTGGCAGTGTTCACATTGGTTGTGGTTGTGCACTTTCACACAGGTGTCTGTTACTCTGTGCTGTGATATGCCTGTAGATCCTGCTATATATGCAGGTACATGTGGCTTCCCCCATAGGAAATGTAGGCCACTATTGTGGCAGTCTGCCTGTAGCCTGCACAGTGATTTGTTACATGCCTAGCAGCTTAGTGTACTTACCCAGTATGATGTTATGTCCAGATACTTGCCAGATGTATTGCTGCTGGGCCACCATAACAGTCATGTATGTCAGACAAAGCAGTGGGATACTGCACAGATGTATGTCACTAACTAGTGGGTAGTATGTGGCCATGGCACCTCTGTGTCAGCAGTTATTATATGTCAGGGCAGACAAGGGTGTGTGAATGCATAACCTATGGGGTCAATATATACCAGTATTTACATGATATGCCCATATACATGGCTGTTAACATCCACATTGTCAGGCTTGGTCCACATGTCTTCCACTAAGGGGTTCTGTGTATAGCTCTGGACTGACCAGAGTGAGTCAGGCTGTCCACATTTATTGGTCATATCTCTGCTGTAGTCTACAGGATCATTACTGTGCTAGCAGTGGTACTGTACTATGATGTCCTTAGGATGTCTGTCAGTAGCCAATGGTACACATGTTAAAAGCAGATGTGACTTCACACATGAATATCTGCGAAGACAACCCCTATTACAGTAGCAATAGTCTACATATATACCTGCAATACATACTTGACATCACCTTGCACTAAGAGTTGGGACTATTGGGACTGAGTTAGGGCTCCACCCCATGTTCACGACATATGGTAAACATATATGTATATATAATTATCCATATATCTGTATAGATATATACACATATACATATCAACATACATATATACATATATATATATATATATATATATATATATATATATATATATATATATATACACACACACATATAAACAGTCAAATATATACATATACACAGCAATATATGTCTACACATATACAGAGATACATATGCACATATATGTTTGGATATCTAAATATATTTTGACAGTAATAGGTATATCAGAATAGACACGTATGCACATATAGTTATAGATATCTACATATATATCTACATAAACAGGCATATCTGTAGAGATAAGATGTGCATACATATATAGCTATGTATACATATATCTATATATCCATTATAATATATATATATATATATATATATATATATATATATATATATATATATATGTACATACGAAGAGATGTACACATGGCCATATATATGTTGCACTATACAGACCAGGACCGTATGCACATGGCTTGCTGTGGTGTGGTGTGGACAGTACCCACCCTGCACTGCCGGGGCTGGTACTGCCATTACAGGAGCCCCTTGTCCTAGCACATCCATGTTGACTGCCAACTGTTGGTGTTGCTGGCCTACATCCACTCAGCCATCGCCACACCCCCACCATGCATTTAAGCATGGACATACCACAGTCGATGAGAGCCATCATCTCACCAGACAATCTATCCATGAGCTTGGTATAAGCACGGATGGCACTGAATAGTTCACAGAAGTTGTCACTTATAGATGTAAGAGCAGCCCTCTGCAGCCTCAGGCCATGTCTGGTGTAACATTCCATACGTGCCTGTGCCGCCATGCCAGCCTGAAACATGCACCTGCCGGTACCAGCTATGTTGCCTCTGCCAGGGGCATGATGTCCAGTGGCCCTACCACAAGCACCCTGGGGCATCTGCTTATGTGGTGCCCTGCCAGACATCTGGCTATGCCTGCTCTGACCAGACACAGTAGGCATGGTTACCACACTTTCCTGTGCACTGCCACCAAATGCCAGCTGTCCCTCTGCTATGGCCACTGGTGATGGGGTATGTATAGGCACTGAAACTGTGTGTGAGGTTTGGGTGGCTAAAAGGGGGATGTCAAATGATGGTGTAGTGTCGGCCCCTGACAACTCCACCTGTGCCTCAACAGTACTATCATCATCTTTGGTGTCTGTATGGACACCAACATCAGATTGCATGCAGGAGGGACCCTGACCCACCTCGCCAACTGTGGGAGAAAACAATAAATGCAGTTTAAAACCTGTACAGCATTGCCAAACAGTACACACATGCACACACACCCACACACACCCACACACACACACACACACACACACACACACACACACACACACACACACACACACACACACACACACACACACACACACCACCTTAATACCTACTTGTCCGTGACTTTACAGACAGTCCCACATATATGACCATGTGAACCCCATCCTGCATCACACTTGGTTACATACACACATTTATACCACTCATTAACATATCAGTCCTCTAAATGCCTACACAAGCGATCACAACACAAGACCTGTTACTACATTACCTGCCTGACCTGTGTGTAGTGGTTTTAGATGGCCTCACTGCTGTCATTCGGTGTTCACCCTGTGTATGTCCAGACATCATGAGCATGGCCTTTATATGTGTGGGCTACTATGTTCACTCCATAATGTCATGCACTGGTGTGTCATGTGTATGTAATGCTCAGTACATGCCAGATATGCTGCTCAATCAGCCTATCATGTGACAACTGTAATATATGGATACACTCCCTGGTGCTGACTAGTGCTTCCCCAATGCCTCTGTAGTGCTGCATACATGGGTTGTAGGTGACCTCTCTGCTGAGTGCAATATTAAGGGCGTACCTGGTGTCTACCTTCCCTCTCAATGCCTGTTCCATGCTACAGACCATATTATACTATCAGCTGTCCTGTGATTACATACATGACAGGTATTCCTGGTGTGTAATGTGGCAGTGAATGCCCATGTACTGCATGATCCCAAAGTTAGGTACTGCTGTATGCACACACGCATCCTACATGCATCAACCACCCTCCACTTCACCAGAGTGACCCTACAGACAAACTAATCCTACCCACACACACACACACACACACACACACACACACACACACACACACACACACACACACACACACACACACACACACACACACACACACATATATACAGGTGAGGTTGCACAATGATAGTACACACAGTCCTCCTATTACCCATCTGTGAACATGCATAACATATGGTACCCAACAGCATGCAGTGCAGCTATAGCGAATCCATGCTAGCAACAGTATACATGTGTATGATGCATGTGCTGTGTCATTTGGTGATGCTCCTTCCCCTGGATACCACTGCGCCCGTGTACACAGTATTGCTGTGCACCTGTCCTGCACCCTGCCATGTACTATGCACCACACCTCACAGGTGTACAGCCCATTGCTGAATGTATACTACTGTGTCGATTATGTCAGCTTTAATGCTCACAGCCCATATGTTTTCCAGCAACACATACCTGGGATGATATGTGGGCAGATGTCAGTTGTGAATGCCTGATGTCTTATTCACAGCTCTCAAAATCAGTGGACCATGTATGACCAATCCAATACTCTTACACTGACAACCGTCAGAGCATACCATGGCTATTGGGGGTGTACACACCCTTATTAATATGATGCACCCATCCTTGATCTACCATGGGATCACATCACTGCATATCCTAACAGTACATGAGCCCAATATGTGGCATATGTCCTGTATTTTCATATGCAGTGTATACGGAATGTGTTAGGTGTGCAGATGCTGGCTGAGATGCATACACATAGTGTGGGCATATATGTGCACACCCTTATCATGATGGCTTGTCGCACCTCTTGTTGTGTGTGCCACAGCAGTCACTACTCCTGGCGGGGGTATACCAGCATGTGCCATCTGCATTTACCAGTGTATGCTCAGTCTGCCCTACACATGTCCCCCTAATCTGCATGATTGCAAGGTCTACTCATGTGCACATCCCTTGGTGTTCACACACTCCCTTCACTATTGCTGTGGGGGTAGGGTTATGGCTGCCACAGGTCCTGAACCTGACTATGTGCAGATACAGCCATTCTTAGCATCCTTAGGATCCCTTCTGCAGTGCACTGGTATGTCATGCTGATACCCCCTTCAGCCTTTTTGCAGATGCATGACAAGTAAGCCCTAAACATGTGTGTCACTTTGCAGTGTCCCATACACTGAACACTACATGTTACAGCCTAGTTCCAGCTGATAATGTGGACCACTGTAATGCCTTATGCCATAGTGTATCTCTGCAGCAGTTTCCATTGTCCTACAGGTATATACACTAGTGTTGCACTGTATATGGGTGTTGTTTCAAACATGTCCCTACTGTAGGCCATGTCACCCACCATTATGTTACTCCCTGTGGACGCATTCCACAATGACAGGATGTTAGTTATCATGCAGATGTCTGACATACTCTTCCAATAACCCATCATGGTCACCCCTGTGATGCTGTGCATTTCACGGCAACAAAACTTGCACATGTACAGCATGCATTCTGGGTAGGTGTGTTAGATGTGTGCATGGAATATACCATCACCGTTATATGCCCGGTGTATTGCCAAGCATCTGCATAAACCATACTCACCAGCTACAGGCTGCTGCCTTGGTGGTATCCCGGAGGGACCTACATAACAGGGTGAGAGATGCAAAGTCAGTGGCCACACCTGCGGCATTGCTACAGGGTGGGTGTAGTATTACAATACATCAACAGTACATTTCCACAATACTACCACATATGAATATCTGTTTATCACTACTATGCAGCAACAAAATTTATCTATGACATGTCAGATATGCATGATCTACCTTTAACGATGTAGAAGTATATGTAACAGAGGTCTACTGATGTGCCCTGTGGCCTTACCTGCACACTTCTCGGCCAATGTTTGGGTGGCACTCATCTCCACAAAGGTGTCTGGCGGTTGGTGGCTGGCCAGATGGGCAGATGCCACGAAGCTGGCCAGGAGCTTGTCCAGACATGTCGGGGGGGATAGATGGCATGGCCCCCCCCATGGCGAGGTGATCCCTCTGGACGGCAGCAGCATGCTGACGGGCATTGCGAAGCAGGTCAGAACAATGATGCCGGAGCTGCTCATGACTGTGGTTGTGCAGTCCAACATCGTTGACCCTGTGGACTAGGTCATTCCACAGGGTGGTCCACTCCTGCTGATCATGGGCGGCCCAGCCAAACAAGATCACATAGTGCTGTATTAGTTCATTCAGTAGGATTTCATTTTCAGCTGCTGTGTAGGCTGGCAGCCTTCCATGCAACATCGTGCCTGAAAGACATAAAGATGGAGACAGGTATGAGCAAGTCATGCAGCAAGGTTATCACAGTTATTAATACATATCACTGTCACCCCGCCCCACCATATCAGCGACAACAAACTGTGCACACAACTCAATAGGTATGGCTAAAGCATACCTACCAGTGGGGCAGATATTGTAATGTACCACTCTTTGTGCAATGTGTTTGTAGCCATGTTCCCCTGTGTGGACACTGTCATTGCTGGCCTGTTACAAACTGTTCACCTGCATGCCACTGTCAGGGCCACAGTGGTTCCATATATACCTGTGGTATGCTTGCTATGTGTTTGCTGCACATCTGACATTCTGTTATTGCGGTTATCTATGCATGCTATTGGACATGTTCTGGGATTGTGTAGAATATTACTACTGATATATGTTCTATAACAGTAACACAATAGCATGTATATGTACTATTGGCCAGCAGATCCACCTCTCCAAACTCATCTGCCCATGTTACCAGGCTACATCACATGTGTGACCCACCCTGGGGCTTCCTCATGTTCTGGTCCAGCACTACCTTCAGGTGGAACCACCTCAGAGGATGTTGCCCCCCCGGGGGCACACACAGACATGATCTTGTCCCCCAAGGTCATGTCCAAGGTCTGTTCCATAACGGGCTCCACAAACACATGTGGGATGTGCTACATCACTTTGAGGAACCCAGTACACATTCACAGGGCCAACATGCTTCTCCTGCTCAGCCTCCAGGCCAGGGACCTTCGGGACATGGACTGCTGTTGTGAGTAGTAGTGGGAGGGAGGCTTGTTCCCATTGTGTCCATATTGGGCCCCATGGGGCATCCACATTACAGACCACACACACCATCCAGGGTGTTTACCCACCACATGTGCCACATACCACCCCTTTGGGCTGTCCTCTATATCTACCAACCCTGAACACCTCCACAACTATACCTGCCCTACTTTCCCATATTCCCATTCCATACTTCGCAGACAAGGGCAATGTGGTCTCAACAAGGGGTTCACAAGTGACATAACCGTCCATGTTGCACACACTGACAGCTGTAGATATCTGTGTGTATTGCTATGTGTGCTGTTTCCTCGCACATATCATGCAGCACTGTGGTAGTAATACAGGGGACATGTATTTACATGCATGTATGTTTGTGTGTGTGTTTGTATATATGTAGACATGTGCATATAGGTATATATCTATATATGTGTAGATATATGTCATGTTGTATATATGTGCTCATATGTAATGTATGCCTACACACGGGTATCTGTATATTTGTGGACATACCTGTAGATATATATGTACACATATGCATACCTATATGTGGGGTACATTCAAACATCAGGTCCACAATCTCACAGCACCTTCCTGCACAGCTGCACTGTTCTGCCTTGCTACAACATAGACAGGTACCACATATGGACACAGCCTGACATTAGGGGGGTATATGTAGGGCTGGATTGCAGGTAACACTATTACACACCAATGGCATTCCTACATGCTATAATACAGGTTAAGATTAGTATCCTGCAAGAGGTGGGCTGTGGAACCCACGTGTCTATCATTATGACATTACTTCCACCACCAGCTGTTGGCCATGTAATATACATACTTTCCATTACACAACACACACTATGATGGCTTACATCTTATCAGTCAGTGCTGCTCTGCGCGGTTGATAGGTATGGCCCACTGCCCACAGGGATGGACTCTATTGTCCTTAGCTGTTGTTCTGATGAACATCATTACAACACCTGAAGGCACATATAAATCATTCCACATCATCTATTCCATTATTATGGACCAAGTACTACGGTCAATTACATACATATATACTTCACATACCTGTTCTGGGAATGCAGACTCTTCTAGATGTTTTTTTTTTCTGTACCTTATACGTGCGCACTCTCTCTCTCTCTCTCACTCTCTCTCATGTTTGTCTCCAGTAAATGGAATGAGCTGCTTTGCATAGATTGCAGCATAGAATTTGTAGGTGATGCACATGATCAAATGATGGCCTCTGCACCAGTCAGTGTTTTCCACTTGCTACCTGCATGCAACATGTTGTGTAGTACTTCCAATTACAACTGTCATGGCAACCAACTACTATAAATTCCTACATCATGTGGGCGTGGTCCCTTTACCTTTCCTATATGATGGACATCCTTCTTGTGTGTGGGCAGCAGTGTTACAGACAGCAGGTAGCAATACCTCTTACAGGAGAACCTGCACACTCAGGCAAGATACATATTTGTAGGAGGTTCTAGAACTACAGACAGA